>NC_053489.1:600622720-600922720 GCF_905171775.1 Rana temporaria | reverse complement strand
TGTGCATATGTGAGTGAGGCAGAGGGTCTTGAATGTAACCCGATCCTTTACGGCTAGCCAATGTAGGGACCTCAGGGACAGGGTGATTGATTCCCAAGCTTTTTTTCTCGTTACCAGTCTGGCTGCTGTGTTCTGGATGACTTGCAGACGCGAAATCTGGTATTTGGGTAGTCCGAGGTAGAGGGAGTTTGTGTAGTTGAGTCGGGAATTAATGATTGTTCCAACTACTACTGTAGTGTCCTCTTCCGGGATGAAGGGGATGAGTTTACGTAGCAGGCGGAGAAGATGATGAGATCCGCTGACTACTGATCCTATTTGTGCGTCCATAGTCATGTCTGAGTCAAAGATGACTCCGAGGCTTTTGATTTTAGTGCTTGGGGTGATGGTTTGTCCAAGGATGGTGGGCAGTATGCCTGTTGTCCTAGAGTTTTTATTTCGGTTTGTGTGGAGAAAGAGAAGTTCTGTTTTGGATCCATTAAGTTTGAGGGAGCTCTCCGTCATCCAATTATCGATCAATACGAGGCAATTTTCTAGTGCGTGATATTGTTGTTTTTTTTTCGGTGATTGGTAGAGTTGAGTGTCACCCGCGTAGGAGTAATATAACATATATAAAGTTGCAAATGCTTTGGCGCTGCTTGTCTTTCTTGAAATCATTTTAAGTAAGATGACTTAGTCAATGAAAAACGGCACCAGCTTTTAAATCTAAACCCACGTTCACATCGGGCCATTTTGACATACGATTTGACATGTCAAATCGACGGCTATTGCCAACAACGGCACTGTCCGAATCGGTGCGATGCCGACTTTCCAAAAGTAGCTCCTGTACTACTTTGGGGACTACGGGGGCTATCTCAGCAAGCCTTTACATTGAGCAGACCTGGCTGCCCACTGTACACATACAACAACAATTTTGAGTAGAATGTCTTTTTTTAATTAACGTTTAATACGTCTTAAAAAGATAAAAAGTTTAGACATTCTCTCAGAACAGGCTCTTTGCACTGTGACTTGTGTACATGTGTTTTTTTCGTGAAATGGAAAGAAGTCTTGCAGGGTGAGAGATCCAAACTTCCATACCGGTTTACTGGCATAACACACCCTGAGGTCTTTCCAGCATTATGACCCTATTCTCTTGCTGTTCACTTGAAATGCTGATATCCCCGGAAAGTGAGATCAGAATTCCTCTTTTCAGAAGGCTTTTGCCAGTCCCTGAAGCAGTATGAATGATTACTCTGCTGTTTAGTCAGTTTTACAGAAGGATTAAACCATTTTAGATGGGATATGGCCACAGCTCTTGGCAGTTCATTCAAATTGAATGGCATCCAGCACATGGATTTAGCAAATGACTTTAGTAGAACAGAGGCAGAGCAGGCTGAGCATGATTCTGGTTAGCTGTAGGAAGTTCCTATGTTGATGCTAAAAAAACACCACTATAGTGAAAAAATATTGCATTCTAAATAACTGTATGGTGGTAAAATCTGTAATTATAGTATTTAGTATATGAATTCCTTTTATATTTTCACTGGCTTTTATTTAAATTGTACCAATAGTTTAAACCTCTTTTCAAAAGAAGAAGAAATATTTTGCTGTATTTAATAAAGAAAATATTAGCTGGAGTTAGAATTTTATTTGTTTCTTGCCTACTTGAAGTGGACCGTCGCTCAAAAAGGATAGTGCAGCTCATCCTTTTCCTCACACTGGCTTCATACACATTTTTAGGGTATCTTTTTTCGACAGGTAATTGCTCCCTCTCCCTTAATCCTCTCCTTGGTGAGAATAGCCTCCACAGTACTTTTTTCTGCAGTTGGATGACCTAAGTCTTATCAGTTGCCTTCAGTGTGATAGCCACTAGCCAGCAGCATTCAGACCACCTCCTCTGTCCCATCCCAGCCTATTATTGGACAGTGAAAAAAGAAGCAGCACACTGATAAGCTCATCTCTCTGTCTCTCTGCTTTCTCTTCCGACCAGCATGCTCGTTTCAGCACATAAACGAATTGGCTTCTTCTCCCTCTCATCCTCCTAATCGGCTATATACAGTGGATATAAAAAGTCTACACACTCCTGTTAACCACTTAAGACCCGGACCATTATGCAGGTTAAGGACCTTGCCCCTTTTTGCGATTCGGCACTGCGTCGCTTTAACTGACAATTGCCCGGTCGTGCGACGTGGCTCCCAAACAAAATTGGCGTCCTTTTTTCCCCACAAATTAATAGGTAGATTCAGGTAGAGTTAGGCCGACTTATCAGTAGATAAGTCGACCTAACTCAGAATCTACGCCGACTTATGTTTAAGCGTATGCTCAAACAGAGATACGCTTAAACATATCTAAGATAAGACGGCTTGCGCCGTCCTATCTTAGATTGCAATATTTTGGATGGCCGCTAGGTGGCGCTTCCATTGTGGTCGGCGTAGAATATGTAAATGAGTTGATACGCCGATTCACGAACGTACGCCCGGCCGCCGCAGTCGATTTACGCTGTTTCCGTAAGGCATTAGCAGGCCTAAAGTTATTCCATCTATTAGGTGGAATAACAATGTTAAAGTATGGCCGCCGTTCCCGCCGCGAGATTCAAATTTTTTACGTCGTTTGCGTAAGTCGTCCGCGAATCGGGATTTACGTTGTTTACGTCCACGTCGAAATCAATAGGCCCGTGCGGCGTACTTAGCCGCAATGCACACTGGGAAATGTAGGCGCCCGGCGCATGCGCAGTTAAAAGAAAACGTAAAAAACGTGAGGTCAAGCCTCATTACCATAAAACACGCCCCCCTCCAACACATTTGAATTCGGCGCCCTTACGCCCGCCCGCTTTAGGCTACGCCGCCGTATATTAGCAGGCAAGTACATTGAGAATCATGTACTTGCCTAGCTAACTTACGGCGGCGTAGCCTAAACACGCTAAGCTACGCCTCCGTAACTTTAGTCCTATCTACCTGAATCTACCTAAGAGATTTCTTTTGGTGGTATTTGATCACCTCTGCGGTTTTTATTTTTTGCGCTATAAACAAAAATAGATTTTGAAAAAAAAATCAATATTTTTTAGTTTTTGCTATAATAAATATCCCCCAAAAATATATAAAAAAAACGATTTTTTTTCCTCAGTTTAGGCCGATACATATTCTTCTACCTATTTTTGGTAAAAAAAATCACAATAAGCGTTTATCGATTGGTTTGCACAAAATTTATAGCGTTTACAAAATAGGGGATAGTTTTATTGCATTTTTATTAATCATTTTTTTTTTACTACTAATGGCGGCAATCAGCGATTTTTTTCGTGACTGCGACATTATGGCAGACACATCGGACAATTTTGACACATTTTTGGGACCATTGTCATTTTCACAGCAAAAAGTGCTATAAAAATGCATTGTTTACTGTAAAAATGACAATTGCAGTTTAGGAGTTAACTACTAGGGGGAGCTGTAGGGGTTAAGTGTGACCTCATATGTGTTTCTAACTGTAGGGGGGCGGGGCTGGACGTGTGACATTATTGATCGTTTTTCCCTATATCAGGGAACAGACGATCAATGACACTGCCACAACGAAAAACAGGGAAGGTGTGTTTACACACACCTCTCCCCGTTCTTCAGCTCCGGTGACCGATCGCGGGACACCGGCGATCGGGTCCGCGGGTCCCGCAGGGACGGTCACGGAGGTTTGGACCGGGTCGCGAGCGTGGCCGGGGGCACGCTCGCGGCCCCGCGGCTGGGCTTAAAGAGACACGTACAAGTACGTGATTGTGCCCAGCCGTGCCATTCTGCCGATGTATATCGGCGTGAAGGGGTCCTCAACCACTTAACGACCGCCGCATGTAAATATACGTCGGCAGAATGGCACGTACAGGCAGATGGACGTGCCTATACGTCCCTGCCTAGAAGTGGGTCGGTGGTCCGATCGGGACCCCCCTCCCCGGTACATGCGGCGGTCGCTAATCGTCTGGGAGCGATCCGTGATGAGGGGGCGGCTATTCGTTTTATAGCCGCCCCGTCGCGATCGCTCCCCGGGGCTGAAGAACGGGGAGAGCCGTGTGTAAACACGGCTTCCCTGTGCTTCACTGTGGCGGCTGCATCGAATGTGTTATCCCTTTTATAGGGAGACACAATCGATGACATCAGACCTACAGCTACACCCCCCTACAGTTGTAAACACACACTAGGTGAAACATAACCCCTTCAGCACCCCCTGTGGTTAACTCCCAAACTGCAACTGTCATTTTCACAATAAACAATGCAATTTAAAAGCATTTTTTGCTGTGAAAATGACAATGGTCCCAAAAATGTGTCAAAATTGTCCGAAGTGTCCGCCATAATGTCGCAGTCACGAAAAAAATCGCTGATCGCCGCCATTAGTAGTAAAAAAAAAAAAAAAAAATTAAAATGCAATAAAACGATCCCCTATTTTGTAAACGCTATACATTTTGCGAAAACCAACCGATAAACGATTATTGCGATTTTTTTTTACCAAAAATAGGTAGAAGAATACGTATCGGCCTATATATTTTTGGGTGATATTTATTATAGAAAAAAGTAAAAAATATTGAATTTTTTTCAAAACTGTTGCTCTATTTTTGTTTAAAGCGCAAAAAATAAAAACCGCCAGAGGTATTTAAATACCACCAAAAGAAAGCTTAATTTGTGGGAAAAAAAGGACGTCAATTTTGATTGGGAGCCACGTCGCACGACCGCGCAATTGTCTGTTAAAGCGACGCAGTGCCGAATCGCAAAACCTGGCCTGGTCCTTTAGCTGCATTTTGGTCCGGGGCTTAAGTGGTTAAGTGGTTAAAATGCCAGGTTTCTGCGATGTAAATAAA
This sequence comes from Rana temporaria, assembly GCF_905171775.1. Lineage (NCBI taxonomy): Eukaryota > Metazoa > Chordata > Amphibia > Anura > Ranidae > Rana > Rana temporaria. Next base: position 600,917,913 of record NC_053489.1, on the reverse strand, counting down.
TGAGACAAAGATAAATCATTTCAGACCTTTTCCCACCTTTAATGTGACCTATAAACTGTACAGCTCAGTTGAAAAACAAACTCAAATATGTTAGATGGAGGGAATAAAAATAATAATAATAACAATAATATGGTTGCATAAGGGTGCACACCCTTAAAAGGGTTGTAAAGGTTAGTTTTTATTTTCTAAATATGTTCCTTTAAGCTAGTGCATTGTTGGTTCACTTACCTTTTCCTTCGATTTCCCTTCTAAATGTTTTTTTTCTTTGTCTGAATTTCTCACTTCCTGTTCCTCCTCAGTAAGCTTGCCCCCATCATCTGAGCCGTTCTGGCTGGGGGTTAGTCAGCGTTCTTGCCCCCTCCATTGGGACTACATCCCTGCATGGAGACGTTGTGAACCTTCAACTACCATCAAAAGAGAGCTCTATCTATGGGAAAAAACTGACGTAAATTTTGCTTGGGTACAGCGTCGCTGGCCCCTGACTTGCAGGTCAGGGGCCAGGATCTGCAGTATTTTATAGTTAAATTAGTTTTTATTGTCTGTTTTTTACAGCTTGGTCATTATAAACAATGTTTGCATTGTTTGTCCAAAGTAGGATTAAAGAAGAGGGGAGAAGGGCAGGGGGAAGAGGGGAACTGGATTTAAGGAAAGGTATATTATATATGTGCTATGATGGGAGAGTGGTGGGAAGGGCAAGATGACCAGAGCCACAGTCACCTCTTGTTGCCTGCTGTATTTTAAAGGGGTACGTCTCTGATTTGCCTCTATATACAGTAGAAACATATAGCTTAATATCATAATATCATTCTAACATACCGGTAATTTGTTTAACCACTTGCCGCCCGCCAATGACACATTGACGTCGGCAAAGTGGTTGTAGAATCCTGACTGGACGTCATATGACGTCCTAAGAATTCTGAGCCGATGCGCGCCCCCGGGGGCGTGCATCGCGGCGATCGTTGTTGCAGGGTGTCAGTCTGACACCCCGCAACACCAATCAAGGTAAAGAGTCTCTTTACCATGTGATCAGCCGTGTCCAATCACGGCTGATCACGATGTAAATAGGAAAAGCCAGTAATCGGCTTTTCCTCACTCGCGTCTGGCAGACGCGAGTAGAGGAGAGCCGATCGGCTGCTCCTGTGACAGGGGGGGTTTGTGCTGATCGATTATCAGCACAGCCCCCCCGAGGATGCCCACTGGACCACCAGGGATGCCCACTGGACCACCAGGGATGGCCATATAGACCACCAGTGTAAAAAAAAAAAAAAGGATGCCACCCTAGACCACCAGGGATGAGGAGGACATACAAAATGGATGCCAATCAGTGCCGCAATGGATGCCAATCAGTGCCCACAATGGGCATCACTGATTGGCAGGCATTGTTTGGCACTGATTGGCATCCATTAGTACAACACATACAATAGTGCCCATCTATGCCCATCCGTGCCACCTATCAGTGCCCATTCATGCCGCCTATCAGTGCCCATCAATGCCGCCTATCAGTGCCCATCCGTGCCGCCTATCCGTGCCCATCCGTGCCGCCTATTTGTGCCCGTCTGTGCCGCCTATCCGTGCCCATCTGTGCCACCTATCCGTGCCCATCCGTGCCACCTATCCAAGCCCATCCATGCCGCCTATCCGTGCCGCCTATCAGTGTCCATCCGTGCCGCCCATCAGTGCCGCATATTAGTGCCCATCAATGCCACCACATCAGTGCCACCTCATCGGTGCCCATCAGTGCCGCCTTATCAGTGCCCGTCAGTGCAGTATTATCAGTGCCCATCAGTGAAGGAGAAAACGTACTTATTTACAATGTTTTATAACAGAAACAAAAAAATACTTTTTTTTTCTACATTTTCGGTCATTTTTTTATTTTTTTTGCAGAAAATAAATATCCCAGAGGTGATCAAATACCACCAAAAGAAAGCTCTATTTGTGGGTACAAAATGATAAAAATTTAGTTTGGATACAGTGTAGCACGACCGCGCAATTGTCATTCAAAGTGCAACAGCGCTGAAAGCTAAAAATTGGTCTGGGTGGGAAGGTGTATAAGTGCCCTGTATGGAAGTGGTTAATAATGAGAATAGTAATTACTGCAAAAATGTCATATTTCAAGATATTATATCCATAATAATATATTTGAATTATAGGTGGAGAGTGGTGGACTAATTTCTCTCCACTGGAATCCTCAAAAATTTAAGAAGCTATTATGAAGACTGAATTCGCCAACATCTTATATAAACTGGAATATCAGTTTTTACATGGGCTGATCCTTTAAGTCAGCCAAACACGAGACCTCGATGCCAAGTTTAATGATTGGAATTGCACATGTTTTTTTTACCTGGTCTCTGCTTGTTTAAGCCCAGCATCACTTAATGAAATGGGCCGCAAAATCAATCTACACTTGTTCAATTTCAAAAGATACTCAGAGGTTGGGGCTGCCTTTTGCTTTCTGCTTGTTACAAGAGCTTTGCTTTCTTCTTTCCCAGTTCATGCAATTGGCCTGCCATTAAAACTTTTCTATCCAGAGAGCGGCCTTTGTGATGCATATCACCTTTATTGTGTGCTATTGTGATGCCCGTGACACAGCAAGAGCAAGTTTCTGCATTGTTTTTATAAATACGTACTGCTGAGCACACCCCCTGCAGAAGGTATTTATTATGTTCAAGACAGACGCCGACCCTGACAACTGCCCTGACCCCCAGCAGATGGTGGTGCTGCATAGCCGCTGGCCTGGAACTAACAGAGTATGCCAGCTCTTATTGTCTGCATTATACAGCCAGGCCAAGCCGTGTGCCCTCCATGCCTAAGCAGCTGTATATACAGTAGGAGTTGCCAAGAATATAACGGTCGGTTCAGTGCTTTGGAAACCAAGCTGTAGTAATTGGAACTGATACACTCTTCAGAGAGTCTCAGGAGTGACAATGGTAATATGTAGCAACAATAAATAAATCACCTGATGATACATATGGAGTTTTAGATGTGATGGGCATGTGATTTTACTTTTTAACCACTTAAGCCTCTTTCTGAGATTTGTTGTTTACAGGTTTTGCTAGAAAACTATTAGAACCCCCAAACATTATAAAAAAAATTCTAACACCCTAGAGAATAAAACGGCGGTCATTGCAATACTTTTTGTCACACCATATTTGCATAGCGGTCTTACAAGCGCACTTTTTTTTTAATTAACCACTTGCCATCCCAACCATTGTAGAATGACGGCCACAAGGTGGCTCTACAATGCAGGGAGGCCATCTATTGATGTCCTCGGCTCCTCCCAGCCACGTGCCTGCCGCATCACTCAGATGCCGATGCGCGTGCCTGACGGCCGCGATGTCCGCCACTACATTGACCCCCCTTACCGCGCAATTGTCATTTAAAGCGTGACAGTGCTGAAAGCTGAAAAATTACCTGGGCAGGAAGGGGGTATATGTGCCCAGTAAGCAAGTGGTTAAAAAATAAGACAACAGTAAAGTTAGCCCAATTTTTTTGTGAAAGATAATGTTAGAGTAAATTGAAACCCAACATGTCACGCTTCAAAATTGCGCCCACTTGTAGAATGGCAAAAAACGTTACCCTTAAAAATCTCCATAGGCTACGTTTAAAAAATTCTACAGGTTGCATGATTTGAGTTACAGAGGATGTCTAGGGCTAGAATTATTTCTCTTGCTCTACCGATTGCGGCAATACCTCACATGTGTGGTTTAAACACCGTTTTCATATGTGGGCGCTGCTCTTGTATGCATTCGCTTCTGCACGCGAGCTCGGCGGGAAGGGGCACGTTTAAATTTTTTTATTAATTTTTTCTTATTTATTTAAATTTTTGACACTGTTCTTTTAAAAAAAATGGTGTCACTTTTATTCCTATTACAAGGGATGTAAACATCCCTTGTAATAGAAAAAAAAGCATGACAGGACCTCTTAAATATGAGATCTGGGGTCAAAAAGACCTCAGATCTCATATTTACACTAAAATGCAATAAAACATATTTTTTTTAAATGGCCCTTTAAGAGCTATGGTGAGCAGCTCTGTGTGTCTCCCAACAGAGGGAAGAGGAAAGTAGGGGGGAAATTCCACTGCAACTGCTGGCAGTCTCTTTCTTTCCCTCACAGGAGAGCCTTGGTCAGCTTGGCACCTGCTACACCTTCTACACCAGCATAGCTAGAGAACTGACCATGTGTGCTCTCCTGCTTAGTGTAGTCAGTTTATAATAGGAAAGCAAGGGGACTAGCAGGAACACCAGGGATTTCACATAAAGCAGGGATATGCAATTAGCGGACCTCCAGCTGTTGCAAAACTACAAGTTCCATCATGCCTCTGCCTCTGGGTGTCATGCTTGTGGCTGTCAGTCTTGCTATGCCTCATGGGACTTGTAGTTCTGCAACAGCTGGAGGTCCGCTAATTGCATATCCCTGACATAAAGGAAGCATTACAAAGAGAACAGAATACTTTCCCATACAAGTATATGGTACAACAGGCATATATCAGGAATATGAAGTGTTGGGTAACAAACGCTTTACGTTCCCATTTAGTTTATGCTCATGGGCATAACTAAAAAATGTGATTTGCGGTCATATTGGTCCACTGACCCAATTCACCATATGCCCGTGTTCTTTGCTTACATGACCAGGGCTAAATACAAGCAGATCATGCAGTTTATGAATTTTAATGATAATGAACTCTGTCGTCCTTGGGGTGACCCTGGATATGATCGGCTCTACAAAATTTGGCCCCTCGTAAACCACTTAAACCAACAGTTTGCAGCCTTGTTTATTCCCGATCAAGTTGTCTGAGTTGATAAGTCCCTGATTACATTTTCTGTCCGCTTGTTCTTCAAACAGTATCTTCCCAGCAAGCGTGCCAGATATGAGGTCAAGTTGTATAAGCTGTGTGACAGGGCCACAGGCTATACATATTGTTTTATGGTTTACAAGGGAAGAGATAGTCATGTGGAGCCTGAGAACTGCCCAGACTACATAGGGAGCACTGGCAAGATTGCTGGGGACTTGGTGTCACTCTTATTCGAAAAGGGATACCAATTGTACATGGACAATTATTACATGGGCATGCCACTTTTTAGTCACCTGTTTCATGGTGAAATTGGCACATGTGGCACAGTGCGATCTAATCGCTGGTGCTTCCCTCAACGATTTGTAGAATCCCGACATAGACGGGGGGAGAGAACCTGCTTGAAGTGTAATATTTTGCTTGCAGTGTAGTGGAGGTATAATCAGAATATTTTCGTTCTGTCCTCCCTTCACGCAGATACAAATTCCGATGGCAACTGGTGTTGTGGAGAAACCCCTCTGTGTTCACGAACACAACCTTAACATGGGAGGGGTGGACCTCAACGACCAGTTGATGGTGCCGTACTTAATTGCCCGTAAGGCCAGATGCTGGTACAAAAAAGTTTCTGTATACCAATTTCAATTGGCTCTGCTGAACACTTATGTGCTATACAAAGCACCAGGATGAACTGGATCCTTCCTTAAATTCCAGCAAGAGATCGTCACAGCCCATCTATTTACAGACAGTGCTGTGCCCCAACTTCCCAATGCAAATTCAGTGAGCCGGCTGCATGAAAGGCATTTTCCGTGTGTCCTCCCTGGTACCCCTACCCAACGATCACCCCAAAGAAGATGTTGTGTCTGTGGAAAACATGGATATAGTCATTACACCCGCTATTAATGTCCCCCCTGTCCTGGCCAACCTGGTCTCTGCATCGGTGAATGTTTCCAATACTACCACACACTAGTGGAGTATTAGCGTAGGGTACAGCACGGTGCAGTCTAGAGTACACTTTCAAAGAGTCTCCAAAGATGCCATCACATTTTGAGAGACCCGAACCTGGAACCATTACAGTTACAGTTACAAATAAAAGGTGTAAAAAAAGGAGTAAAAAAAAAAAATTATACAATAAAAAAGCCGAAAATAGTTGTCGTTTTATTGTTCTTCTCTCTCTAATCTCTCTATTGTTCTCTCTCTATTGTTCTGCTCTGTTTTACTGTATTTTTTAACTGCAATGTTTTATTGTTACTATGTTTTATCATGTTTGCTTTTCAGGTATGTAATTATTTTATACTTTACTGTTTACTGTGTTTTATTGTTAACCATTATTTTCTTTTTAGGTACTCCATTCAGCTGCAGCACTGATTTATTTATCTTGACAGCAACAGTATTTGTTCTCATGATACGTAAATCAATGACTCCATCGCTGTAGGAGATGATTTTAACACCACAGTTTAAAAAAAAAGGGTGTATGTATGCCCATCATTAGAAGTGGGTGGATACAGGGTGGTATTCTAATCATGGGCATACCCACCAATTAATCTCTTTTTTCATTCAGTCCACAAGCTGCATGAAAAAAAGAACATTACAATACAGTTGTGTGAAAAAGTATTGTGTGTAAAAGTATAGTAAGTATTATATAAGTAATATAAGTTCTGATTTTTATTTTTTTGCATACTTGTCACACTTAAATGACTCAAGATAATCAAACAAATGTTATTACACAAAGATAACCCGAGTAAATGCAAAATGCTTTTTTTAAATGATGGTTTCATTTATTAAGGCAAAAAATCTGTCCAAACCTGCCTGGCTTCATGTTAAAAATGTATTGCCCCCTTAAACCTAATAACTGGTTGTGCCACCCTTGGCGGCAACAACTGTAATCAAGCATTTGCGATAACTGGCAATGATTCTTTCACATTGCTGTGGAGCAATTTTGGCCCACTATTCTTTGCAGAATTGTTTTAATTCAACCACATTGGAGGGTTTTCCAGCATGAATGGCCTGTGCAAGGTCATGATACAGCATCTCAATTTGATTTACAGTATAGTATAGTTTACCTACTCTCGCTACTAGTAGCACACACTAGAGGGTGCTACATAATGAAGATAGACTTGGGACAGACTCCCTCTGATATTGTTCAAAAAACCATGCAGTCAACCATGACACCTTCTCCTGAGAAACATCTAAAAAGGTAGGATTTTTTTTTTTTAAATACTCGTGCTGTGTGAATGAGACCACATAAACATAGGGGGCCAGATTCACAAAGAGATACGACGGTGCATCTACAGATACACCATCGTATCTCTGACTTACACTGGTCCTATCTATGCGCCTGATTCATAGAATCAGATACGCATAGATAGGGCTAAGATCTGACAGGTGTAACTGTGTTACACTGTCGGATCTTTTTTTCAATTTAAAAATGGCGCCGGGGGCGTTCCCGCTGATTTACCTTGAATAATATGTAAATCAGCAAGATACGCAAATTCACGAACGTACGCGGACCCGACGCAGTCTTCTTACGACGTTTCCGTAGCGGCGTACCCGTCGTATACTTACCCCTGCTTTTATCAGGCGCAGCCAATGTTAAGTATAGCCGGCGTTCCCGCGTCGAATTTGAATTTTTTAACGTCGTTTGCGTAAGTCGTTCTAGAATACGGATGGACGTCGTTTACGTAAGCGTCGAAACCACTGACGTCCTAGCGACGTCAGTGGGAGCAATGCACGCCGGGAAATTCCCCGGACGGCGCATGCTCATTTAAATCAGCGCGGGAACGCGCCTGATTTAAATAGTACACTCCCCCTAGCCGCGGAATTTGAATTCCGCCGGGGGATTTAGGATCCGCCGCCGCAAGTTTGGAGGTAAGTGTTTTGTGAATTAGCCACTTGCCTCTCAAACTTGCTGGAGCGGATCTTAAATCACGTAGATCGAGCGGATCTATAGATCCGCTGATCTACGTGAATCTGGCCCATAGTGTGGGGTGTTCTCAAATTTGAAAGCAAAAGTGGAAAATGTATGCGATAAGCTTTTATTAAGTGAATCTATGGTCAGGAAGGGCAAAGGCTGGTTGAGATTTGTGTAATTGAATACCTCAGGATTGAGGCTCCTAGAGCACACTGCAAGTGGCCATAGGTTTACTTTAAATCTGTCAAGAAAAAATAATTAACAAAGTGCACATTCAGGATACTGTTTATAGCTTCATTCTAGCCAATTAAATTCGTTCAGACCTCCCGTGGGCTTACAGCACTAACTCAACACCATAGAAGGTAGTTTGGATTGTCAGCTAAGTTGCCCAAAAATGACACAAGCACTTTGAAATGTTGTTTATTCTATGTGCTTCATGTGCCTAGTGCGCTTTGGCCACATTTGTTTTTGGTTAAATCTTTACTGCAATATCACAGAAAATATGTGTATTTTTTAACACTTGGCAGTAGTAACAAACAGAAGTGAAATTACTAATAATTTTACCCTGTGTCTCAGACAACAATAGACAAAGTAATGAAATTAAGGATGGAACTTAAAAAGCCTATTTGAATTCTAAGGCTGATGTTGACTTAAATATAAATTGAAAATTGTATAGTCATAAATGTTCTTCTTCTCTTCCCTCCTAGAGACGTGGTTAACCGATACGTATCCTGTGTTTATAAAATTCCAGAAGGTTTGTATCACTGTAGTAGCGGTATTAAAGCCAAAGGAAGGATAAAGAAATGCTCTGAATGCTGAACTGGTTCCACTCCCTCATAAGCCCTGAACCCAGACATTCATCAACTCCATGGAGATAGCACAATATTCTATCTGCAGATCAAATGAATATGTCTCAGAAATGTCACATGCAAGTCATTTTCTAGCCTTGCGTATATTATTTAATTTTAAATAAAAAGTCACACTGAGGGGTTGATTTACTAAATGCAAAAAGACCATTCATCTTCCAAGGGAATTCCAAGTGAAGAGTATAATTGCCTTTAGTAAATCAACCTCCTACCCTCTATTATTTTAACTTAAAAAAAAGGACACATTAGGCGCACACATATTCTTAATGAAAGTAGAAAACTGCGCTCTGAGGAAAAAGAAAGCAGCTGGCACTCTCTGGACAAAGCGTGTAAACAGGTAAATATAATTAATAGTGCAGCGCTTATAGTGTAAACAGTGAAGAAAAAATACTGTGCAATAAAACAAGTATTACATCAATATGTGTGACAATGAAACCCTAAAAATATTAATAAGCATACAAATAACACCAGATGATGTCCAAGAGGATGAAATGCGTCAGGTGACGCTCGTGGAGCAATGCAGTCCCTTTCTGATGCATCTTTGGATTTTTTAAGTGTTATTCAAGTGGACTTGTGTAAATGTACATCTGATTTTACAATAAAACCCATTTTATACAGTATTACACTGTGTGTGGCCGCTTATTCCCTACGTATATGTTCGGGAGTGGCCTGCCTTTCTGACGTTTGCTGCCTATTGGGAGTTTGTTCTTTTAAAGTGGAACCTCTCCGTTCTTCCAGTGACGCTGTGTCTATAGACCATTCATCCGATGCAGCTGGAAAAGGTTGAGGTATCACCTCACATATGCTTGTTTGACTCAATACAAACCAGTATATGAGTCCACACTCTCTGGTAAGCATACCCATTTTACTCTTTGGTGGTGGATTGCACAAACCAGTGACCAGTGTTTTCTCTATTGTGCCTACACATGGGTATCTATATCTTCATCTCAACGATTTCGATTTCTTAGTGGACTATTTTTTTTTTATTGGATTTCAATTTGAAGCTTTTTGAACTTTTATGCATTTATTTTTGCTTTGTCGATCACAGCATGGAATTCACTATTCACTTTGCTGTTGGACTTTATATTTTTGTTATTTGTATGCTTATTAATAGTTTTATGATTTCATTGTCACACATATTGATTTAATACTTGTTTATTGCAGAGTATTATTTCTTCACTGTTTACACTATAAGCGCTGCAATATTATTTATATGCACAAATGTTCTTGTTTAAAGTGGTTGTAAAGGCATACGTTTTTTTTTTATCTTAATACATTTTATGCATTAAGATAAATAAATCTTCTGTATGTAGCAGGCCCCCTCAGCCCCCCTAATACTTACCTGAGTCCATCTCGATCCAGCGATGTTGTACGAGAGACTCGGCTGTCCTGGACTTTTCCTTCTGAACGGCTGAGACACAGCAGTGGGCACCATTGCCTCCTGCTGCTGTCAATCAAAGTCAGTGAGCCAATAAAGAGAGAGAAATGGGGCAGGGCCCAGTCACGGTTCCATGTCTGAATGGATGAAGGGAGCTGCGGCTCCACTTGGGTGCCCCCATAGCAGAGGAGGATTTGGGCTGCTCTGCGCAAAACAGGTGAGTAAAACATGTTTGTTATTTTCATACCAAAAAAACAAGACTTTAGTATCACTTTAAGGTGCCAAAAATCACCTTCTTTGGCACCTGCACAGTGCACCACAACCATAGCTTTCAACTGTCCCTCATTTGGATAATTGTCCCTATTTTGCAAACACATCCCTCTGTTCCTCTTTCTTCCTTCATTATCTTTCATTTTGGCCTGTTATATAGATTTCTATAAAGAAAATGTATTATTTTAATGGGAAAAGTGTTTTACTACACAAAACCTTTTATACAATCTTCAAATTTTCCGCTCTTTTGAAAAGCCAACATAAAGGAAAAGTTGTGAGAACAAAACAATATTGGGTCAAACTAATTATTTCTTCCTAATTAATCTACATTGTCCGCATTACTAGAAGGGTCTGTCCTTTTTGCCTACATACTTAATGCCGTAATAGGGGAGAATTACTAAAACTTATGCACACAGAATCTGGTTCTGCTGTGCATAGTAACCAATCAGTTTCTAAATTTGATTGTCAAAACTTAATTGAACAAGATGAAGTTAGAAGCTGATTGCTTACTATGCCAAGCTGCACCTGATTCTGTGTGCATAAGTTTTAGTAAATCTCCCCCAATGTGTTTTCCTTTGCAGTATTGTGACGTTGCGGCTGACAGGTCGGACACTTTTGACACATTTTTGGAACCATTGATATTTACAGAGCGATCAGTGCTATAAACATGCACTGATTACTATGTAAATGTCACTGGCAGGGAAGGGGTTAACACTAGGGGGGCAATCAAGGGGTTAACTGTGTTCCCTATTGTGTGTTCTAACTGTGGGGGGAAGGGGACTGACTAGAAGAGATCACAGATCGTGGTTCCTACTTTGTAGAAACACACAATCTGTCTTCTCTCCTCTGATAGCACAGGATTTGTGTGTTTACATACACACATCCCAGTTCTGACAGGAGAGGAGAAACAGATTGTCTGTTCCTACTAAGTACGAACAGTGATCTATCTCCTCCCCCAATGAGTTGCATCCCCATACATTAGAAACACTACCTAGGACACACATTTAACCCCTTGATCGCCCCTAGTGTTAACACTTTCCCTGCCAGTGACATTTATACAGTTAACACTTTCCCTGCCAGTGACATTTATACAGTTATCAGTGGCTTTTAGCTCTGACTGCTGTATAAATGTCAATGGTCCCAAAAAAGTGTCAAAAGTGTTCGATCTGTCCGCTGCAATGTCGCAGTAATGCTAAAAGATGCTGATCACTAGCATTACTGGTAAAAAAATAAAAAAAAAAATGCCATAAATCTACCCCCATTTTGTAGATGCTATAACATTTGCGCAAACCAATAAATTTACACTTATTGCGATTTTTTTTACCAAAAATGTGTAAAAGAATATATATCGGCCTAAACTGATGAAGAAATTCATTTTTTTTACATTTTTGGGGGAAATGTATTAAATCAAAAAGTTAAAAATATTGGGCCAGATTCACAACCAGCGGGCGCACCTAACTTACAGCGGTTTCATTTAAATCCGTCCGGCGCAAGGCGGGGCCCAATCGAATGGGGCGAGTCCCATTTAAATTAGGCGCGCTCCCGCACCGGACGTACTGCGCATGCTCCGTCGGGTAAATTACCCGACGTGCATTGCGCTAACTGACGTCGCACCGACGTCATTTGCTTAGACGTTAACGTAAATGGCGTCCAGCGCCATTCACGGACGTCTTACGCAAACGACGTTGATGTTTACATTTCGACGCGGGAACGACGGCCATACTTACCATGGCTTAAGAGAACTAACCGGCGTAACCCGACGGAAACTACGTAGATTTAGATCGACGGGGCGTTCGGGACGTTCGGGGTCGCCGTAAGTCTTCATTTGCATATTCTACGCCGGCCGCAATGGCCTCGCCACCTAGCGGCCGGCCTAGAATTGCATCCTTAAGATCCGACAGTGTAATTCAATTACACCTGTCGGATCTTAGGGCTAGCTATGCGTAACTGATTCTATGAATCAGTCGCATAGTTAGAAACAGAGATACGACGGCGTATCAGTAGATACGCCGTCGTATCTCGTTTGTGAATCTGGCCCATTGTTTTTTTTTTTTTTTTATTATCGCTTACTACCGCAGAGGTGATAAAATACCACCAAAGAAAGCCCTATTTGTCCACACATATGATCAGAATTTCCCATAGGATTTTATCCCTATGGGCCTACACACGATAGGAATTTCTGATGAAAATTTTCCATCAGACTGTTTTCATCAGAAATTCCTATCGTGTGTACAAGGCACAAGTGTCCCCCGAAATAATTTAAATGGAAAGTATTGTCCCCTAAATTATTAATAAGAATCAGAAAGTTCATTAAACTCATAATCAGAATAATAGATCAGAACATACTGTACCTCTGACCTTGTAATCATTCTGAAAGAGATATGTCTGACAGCAAAACATTGATGACCTGGAAAAACCAGGGGACTTGGAAGCCTTCCATATGCAAATGCTCTCTGTAATATATGCAAGGGTGGTGCAGATAATGTTCTTTATTAAACGCATGCATTGCTGTACCAGTTCAATCATCGCACAGCTGTGAGGTAGACTATTAAATCAACAAAGATTACAAGGTGGATTGCTCTGCCAAAAGTCAAACAGCTACACCCTATATATACAAAATAACACCACAGCTAGTGCTAGCAAATACTCTGCATTGTTGTCTAAACATGGGTGGATCTCCAGTATATGAGAGCCGCCATTGATCGCTTGGTCTACAAAGGTACAAGTTTCAAGGTCGTTGCTGTGATAGGGATGAAATGCTCTGGGTAGAAAATAAACTGAAAACTGAGCATGTGCAGAGTTGCCACCACAGCTGCAAAATCCCTAGCTGAATTTGATACATGAACAGAAGGTGGAGATAGAGAGCAGTATGATGAACCAGGTTTTATGCCGAATACAGAAAACAAATCTTAAAGTGACTATAAACAGTGAGTATAAACAGCATGTAATACACCATTTAATGATAGCTGTGGCTTTAGTGACACTAACCTAGAAAAGCATGCAGCCAGTGAAGTCACCACACCGATCCTGAAAACCATAGGTTAGGTTTTTATTGGTATTTGTGTCTTCACTGGGGAGATTTCACTGCACTTCCTGTTCCAGTGACAACAGGACAAGAAATTAGATGATACAGCTGTCATGAGGACAAGAATTGGGGCAATAAAAAACCTGACAGAGGTTCTAACTGTTCCCCACTCTATCCTAAGGTTTGTCTGGAACACAGCTATTGCAGTACATCCATATATAGCTGGATTTATTTTGAATGTCCACTCATGTGGGTAAAAAAAACTAAAACTAAATGATGGCCCTAAAATTATTATTAACCATTTACTATTGTAAAGTTTTTATTTTTCTGCTGTAGTCAATCAGTCAGGTCTGAGTGTCTCATATAGGTTACTGCACATGGCCTATATGATATTACCATAATATATAAGATAATTTGAATGCAATGTCTGGAATGAAGAGCTGCACATTAATGACTTCCCTTGTTTTCATAAACGACTAAGCCTGTAAGAGTGAAACGCGTCAGTAGGGTGGTCTCTAAGCAAGGATCTTCAATATGGATTGTACGGACCAAAAGTTGATTGAAGAAAGTGATGACATCAGTGGCAAACCTTCATTCTTCTGAGCGAGGGCAGACTCTTGTGGCCAACAACCAGCGTTCCCACAGTGGAGGGAAGTTATTGATGCCGTGGGGTTTTCAGTGATCTTAAAGCCAATTAGAATTTTATTAAAATCTGATAACCTCTTTTTTTTTTTTTTTTTTTTTTTTTTTTTAACGATTTAACCTAAATGTGGTATAATGCAAGTTGCAGCCAGCTTGTAATGTGTGCCTAGCTTTGCTGCCTGACCATTCTGTAAATGTCAACTCTAATATTTCAATCCTGTATATAGGATAAAAGAACGTTCTTTACAAAATTTGATTACAAAAATTATGACATTTAGGACAAGCTCAACAATCTGTTAATTAAAATGTCCCAATATATCCAACAATTTTTTTACGCAATGGCAACTTTTTTCTAAGAATATATTAAGTGCTCTATCTAAGCTTAAAGTGGAGGTTCACCCTCAAAAAAAATTCTGACATCACACGGAGTCGAGCCATCCTACCGACAGAATGTCGGTGTTTTGTTTTTTTCCTCAGCACATACCCCGTTATCAGGATTTTCACCTCACGGCAATCCCGCGGGAGTGGGCGTTCCCAAGCACTGCCTGTGATTGACAGGCTTCCAAACGACGCATACTGCGCGTCACAGGTTGCCGAAAAAACCCGAACGTCGGTGCGGCTCTATACGGCGCCTGCGCACCGACGTTCGGGTTCTGTCGGCAACCTATGACGCGCAGTATGCGCCGTTCGAAAGCCTGTTAATCACAGGCAGTGCTTGGGAACGCCCACTCCCGTGGGATTGCCGTGAGGTGAAAATCCTGATAACGAGGTATGTGCTGAGGAAAAAAACAAAACACCGGCATTCTGTCGGTAGGATGGCTCGACTCTGTGTGATGTCAGAAATTTTTTTAAAGGGTGAACCTCCACTTTAACAGATTATACTGTTTTATTGTATGCAGTCCTCTGAAGATTTTTTGGGGTGGATTCATTAAAGCAATACAGACTGTTTACTTAGCAAACTGAGTTTTCGCTGAGCTTAGTAAATTAGATAACGTTGCATTCACTTCAATCAAGCAATTTAGCTAGCAAAAATTCTCTTATTTTTATTTCCTTGGCACATGATGAAGTGTTAAATGTGTACACAGGTTCTACTTCTTGTGACTTCTAAAGGTGCATTGGAACCCTACCTCTTAATAATAAACCCTTACATAAGCCCACTGAAGTTACTAGCGTCAGATGATACTCAAGCGAATGAAGCAAATCCTCCCACATAGGATGTACTTCTTTATCTACAGCCCTCTTTCCTCCAGAGCCTTCTGAAGTACACCGATCAGATGGTACTTCTCAGCTTCCAGGAGGCCGGGGGTGGGGATCTGACATCACAAACACTGCACAGGGTTGCTGGAGGAATTCCCCCCTCGACATAATCATACATCCCATAATATACCTTTCTCCCGAAGGCAGACAGACACAATAGAACAATGAAATACAACCACACCCCAAACAATCCCAGCAAAGAGTCAAATGGCATGATACAACACACAATAGATACATATATACAATATTCCATTGTGGCTGTACAGCGAGTCTGACAAGCACAGATCAGACTGGGGATCTCCGTCACCCTTTGCCCCTAATGGACACAGGGCAATTTACACGTAGGAGGGTCCTGGGAGCTGGACAAGGAGTTTCCAGTGCTCTCCAAGGTAAGCTGGGTTCCACAAGCCCCCCACCCAAATTGACTCCATCACAATGCACATCTGAGGCTGTCAATCACCCGCTATGTGCTAGAGCACAGGTGGCAAACACAAGGCCCTCCCACCAGACCATGTTATGTGGCCCATGCAGCGACTTCTGGCTCACCACCTCCTGTTCTCACCGCTGTATGTTCTTTCTGCTGCCGTCAGTCTACTAGGCAAAAAGAATAAACATTTCCTGCTCTCTCTCCTCATCAGTCCATCCAGTGGTGCCGGCTTTGTGAGCTCAGTCGATCCGGCATTGCTGTCAGTGGCAGAAGTTCCTGACAGCTCTGGCGACAATTTTTCTTTTACATCCAGCGTGCTGCATCCTGAGGGCGGGATTTTGGGGATGTGATTCATCCAATAGTGGCAATGAAGAGAAGGAGTGTTGTAAAAGCCTTGCACATCTTACTCATGAGTGCAGTTCCTGCTGGGCTGATCATTTTGATAGTGAAATGAGACATATATGGCAGAACTGAACACTGCTACTGGAGCTGAACACACAGATCTGCCAACACAGGGAGGTACTAACTATAGCCCAATACACATGGAAGGAGCCGCCTATACTGTACTAGAACTGGACCAGGTAGGAAGGTAGGAGAGAGTACAGATGTGAGGAATCTTTGGTGAGAGTGTGTGTTTGTGTGGGGGAGGAGGGTTGGGTGTTGTGGGTTGTAGGGGGAAATTTGTGAAGTGTTTGGGGGGAGTTGGGAGGAGAGTGGTGAGAGAAATGTGCATAGCATACCCCTGAACCCGGCACTCCGTACATGGCGCACCCCTGGACCCCTGTATTTTGTACGTAGCACACCCCTGAACCCTGCACTCTGTACATAGCACACCCCTGCACCCTGTACATAGCACACCCCTGAACCCTGCACTCTCTACGTAGCGAACCCTGCACTCTGCATGTAGCGCACCCCTGAACTCTACACTCAGTACATAATGTAATCCTGGACTCTGCACTCCGTACGTAACACACTTCTGAACCCTGCACGCTGTACATAGCGTGACCCAGGTACAAGCGGCTGCTGATGCGGTTTGCAATGGAATTGAGTTTGACACCCCTGTGCTATAGGATGAGGCGGGCCATCACCATGGATTGCCTGGTGTCAGAAAAACTGTCAGAAATGACTCATGCAGATAGCAAGGGAAAAAGAGAGAAACAAGGATGCACATGCAACAAGGTGCTATGGCAAGTACACTTTACTTTCAAAATTTGCTTTGTTCATTTTTCATTTCAGAGCCTTACAACCAAGTTAAACTTGGCCTCAAGAATAAGAGAATGTATCCACCTGTAACACTTGGAGTTGAGACCATTGGGGCAAATCCACAAAAAACCTGCCTAACTTAACTTTTAGCAGTTAAGTTACACTGGCGGAAAATTTCTACCTAAGTGCCCGATCCACAAAGCACTTACCTAGAAATTTTCGGCTGTGTAACTTAAGTGCCTCCGTCGCAAGGCGGTCTTCTCATCCAGGGGGCGATGACAATTTAAATGAGGCGCGCTCCCGCGCCGGACGTTCTGCGCATGCGTGTGACGTCATTTTTCCCGACGGGCAGCGCGCAAAATTAAGTTACGTCGGGCTTTGTGGATTGCGACGGGACAATAAAGTTGCGTCGGGAAAAAAAAAAGTTACGCGGCGAAAAATAAAATTTGAAATTTAAAAAAAATAGCGGCGATCGAAAAAAAGGTATGTTTTTACAAGGTGTAAACAGTTTACACCTTGTAAAAGCATCCCTAATTTTACGCATGCAAAACGTAACTTACGCAGAAAACATAAAGCTAAAAAGCTTTGTGGATCTGCCTAAGTACTCATTTGCATACGCAAAGCGGCATTTCGACTCGAAATGCCCCCAGCGGCGGATGCGGTACTGCATCTTAAGATCTGACAGTGTAAGTGTCTTACAGATGTCGGATCTTCTGCCTATCTTTGGAAAACTGCTTCTGAGAATCGTTTCCAAAGATAGGCACAGGGATACGCAGGCTGAACAGCAGTTCCGCCTGCGTATCTCTTTTGAGGATTTGGCCCCATATTCTGATCTAGAAACAGGAGGTAAAGCATAGATAATGTGATGACCGTACTTACTCCCAAGGGCCCCTGTAGCTTTCAATTCAGTTACTGAGGATTGGAAAGAGGTTTTGCAAGATGCAATAGCTCCTTTTGTATTCCTGATGTGTGCAACCTGAGAGGTGTTTAGGTAGTGTTTAGTTAGACATGCCTAGTGTTATGGTGTGAGGTTAACTGTTATGTCTGTTCTTTTACTTTGTTACTTTTTGTGCACGTTGCTACGTGCAATGATTGGCCGGGGTATGCCCCTATGGCCCTGTTTTGTATCTCAACAACATTGAAAATACCTTAATAAAAACAATTAAAAAAAAGAATAAGAGAATGTAAGGGAAGTGAGGTCTGGTCATTGTTTTAAGAAATGGGGTGTGAGGCAACAATGAAATATTTGGCCCTGGCCCACACTTCCCTAAAATGCCCGTTTTCCTGAGCAATAGAAGATAGCACAGACTATTAAAGGTTGCCATACTTTGTTGTCTCTACCTATCCTGGCACATAGGAATTGGGCTATGGTGGCCTTTTGGTAACTTTAGCCTTGCAGAATAAAGAAATGTAGTGGGCATCATAAAAGACATACCGCTCTTAAGAGCATAATGATTCTGGAGAGGATTGAATTAAAAGTAAGTTTGTCTGCCTGGGAGGTTTAAATGTGTGCATGACATCATGGTTCATAGTGCGTAATGTTCTTACTGTCTCCTAAACTACAGCTGCAGAGAAAGTGATATTTGGCAGATGATTGAGGTGGAATGTCTCCATGCTAGGTGTTACTAATTTTCTTGTGTTGTGCTTTCAAATGTTGGCCTCACTTGAAAGAATAAGTGATATTGGCTTAGCTAAACAATGACCAGAGAGGTCAACATTCTATGACAGAATTTTAGAAATGGACTCAGTCCACTTAGTCAATGGGAAACCAGAAGACTTTGCTGGAACCTCAGGGAGCTGTAAAAATGCACTTAAGCTTTTGCACCTGTATAGCACTTATGGATCAGAGCAACTTTCATAATTCAGCTTTCGGCCTACTCATTCAGCAATCATTTTGTCATACTTATGATACCAACATATATATTTTTGGAACAAACCATTTTTTAAACAATACTGTCTTCCAAGTTTTATATTATATTTTCTTTGCTTTCTAAAGACAAAAACACATAGCAACATCAAAAATACAAAGAATACACCCATATGCTATATACTGCATTACAACCACACACAGACATTTATTTGCATTGGCAGCTGTGTGCACATCTGTACTTTTTGGGCACAGAAAAAATAATTTTAGTTTCATGAAAAAAATGACCATGTGTATGAGGCCAAATAAAAGTATCCCCTCCCCAGAATAATTCCTCAGTTGCAACAATGACATTGGATGATCTGGATGACATTTGAGCTGTATCAAAATGCTCATTTAATCAAATGCAAGGTCATTGAAATCTTTAGCGATTGCATACCTGTGAAAAAGTCTCGGTCATGCTAACTTGTGCCCTCATTAGATTTAATGTTATTCTAACATTACACTAACAATTTATGCAAACTTCATGCATCATAATGTAACATCAAAAGGGGAACACAATTTATTTGGAGCTTTATCATTCAGCTACATTACATAAAAGTTGCACTAATGTGGTGTGATTTTAATCAGCAGACTTTTTTGATTATATTTGAGATAAAATTATGAGGGTGAACAAGTTACCCAGATAGCAAGCAAGTGTTGCAAGTTTGAAAATTACTTACTAAGCTATTGCTAGACTTGCCAGGCTTCACAAGTTTGTTGCACAATTGCAGCAAGTCCTCATTGCATGACTCCAGATCAACTTTCTTTGCAAACATTCTGCAAGTCTGCTGCCGTTCTGGTTCAGTTATGTTGTGCAATAGTCATCCCACCACAGGGGTCACTGTGGCTAAATGTTCATGCTGTAGACTTGCAGAGCTCATGCTGTAGACTCACCACTGCAACTTTTCTCTTTCTAAAGACTTGCCACACATATTTGCTACAAATTGGTAAAGTGTCAACAAGAACTTTTGCTTCAATTACTCTGCAAGTGTACAACTTGCCAGTGAAAATCTGCAGCAAGTTAACGGACTTACAATTCAACAATGCCACAAATTTGTGGCAAGTTATCCTTGCTATCTGGGTACATAAATATTGCATTCTTTTTTTCTAAATAAGATCAAAGGAATTAAAAATATAGGTATCCAAATTTGCTAGAAACTAAAATCCTATTTGTCCTTAAAAAATGATGTACAGTATGTTATAGTAGACATTGCCGAAACGGAAAAACCTTCTGGGAATCAATGTGATTTAGGTTCACTTTAGCAATTTGCTACACTTTATAAAAGTCACACCAATGTGATATCATTATAATTTGCAGATTATATTTTGGGGCAAATTTATGATGGTTTGCAAATTATGTAACTACTGTGTTGAAATAAAATAACAGGAAAGTACTATTTTCAATAAATACTGAGGAAATAAAAAATATAGATATACACATTTTTTACAAGATGAAAGCCCTATTTGTCTCAAATGTGAATGAAGAATGTGTAGCGCTAAAAAATATATATGTCCTGAAAATGAACCATGGGGAGATGCCTGCTCACCCTGTAGAGTTATGTAAATGTTATTAGGATGATAAAATCAAAATATATACGAACAAGGGAAATTCAAACAAATTCCAAATATAAATTCAAAAGTCAAAACCAAACAACTTAAATAGGATATCACTATAACAGCCGACTCAACTGGATGTAGGCATATGAAGTAATATCCAAAGTGTATGAGTATACATCAATGTTCAAATAAACATAAACACAATATTATAAAGTGATAAGTCCACATAAATGGAATATCAGAGTAGTATACAAAGGGAGTCTTTGGTCAAGTGAAAGATATTAATGTATCCTAAAAGGTTGTAGATGATGATATTCAAATATTATAAATCAGACGGCACCGGGACTGTGCTTCCACCAACCAAGGGAGGGGTAGGTACTCTTACCATGAGTTGTGGACCCACACACCAGCGGCGGTGAGTCATACAGGCAGGGATGCAAACATGGGTTACAGGTTACGAACTATTCGATGGCTGCGATGAAGACACGCTCCGGAACTACCACTGAGATCTCCTCGTATTGTACAGTATCCACAAATCACTCACCAATCAATGGTGGGAGCAGTGATCATAAAGGGGGAAAAAAGGAGAGCGTCATAGTTATGCAGTAATGTTTGTCCGTCAGCTTACCTCCTCTCCATATGTCCTGCTTTAGAAGCCAGCCACTCTCAGCTGGCTGCTTAAGCAATCTCTCCTCTAAGCATGGCTCCACCCCAGGCTTTATCAGGGAACTTTATATTAACCTGTGCACTGCAAGCCAGCCGTGCTGATCAACATTGTTTGTTAGCTATTGTTAGCTATTTTCCCCTTACTATATCTTGTTATACTGGTCTGCTGGTTCCTCTCTATCCTCCTGTAGCCTACTGTGAGCGTGAGCTGGGAGACTCTGGGGGCCGCGACCTGGAGCCAGTTGCAGCCCAGTCCATCCTTACCACTGGAGGCTCTGGTGAACACCTGCTGGCTCTTAGACTCCTCGCCCTGGGGAATCTTATGCTCTAGCTCCCTGTGGGATCTGTGTTGGTGGTCCAGTGGACCTGCCCTCCTTAGCCACCCAGAGTTCCATCCACAGCAGTCAGCTGTAGGGTCTGTGAAGGTAATGTGTTGGGGCGCTCGCTAATTAAGAATAATAATTAGTAAATAAATAATCTAAAGTCCCAGAATGAAAAATCCCATGCAATTTCCGTGCACTAAGTGCATGACAAAATATAACATCAAAAATGTGCAGCACTAAGGTGCATGATAGGTAATAAGTGCTAATCAGGTGCATCCATACATTGAAAATAAATTCAAGCAAACGGCACTGGATGTGCAAAATTAGTCCAATGTAAACAAATATATATATATATCTTCATGCAATTGTGCAAAAACGCATTAAAGGTGCAAAATTCCAAAATTCCCGATCAATTAAATAAGTGCTAATCAGGTGCATCCATACATTGAAACTAAATTCAGCAAACGGCACTGGATGTGCAAAATGAGTCCAATATAAACAATAAAAATAAATATCTTAATGCAATTGTGCAAAAACGCATTGAAAGTGCAAACTTCCAAAAATTCCGGATCAAAAATCCAAACATGCAAAAAAATATGTAAAAAGTAAAGTCCACAACGTTTTCCAAATGTGCAGTGCTCAGAAAGTGCTTCACTCCCCACGTGCCCAGTCTCACCAGCCTCTTACCTCTAAGAGGCTTAAAATAAGCCTTATGTGAAATCCCAATGGCAGCTCCTCTTTCCCTCCAAATGCAGCAGCGTTGCAGATCAACTTCACTCCACAAAGGCAAGGCTTAGCCAGTGTACAAGTCCCTCTTCATTTGAATCAATGACTCCCCATAAGGCACATATGGAAGGAGGAATGCTCACAATAGTGTAAAAACTTCAGCATAATTTTAATATAGACATAATAAACACTCACATTTCAGTTAAGGATCTCAAACATCAAACATCAAACACAGTAGTATGTCCACTCCCGGCCAAGAGCGGAGACGACGTCACCAACAGCTCACTTCCCTCACGCGTATCGTGGCTGTGCACGCCACTTAATCATATGGTATGGCAGAATGGCAGTCTGCCTTTGTAAACAAGTCAGATTGCCGTTCTGTTAGTATGGAAGGCATTGATCCTGTGTTCATGCAAAGCAGTTAACTTTCTGATCTCCCTAGATGTTTATTTCCTTCCCAGCCAGTGTCATTAGTACAGTGACAGTGAATATTTTCAACATTGATCACTGTATTAGTGTCACTGGATCCCCCCAAAAAAGTGTCAAACGTGTCAGTTAGTGTCAGATGTCTGCCGCAATATCACAGTCCTGCTATAAGTCACTGATCCCCCACCATTACTAGTAAAAAAAAAAATCCATAAATAGATTCAGGTAGAAGTGTAATACGTAGATACGTTACACCGCCGCAAGTTTTCATCGCAAGTGCCTGATTCACAAAGCACTTGCAATGAAAACCACGCCGGCGGCCTCCGGCGTAAGCCCGCGTAATTTAAATGGGCGTGTGCCATTTAAATTAGGTGCGCTCCCGCGCTGGACCTACTGCGCATGCTACGTTTCGGAATTCCCACCGTGCTTTGCACGCAGTGATGTAATTTTTTCGAATGGCGACGCGCGTAGCGTAATTCCGTATTCCCGGACGGCTTACGCAAACGACGTTAATTTTTAAATTTCGACGCGGGAACGACGGCCATACTTTATACAGCAATACGGTTGCTGTGTAAAGTTAAGGCACCAAAAACGACGACTAACTTTGCAACGGGAAACTAGACTAGCGGCGACGTAGCAAACGCGAAAATCCGTCGTGGATCGCCGTAACTCCTAATTTGCATACCCGACGCTGGTTTACGACGCGAACTCCCCCCAGCGGCGGCCGCGGTACTGCATCCTAAGATCCGACAGGTGTAAAACAATTACACCTGTCGGATCTTAGGGATATCTATGCGTAACTGATTCTTTGAATCAGTCGCATAGATACTCTGAGACATACGACGGAGTATCTGAGATACTCCGTCGTATCTCCTTTGTGAATCTGGCCCATAGTTTATAGACGCTATAACTTATGTGCAAACCAATCTATATACGCTTACTGGGTTTTTTCTACCAAAACTACAGTTTTTATTTACATGTTGGTATATAGCGCAGTTTCCGTATTTTCTTTGACATCTGACAGTTTTTTCAAGCATTCATCTACAGGAAGGGCCAGTTCACAGAAGAATCGTGTAGGAACACGCCTACGTTCCAGTGCGATTCTTGTGCTTTCCCTTGCAGTATGATTTGCACTGGCATGGACAAAACGTAGAGCATGCACTTGAAAAACGTGCTGCATCAAATTGCATGGTACTGGTTCCCACAAACGCACTGTGTTTGTGATCTGCATTTGGGGTGCAGTTAACAATGTATTTGCACTTGCATCATAGCCTTTAGTTTTTAATTTACCATGATGCTATTCATGCGATTTTTAACAACCTGAAAGCTAAGCGTAGGAGTCTTCCATGCTCCAGCAATCGTCAATTTAGTCGCAGCAAACAGATGTTGGGCCAGTTACCTTTCCAGGCGAAGTAGTTCAACAATTGGCTTGCCTAGTAGGGCGTCATAGGAATCTCTTTTGAAGTCAACATGAAATAAATTGCGTAGAAGGGCATACTCACACCTGTTTAGGGACCCTTTCACTGCTGAAACAATCGCTTGTCTGTTACATCTGTTACATTACATTTTAAATTATTGTTAAATAGATTTTCTACCTTTTACTATAAGGAATAATAATTATTTTGGTTGGACTTGGTGTGTTGCTTATCTGGTAGTGTTAGTTTGGTTCTAGTAAAAAAAAAAAAAAAAAAAAATTAAACAAACTGCCGGTCATACTGTAATACTCTACAGTATGAATAAAAAGTAAGTTCAGAAAGAATGTTTTTGCACAAATTTGGGTGGAACAGCGGGGTTGATTTACTAAAACTGGAGAGTGCAAAATTTATCCAGCTCTGCATAGAAACCAAAAAGCTTTCAGGTTTTATTGTCAAAGCTTAATTGAATAAGCTTAAGGGCCCTTTCACACGTACGGACCGTATGTCCGCATTTTCATCCGTCCGTTGCGGATGAAAACGGGACATGCATGGGTCCCTATGTGATTACGGGTGTCAGCGGATGACCATCCGCTGACACCCGTAATTTGTCCGCCTCCGCAAAGATCTGCATTTTCGGACGGAAGAAAACCCTATTTTTCTTCCGTCTGCCGGATCGGATAAACACGGACATACGGTCCGTGTTCATCCGATTCCCCATAGGGGAGAGCGGAGGAAAGACAGGGCGGTCCCTGCACAGTGTGTGGGGACCGCCCTGTCAGCTGCCAGCTCAGCGGGGATTTTACGGAGGATCCCCGCTGAGCTGTACGGACAAACGGAGGCGGATCATTACTGATCCGCCCTGTGTGAAAGGGCCCTAAGTTAGAAGTTGATTGGTTTCTATGCAGAGATGAACCAGATTTTGCACTCTTCAGTTTTAGTAAATCAACCCCTTGCTGTCAAATGCTAATAACGGGCAGCCTCATCCAAGGAGTAAAAACACTCTATAGGAACAGTCAAGTATTTCTACAAGATGTGCAGGATACACGATAGTAATTGTGCTGGTTCTTACAAATCTATTAGGTCCTCAGGCTCATACGCTCCAGTTAATTGATTCATACTGTAGGCTTTTGCTGACACAAGACCTGAATGCAATGTCAGAGCTTGCAGATATGAATATATTGTACTAAGTATGCACACAAGCTCAGACGCACCCCGGGCACCTGGAGCTATATTCTTGCTTACTTTACCTTTTTTTACAACTCATTACCACAGGTTAGAGCATTAACAGCTTCCAGGAACATCAGGTAAATATTCCCACAAGCCACAAGACCAGAGTTGGGGAGTTTTAGTTGCTTCCAAAATACAGTCATTTACTGCATATTTTCCTCAGATTTAGGAGGGCCTGTGTCCATGGGCTACGGCTTATGTTGATGACATTAGTTTGAGATGCTTCAGCGATCATTCAAAATGTATTCACAGGTGTATTTGCAGTTGACCTCTTTCTGACTTCCATGTGACCAGGTTTTGGCAGGTTTTGCGTTCTTATAGATTGGTATGGAAATGTAAAATCTGTCTAAAGTTCCTCAACACAGGCCACTAGAAAGGTTTCCCATACTTGACTACTGAATGAGATATAACTATTTTCTATTGGTTGTGGAACGCCATTAAAAGAATACAGGAGTTGACTTTGGAAACCTTTATCTTACTCAGGGGAGGGCTGGGCCGGGGGGCAGGGTGACAATTGCCTCCCAGGCCGCCCTAACTTATGTTCAAAATGCCTGCTACCATTTTTTTTCTGGTCTTGGAAGTCGGGCCGACCACTAGCTGATGCATTCCAGGAGTTGTAGTCCACGCTCAAGCTCCCGGGGGGTGGAAAACAAAGCAGCGCAGAGGAAACTACAACTCCCTGGGACTGGATTCTTGGAAGCAGGCAGAGGCAGGGCATGCCAGGGAGTCGGGACGCAGGGCTGCAGGACTGGGCGCTGGCTGCAACTTGACCCCAGGACCAGGAGCATTAACCCCCCAGGAGGCTGTGGCGTGCAAGGACCTGCTGAACTGAGATCACTGAGGTGAGAGACCCTGACACCCCTAGCTGATCCCTATCTCCCTCCCCCATACACCCCATGTAACCTGCCCCAGTGATCAGGCTGCATTGATGGGTACTGGAGTTGGCTGTCCTGATGGGCACTGGTGAGACTGCATTGAAAAAACAGATGGGCCATGGATGGTGAGCTGATTCAGCGGTTCAATGGGCCAATTGACTGGACTTGCCCCCCAGGCCTAAGGCTGCCAGCCCTCGCCTGATCTTACTCATCGCAGTAAAATCGGCCCCATGCTG
The DNA here is from genome assembly GCF_905171775.1 of Rana temporaria. Classification (NCBI taxonomy): domain Eukaryota; kingdom Metazoa; phylum Chordata; class Amphibia; order Anura; family Ranidae; genus Rana; species Rana temporaria. The sequence goes on along the minus strand of NC_053489.1, from coordinate 600,891,788 downwards.
CCCCTCCTCCCATACACACATCTGCTCAGTCACTACATAAAGTTATGGATTGCACCTGGTTGCTGCGCGTCTTCTGCTCCTTACTACTGGTCGTTGGGACTTTGCATTACAGTGATGGACATTAGTAACATATATAAGGTAGAAAATACCTCCAGATCCCATCCCCCCTCTTATGTGAATGGGTATCGGGTACATTGTACCCCCTTCCTGACCGGGCATTTCTTGTGATACGACACTGCCTCACTTTAACTGACAACTGCGCGGTCGTCTGATGCTGTACCCAAACAAAATTGATGTCCTTTTTTTCCCCACAAATAGAGCTTTCTTTTGGTGGTATTTGATCACCTCTGCGGTTTTAATTTTTTGCGCTATAAACATAAAAAGAGCGACAATTTTGAAAAAAAAACACAATGGGGGTTATTTACTAATGGAAAATCCACTTTGCACTATAAGTGCACTTGAAAGTGCAGTCGCTGTAGATCTGAGGGCGACATGCAAGGAAAATAAAAAACAGCATTTTAGCTTGTATATGATTGGATGATAAAATCATCGGAGCTTCCGCTCTTTTCAGATCTTCCCCTCAGATCTACAGCGAACTACAGCGACTGCACTTCCAAGTACACTTGAAAGTGGATTTGCCTTTAGTAAATGACCCCCAATATGTTTTACTTTTTGCTATAATAAATATCCCATTTAAAAAACAAAACCTCAGTTTAGGCCGATATGTATTCTTTTTTTCATACTTTTGATAAAGTCGCAACACACAAACACACAGATCCACATTCCTGCTCTGTCAGGAGCGATCGCGGGTGCCCGGCGGACATTGCGGCCGCCTGGCACAGGCCTCGGCTCCTCAATTACCCCATTACCCCATGTTCTGACGGAAATGGAAGACGTCATATAACTCCCGCCCAGGATGCGAGATCCTATCTGCGGACGTCATTTGACTATACGGCGGGAATGAATTGGGTTAAAAAAGAAAGAAAAAAGTGTCGCTCAATATCCATCCATCTTCAATCACGCCACCCGCCGGCCCCCGAAAAATAGGAAAAATAAAAAAGCTACGTCACAATGGGAGGCCTCCTGGCAACTGCTGTCTCTTGGCTATATCTGTTATATAGGCAAGGGTGGGGCCAACCGGTGACGCAACTGAGTGACCCCGCCCCCTTCTGATGTCATGGCCCCACCGTTGACTGAGTGGCCCCACCCTTGCTTATATAAGCGCTGTCAAAGGGAAAAGACAGCAGTCAGTGGGAGCCCTCCCATGGAGGCAGAGTTTTTTGGGGGGTTTTCTGGTCTGTTGAGCGGCGTGATTGACGATGGGTGTACATTGCGGGATACTTTATTTTATTTTTTTAATAAAAGAATTGTCAAGAACTGTCTAGTGTGGTTTTTACTTTTTGACACTTTTTTGGTGAATTAGTAGGGGTGCAATGTACCCGATACCCATTCACATAGGGTGGGGGGGGTGGTGGCCAGGATCTAGGGGTCACCTTGTTAAAGGAGGTTTCCACAGTCCGATAAGCCCCCTGCCCGCAGCCCCCAACAACCAATGGCAAGGTTGTCGCAAAGAGGCTCTTGTCCCCATCAACATGGGGACATGGTTCTTTGGGGGGACCCCAAAGCACCGTCTCCTAGTTGAGGGCATGTGCCTTGCATACACTGCAGTCAGGTCTAGACCCCGATGAGAACGACGAGCATGCAGGTGAGCTTCCCTGAGATGGTTTCTGACAGTTTGTGCAGAAATTCTTTGATTATGCAAGCCAATTGTTGCAGCAGCCGTCCGGGCAGCTGGTCTCAGACAATCTTTTGGGGTGAAGATGCTGGATGTGGAGGTCCTGGGCTGGTGTGGTTACACGTGGTCTGTGGTTGTGAGGTCAGTTGGATGTACTGCCAAATTCTCTGAATCGCCTATGGAGCCGGCTTTTGGTAGAGAAATGAACATTCAATTCAAGGACAACAGCCCTGGTGGACATTCCTGCAGTCAGCATGCCAATTGCACGCTCCCTAAAAACTTTCGACATCTGTGGCATTGTGCTGTATGATCAAACTGCACATTTCAGAATGGCTTTTTATTGTGGCCAGCCTAAGCCACACCTGTGAGGTGAATAAATTGCCTCGGCAAAGGAGAAGTGCTCACAACACAGATTTAAGAAAATGAAATAAAGGAGCGAATGGCGGTGCCAGCTGCTTAAGTAACATTTGCTCCCTCTTTCCTCCTATGCACCTCACATGATGACTGGGGCTGTACTTCAGAACAAACTCCTCCACCACCAATTAACATATTATTTAATAAATTGTATTATAGCTGGGGTTTTTCAGGATGGATTATGGCCTGCAAGATTGGCATTTAGTTATTGCATCAGGTAAAAAAAAGGAAAAAAACGCCTTCTCCCAGCAAGCGGTAGGGGGAGCATGCGCACCAAGTGTGGCAACACAGAGACCACAGGATCGGCTGAAATTAGGTTGACACAGACAAACGGGCAGTGCATGGAAATGACAAGATCATCCAGGAATTTATATTAAAAAACAAAACAAATACCGTATTTATCGCGGTATAGCGTGCTCCCGCGTATACCGTGCACCCCTAAAGTTGCCCCCGAAATTCCTGTAAAAAAAAAGTTACATGATTTTATTACTTACAGTTTTGGTGTCTTCCCAGCGTCTATCGTCCGGTCCGGCGTCCGTCTGCGGCCTCGGTGGTGTCCTCCCGGCTTCTCCAGCGCGCGCCTCAAGTCGAGTCCCCGCTTCCCGCGCTCAGTTCGAACGCCTCCGCCGACATATACCGAGTGCAGTACACTCGGGTACATTCGGCAAGGCTCGTCTTCGCTCGCGCTCACGCTCTGTGACGTTTGTGTGTGAGCACGAGCGAAGCCGAGCCTAGCCGAATGTACCCGAGTGTACTGCACTCGGTATATGTCGGCGCAGGAATTCAAACTGAGCGCGGGAAGCGGCTATCGGCGTATATCGCACACCCACGATTTTCCCCTTATTTTAAGGGGAAAAAAGCGCGCGATATACGCCGATAAATACGGTAGACGATAACATAACAGATACGAGGCATAATTTAAATGATATAAACACAAATATTTTTTGAAGGATTATTGACACTTTAAAAGGATAAAACATGTGGAAATGTCCATGTGTTGCAGACAGGTGCTGTGTGTGTGTTTTTGCCTTGACATACACTTTAGGACATATGGGTAAAAGTTTGAATAATTCAGTGGCAGCATTATTGTGGCAGCCATCGATGTTCTGCCAGGGTGGGTTCACACCAGTGCAAATTGGATGAGGCTTTCTCTGCATCCAATTCGCATGTCAGGAGACTGTGACTGGCTTTCAATGGAGCTGGTTCACACATCTCCGGGATGTCCTGAGTGTCTTCTTGTCTGTTTCAGTTTCAAATTCAGCCCAAAAATTAGGCCCGATTCGTCCCTGAAATGGAGAACAGGGACACACTGGGCCGCTCCGCACAGCAGTGTGAACCCAGCCTAAGGCTATCTTAAAGGAGTTGTAAAGGAAAAAAAAAATTTGCCTAAAATTATTGTCTGCAAGGTAGACAGACAGAATAGTGTAATGATTCTGTTAAAAAACGAGTAAATACCTATTAAATTCCTTCATCTATATCACCTCTGGCATTCTAGTTTCTGTTCTCTCATTCACTTCCTGGTTTGCATCGCTTGTTCATGTAAGAACTACATTTCCCAGTATGCATTGCGGCACACCCAGTAATTCACACCTCCTAGAAGTCTCTAACACGTAGAGAGCGTCCTGCCGCACAGATGTAGTTCCCAGGAGGGGGTGAGCACGTTACTGACCACCGCAGTAAATCCTCCCGTCACGGTGGTCAGTAAAATCAGACAAGCAGGAAGTGAACAGAACAGAGAAGAAATAGAGCAACTTCTGAGCAAAAACGAACAATGAGGAAGTGAAAAGAGGAATGTCTGCAGGTAAAGGATGCTTATTATGAAAACATTTTTTTTCCTTTACAACCCCTTTAAGCAGCCTGTAGAGGAGTCAGCTTTTGTTTGTTTGTTTAATTCGTGGATTGAACAAAAAAACTGACCCGAGTCCCCTATCCACACATTTAATTTGAATTCTGTATTGTATTCTGACAGCGGGGAGACTTGATCCTGCCATCAGAATCCACTGCTCAGCGTTGTAGGTTTTAGCCTGTGGCGCTGAGCAAGCGGGGAAAATCCAACAGGGTGGTTGTATGACTTCTATACAATCACAGTTCCCATACATGGATCAAAGTTTGTCTGGTTCCTGCTGAAGCGGCAGAATTTCAATCCATGCATGGCTGCCTTAAAGAGGAGTTCCGCCTGGGTAAAAAAAAATTAAAGCGGATGTGCCATGGGAAAAATATATTAAAAGCCAGCAGCTACAAATTCTGCAGCTGCTGACTTTTAATATTAGGACACTTACCTGTCCTGGAGTCCAGCGCCGATGGCAGCAGATGACGAGCGATCGCTCGTCACTCTGCTGCTCCCCCCGCCATCCACGCTGAGGGAACCAGGAAGTGAAGCTCTGCGGCTTCACTGCCCGGTTCCCTATGGCGCATGCGCGAGTCTCGCCGCGCCTGCCGATTGGCTCCCGCTGTGTGCTGGGAGCCGAGTGTTCCCAGCACACAACGGGGGGGGGGGGGGGCGACGGGATGTGACGGAATGCCCATCTTTTGCCCGTGAATGCCGGGCCGGAAGTGGGTGCAAATACCTGTCTTTAGACAGGTATCTGCACCCCCCTCCCCCTGAAAGGTGTCAAATGTGACACCGGAGGGGGGGAGGGTTCCGATCAGCGGGACTCCACTTTAGGGTGGAGAACCGCTTTAAAAGTCAGAAGCTACAAATACTGCAGTTGCCGACTTTTAATATATGGACACTTACCTGTCCAGGGAGCCCGCAATGTCGTACATTGCATAGTTCGCCGCACAAGATTGCGGCAAACTTTCCTCAGAAGTGGGAGTAGATACCTGGATCAGACAGGCATCCGCTCCCCCCTGAAAGGTGCCAAATGTGGCACCGGAGGGGGGTGGAATCCGATCTGTGGAAGTTCCATTTCTGGGTGGAACTCCACTTTAAGTTTTGTCACAGACAACTGTGCAAGTAACAGGTGACAGTGATTATGAACAAAGTTACAACATTAGCAAAGGAGATCGTACTGATGTGAGGTGTGGTTATTCATGGCAGTAGCACAAAAAATCTGAGGTTACCATAGAGATATTAAGAAAAACACAACAAAACAACCAGCTCTGTACCTCAGTATCACAGTAATGTGATTGCTTGGTGAAAAAAAGAGACTATTTTTTCTTAAAGGGTAACTCCACTTTTGTGGGGAAAAAATCCACCAAATCACCCTGCGACCAGACCCCCATATATCACCTCTGAGACAATGAGCAGTCATTTGCGTAGTTTTGTTGCGTTTATTGCGGGATACAACTTGGTTGGGGTAAAGGAAGATATGGGATGCCCATAGCACTTATTGAATTTCCATCACTTTTGTAGAACATTGGTTAGTAGAATTAGCCCTGAAAATTATGCACTTCTAACAATCACAGTCTCTTCCCCTGCATAACTTCACTGCAGACTATTGCTCCTCCTCTTCTTCTGCACTGGCTCCTGCAGAGTATCACTACCTTAAACTTCTCTTGTACAAATCCTTTGATGCAAACTGTTAGATTCCTGTCACATCACTTCCAGTAAGACAAAAAGGTAACACTCGGAATAACCCCAGCTTGCTGGCTGTACTTTGTTACTGTAATAAAGTCTCTTGAATTGTGTTGCTGGAGAAAATCAAGAAGCCAGAGGCATACAATACCTCTCCCAGTGGCTCAGTGATTTTGGTTAGCTACACAGGGCCAGATTCATGAAGAGATACGACGGCGGATCTCCTGATCCGCCGTCGTATCTCTGAGATCCGACGGTCGGATCTATGCGACTGATTCATAAGAATCAGTTCCGCATAGATCTCCCTTAGATCCGACTGGTGTAAGTGACTTACACCAGTCGGATCTTAGGCTGCAATCTACCGCCGGCCGCTAGGTGTCGTCGCGGTTTTTTACTCGTCGGATATGCAAATGAGGAGAACCGCCGATTCAAGACCGAACGCCCGCCCGTCGCTTTTTTTTTACGTCGTTTGCGTTCGGCTTTTTCCGGCGGATAGTTACCCCTGCTATATGAGGGGTAGCTAATGTTAAGTATGGCCGTCGTTCCCGCGCCGAGATTAAAATTTTTACGTCGTTTGCGTAAGTCGATCGGGAATACGGATGGCCGGAATTTACGTAGCCGCCGAAAACAATGACGTCCTAGCGACGTCATTTGGAGCATGCGCACTGGGAAATTTCGCCGGCGGCGCATGCGCAGTTAAATCGGCGCGGGAACGCGCCTGATTTAAATTGTACACTCCCCCTAGCTGCGGAATTTGAATTTCGCCGGGGGAGTTACGATCCGACGGTGCAATTTTCGAGGTAAGTGCTTTGTGAATACTGCACTGGCCTCGATAAATTGCACCGGCGGATCGTAAATCACATAGATTATGCGGATCTAAAGATCCGCTAATCTATGTGAATCTAGCCCACAGTCTTTTGGATGATATTACCTGAGTGCTTTACTAGGCCAGAGATACTCGGTACCTCTCCCCGACGGCCTAGCAATGGCGGCACACGACAGTAAGGGGACTACTGTTTCCAGCCAGTCCATAACTGCAAACGCTGCGTACCCCGGCCACAGCATTCTGCACTACTCTCAACAATCCTCCTCGTGCTTCTTCCACACTGACCTTCTCCAAAGTGCAAGTCCTGTGTTCCCCGGTCACAAGAGCCTGACACTATCTCCATGGTGAAGATCAGTGTTACCAACCTACCAGATTGAAATTTACTGACACAACACTCAAAATGTACTGACACAGCCAAGTTTTTACTGTCATATCCAAAAGTTACAAAATGCCATTTGGGTGCAAATTTCAGTATTTAGGCTACAAACAAGTACAATATCCAATTAGCAAATGGATTTAAGGTAGAAATTAAGTCAAAAACATATTTCTAATTTTATTTTTGATATGGTAAATAAGTAGCTCAGGGACAGGAATCGAGAGGGCAAGAAATTACAATGGGTGGCACACACGCACATGAAATTGACTCTCACAGTGACACTGACAGCAGTGTGATGATGGCACCTCACCAACATGACACGTCCCCTCTCGAGTAAGTGACCCTCTCTCTCCATGCCAGGCGGTCCCTTCAGTCCACTCCCCGCTTGCCTTCCTCCCGTTCCGCAGACCTGCACATGAGGCTCTGGCTGCTCCATTCCCTTGCACCACACTGCTGGCACAGTCCGAACACACTGTTGCAGGCACTCCAATGGTCTCAGCCAAGCGTCAAAGCCATATTTTTTACTGGCTGCCAGTAAAAATACTGTCGCTTGGAAACACTGGTGAAGATCTTTATCCAGGTATACATTCTAGCAGCTCCTCTGGCCCTCCTCCACGATCGGCACGTCCCCCCACGTGGGGACGCCCTGCAGCAACTGGCTACACCTCCATTCTCCTTTCTCCTGCACTGATAGAATCCCCCAAGCAGCACGTGACCTCAGCTTATATGGGAAGCTTGCCCCCTGCCAATACCAAATAGGAATTGGTCAGAGCTCCCCACATGAGCTGCCTGTCACTCAAACTTCAGATCCAACCCCTATTCCAGAACAATCTTCCTGAAAGCAGGGGAGGCATCTCTGAGTCAGAGCACAGGTGGTCACACCCACTACTGCACTGAACACTCCCAGCCCCTGATTAAAACAGGCAGGCCTAGCCTAGAACACTGGCCTGCCTAAATTTGCCTGCACTGATACCCTAAACATAGAAAAATCTTATTCTAGCACCTACCTAAAGGTAGAGGGTGCTACATAAATAATAAATAATATGAGCTTCGCCTATAAGCAAATAATTCCGCGGTGCCAATAAGCACAATTACAACTCTTTTGTATATTGCAATGGAGCACGCTCGTGGTTACCAAGTAAAACAGACACAGCAGCTGTTATCACATTGAAAGCTCCTCAGTCAGTCCTGCCTAACAAAGGGAGCTCCGGTTATTTATAGGACTTTGAACAGGGGTAACAAAAGGGACTAGGTGACTATACAGTTCAGCCAATCAAGCCCATTTATTCATTCAAAAAGTAGGTGTTATACAAAACTCAACCAATGAAAACACATGTACATTCAAAAAGAACAATGACTACGGAGGGTCTGATCGCGCCCACACAGACCAGTATGCACAATTTCCAGCCGTTTGTACATGAAAAATGCGCTCCACAATTAACAAAGAAAACAACGTGTAGTGAGATTGACAACTAAGAAAATCGTGACCAAACTCACGCACACATTCCCGCTTCTACCATTAGCGCAAATCCTTTTTCTGCATTGTTATGAGAACAATGTATAGCTGTAGAGCAGAGCGAACATATCCCCATCAAGCGAACAAATCTGCGCATAATGCAGGGGCCCTCACTGGCGGACATATCCAGGGCCGGATTTCCCACAAGGCCAACAAGGCCAGGCCTCGGGACGGCACTGTGTGCAGGGGCGGCGGAGGAGACAAGTAATTTTTCAACGGTGCGGGCCATGCGGCAGTGAAGAGAGATTAAATCTTCTCTCATTGCCCGGACTGCTGCTCCAACTTCCGCCCTTACAGGACCGTGAAGGCTCATGTGCCTCTGTTTCACGGTTCACCTGCAGCTAGTTTCCCCGCGTGGGATAGGAGAGGCTTACAGCGTTGTACCTGGCTGCAAGTACTCTGCAATGCTAGGGGGGCTTCATTTTACATGCAATTAGTGACAAACTGGTACTTTTTGGGTAGCAGCCAGGTAACTGTGGCAAACCCCATTCTGCTAGCAGGCAGTGTGGCAAGTGACATTCCCATCTGGTGGCAGGCAGCATGGCAAGTGACATTCCCATCTGGTGGTAGGCAGCGTGACAAGAGACATCCCCATCTAGTGGCAGGCAGTGTGGCAAGTGACATCCCTATCTGGTGGCAGGCAGCGTGGCAAGTGACATTCCCATCTGGTGGCAGGCAGTGTGGCAAGTGACATTCCCATCTGGTGACAAGCGACGCTGGCAGGTGACACACTCTGGGCTCCCACTCATTCTGCTTTGCGAGTTGAACTATTTAATTTTATATTACAATGTAATGATAGAAATAATGCATTTCAATCATCCTGACCCCATAACAACCATGGTGTCGGAATGATTGAAGCACTAACACCAGTCGCTTACCCCCCCGCACCTCGCATCCCCCCCCATGTGATGGTGGGGAGGGGGACATTGAAGGACCTGGCCTTGGGGCGGCAAAGGAAGTAAATCCGGGCCTGGACATATCTGTGCAGAGCGAACACCTCTCCACATCCACAGGAAGGCTTTCCCTACCAATGGTCCTTCACCAGTGTCGGTTCGCTCCGGTTTGCTTTTATGAGCGAGCCGCAAGTAGAACTGACCCTGAGAGACATTTTAATAACATCTTAATAACATTATTACAATTTCTACAACAGTCTGCACTAAGATATAAGTCTGATTTTGAGCATCCCCTGCAGCAAAAATGCTATTTTTGGTCAGTGGCAGCTGATGCTGAATTTCCCTGGGGGGGGGGGGGGGGGGGTTGGGGCTAAATTGACAAAGATGTCAATTTAACTCACAGCACAGACATACTTAGAATTACCTTAGAGTATGGCAATATGTGCAAGACCTTTTTTACAGCCTAGCAACATAGAAGAGCCCAATATCCAAGGAGCACATTCAGTTATTTTAGGGGCATAAATTGGGCATCTAATTTCCTGACTACTTATCAAATTTTTGGGGGCCCTAAAGCAACAGAACAGTGGAAACACCCACAAAAAAATACCACATTTTGGAGTAAACATCCCAATGTATTTTTGAAGAGGCATAGTGAGCCTTTTGAAGGCCATTTTTCGGCACAAAAATTTGGAAAATGCAGAAAAATATGAAAAGTAAGAAACCTCGCAATGTGGGAGTATGTATGGCGCTGCTCTCATCCAGGCTTTTAGCTATATGGGCCAGACGGGAAGCAGTTAAACTGCGTAGGTTCACCTTTATTAACTTTTTATATAAATCCCCCTATGCAATTCTTTATTTTATAATACAGAACTGGTGGAGAGAGGGTTAGAACTAAGACATCCTTAGGCAGATGCAATAGCAATTGGCAGACTCTGAGACAAAAATAATAGGCAGACAGCTATTAAAGAGGAGTTCCACCCAAAAATGGAACTTCCTCTTAACCCACTCCTCTCCCCCTTACATGCCACATTTGGCATGTAATTTTTTTGGGGGGGAGTGGGGGCTTCAGGAGAAGGGGACTTCCTGTCCCACTTCCTCCTTCCGCCAAGGGGCTGCAAAGGCGATTAAGCTTAATCGCCTTTTGGCAGCCCCTCCTTGTAGGCGATCGCCTAGGACACGTCAGGTCCTAGGCGATCGCCTGTCCAATCAAACAGCGCAGCGCCGGGCCGCGCCGCTCGCGCATGCGCAGTGGGTGCCCGGCCGTGAAGCCGAAAGCTGTCATGGCCGGGTGCCCACAGTGACAATGAAGACGCCGGCCGGGGAGGGGGGGAGAGGAGCGGACCCCCGGCCGGCGCGTCGCTGGAACGCTGGAGCAGGTAAGTGTCAGTTTATTAAAAGCCAGCAGCTACACTTTTTGTAGCTGATGACTTTTAATAAACTTAAAAAATGAGTGGAAAACCCCTTTAAGCTGAATGCAGCAACTGTATTTGTAGAACTGCTGTCTTCTATAGCAACTGAACTTTCAACAGTCAATAGAGATCTAAACATATAACTCACAGTAACCCATTACAGAGCTTCTTACATATACAGTATAACCTTTGTAATACATGTCCACCCAGACAGCCATTCAGATGGCACAGAACCCCGATCACCTGACTCCTGCCGAATAAATAGCCTCTCCCAGCAGGCCAAGGGGCCAAAGAAACCCCTGCCAATTGGCTGAGACAACCAACCCACTCCTAGTCTGAATTCACTCTGCCCTTGCCATTCCAATGCTACAGGCAACAATGCCACCTAGTGACAGAAGAGAAAGGTGGATCAAATCCAGAGTTAGAGAAACTCAGTGGATCCCTCTAACAATTAGCCAGGTCAGTTACCACCTAGCAAACACAATTTGCAACCCTGCCTACAACCAGGGTGCCACACAAATAACAAACATGTTATATTTACCTGCTCTATCCAATGGTTTTACATAGAGCAGCCCCGATACTGTCCTTTTGGAGTTTCCCGCCAGCGCTCCAGGCTCCTCTCCCCTGCTGAGTGCCCACCATAGCAAGCTGCCTGCTATGAAGGCACCTGTGTGTGATTTCTCCCAAGCCAGCTATGTGTGTCAATAGACACACAGGGCGTGGTCTGGACCCTGGCCTCTCCAGGGTGCACAGCACTTGATCAAGATGGGGGGGGGGGGGAGCTGCATGCAGAAGGTTTTTTATCTTAATGCAGAGAATACTAAAAAGGAAAAAACTTTCAGTTTAATCAACCACTTTAACCACTTTCCGACCACACTATAGCCAAAAGACGGCTTTAGCGAGGTCTTCCAGTTCTGCGAGGGCATCAATAGACATCCTTTCAGAACCATGCTCCCTGTGTGCCTCCTCCTTCGGACACAGTTGATCACAGATTGGGCTAAAGGGCCAATCGCAGTGGCTCTTTATCATGTGTTCAGCTGTGTCCAATCACAGCTGATGACATGTAAACAGACTTACCGCTTATCAGCAATCCTTTTCTTCCGATACTGTGTCTGTTGGAGGAAAAGAGTGCTGTTAACTGGCAAGCCTGTCAACACACAGTTTACATTGATAATCAGGGAGCTGATCATCAGTGCCCTGATTATCAGTGCAGCCACAATAGTGCCAATTAGTGCAGCCTATAGGTGCCCATCAGTGCCCATCGGTGCAGCCTCATCAGCGCACATCAGTGAAGAAGAAAAACTACTTATTTGCAAAATTTTATAACAGAAACTAAGAAAAAAAAAAAAATCTATTTTTTTTGGTCTTTTTTGTTTGTTTAGCAAAAACATAGAAACACCATCAAAATAAAGCTCTATTTATGTGAAAGAAATGATACAAATTTCATATGAGTACAGTGTTGCATGATCGCGCAATTGTCATTCAAAGTGTGACAGTGCTAAAAGCTTAAAATTGGCCTGGGCAGGAAGGGGGTAAAAGTGCCCAGTATTGAAGTGGTTAAAATAATATTATTATTTTATTATTATACACAATTTATATAGCGCCAACAGTTTACAGCTTACATTATAAGGGGGGGGGGGCAGTACAAAAGGTAATAGCTGCAGAGAATGATTTGATGGGGTGGCTTGGGGACAGTTGTTAGGTGGGTGTGGGATAGGCTTCCCTGAATAAATGAGTTGGACAGGGTAGGGGCTGATCGGACATACCGAGGCAGGGAGTTCCAGAGGATGGGAGAGGCTCTGGAGAAGTCCTGAAGGCGAGCATGAGAAGAGGTAACAAGGGAGCTAGAGAGCAGGAGGTCCTGGGAGGAGCGGAGGGGACGATTTGGGCGATATCTGCAGATGAGGTTGGTGATGTAGATGGGGCCGATGTTATGAATGGCCTAGTTAGTACATGGGTGCTCAACCTGTGGCCCTCCAGCTGTTGCAAAACTACAAGTCCCATGAGGCATTGCAAGTCACTGACAGTTACAAGCATGGTTCCCAAAGGCAGAGGCATGATGGGAATTGTAGTTTCTCAACAGCTGCAGGTCCACAGGTTGAGCACCCATGGCCTAGTATGTTGTGGTTAGCATTTTGAATTTTACACAGTGGGGTAGGGGAAGCCAGTGAAGGGATTGGCAGAGAGGAGCAGCAGTCACGGATCGGTTAGTAAGGTGTATTAGTCTAGCAACAGAATTCATAATAGACTGAAGGGGGGGATAGCCTGCGCAAGGGTAGGCCATTAAGGAGAGTGTTGCAATAGTTAAGGCGGGAAATAATCAAGGAGTCAATAAGTTGCTTTGTGGTGTCATTAGTCAGGAAGGGTCGATTTCTGGAGATGTTGCGGAGGTTAATGTGGCAGGATTTAGCCAGTGATTGGATATGGGGGCTGAAGGAGAGGTCAGAGTCAAGGATTACACCCAGCACCCTGGCATGTGTGGAGGGACCAATGGTCGTGTTGTTGATATTAATGGTAACCTCATGAAGGGGGGGGGGGACGTGAAGGATGAAATATAATATGCTTAGTTTTAGAAAGATTGAGTTTGAGGAAGTGGTGTGACATCCATACCGGTATGTCATTCAGTAAATTTGAGATCCATTAGGAAATCGAGGGAGTGGGTTGAGGAGTGGAGAGATAGATCTGGGTGTCATCGGCATAGAGGTGGTAATTGAAGCCATAGGAGGTTATCAACTGGCCCAGGGAAGAGGTACAGAGTGAGAATAGGAGGGGCCCAAAGATGGAGCCATGGGGTAGCCCAACAGAAAGAGGAAAAGGAGCAGAGGAGATGGAGTTGTAAGTGACACTGAAAGTGCGCTGAGATAGGTAGGAGGAGAACCAGGATAAAGCAGACTCACGGAGGTCAAGGGAATGGAGTTTGCTGAGGAGGAGCAGGTGGTCAACTGTGTCAAAGGCAGCAGAGCGGTCTTAGGCCGCGTACACACCATCGGACCGAGGTTCAGTTTCATCGGTCCAAACGTCCGTGTGTACGGCCCATCGGTCTGTTGTCCTTCGGACCCAAATTTTTAAACTTGCTTTAAAATCGAACCGATGGACCGCTGACCGACCGGTCCAAACCGATGGTTAGTACACAAAAGCATCGATTTAAAACCCGCACATGCTCAGAATCAAGTCGACGCATACTTGGAAGCATTGAACTTCGTTTTTTTTTTCAGCACGTCGTGTTTTACGTCACCGCATTCTGACCCGATCGGATTTTGAACTGATGGTGTGTACACACATCAGACCATCAGGCCACTTCAGCGGTGGACTGATGAAAACGGTCCGTCGGATCATTCTCATCGGATGAACCGGTCATGTGTACAGGGCCTAAGAGTATGAGTATAGAGTAATGGCCATTCGTTTTAGAATAGTGATAGTTAATAGTTAATAGTGATCAAATATAACATCCGTGAAAAAAGAAAATTAAAGCACTAAATCTAGCAGACAGATATGCAATGATGGTATTCGGGAGTTATGGTGACCATACATTTTGTGATTTTATTTTCTCATTGATGTGTGATTCCTTCAAAACAACCAAATCTGCAAACAAACAAATTGGCATAACTTCCTATTTCAGCTTGATTTAGATTGGATATGATTAAGCTGAGTCTATCGGCCAGGGTGGAAAATTACCAATCCTGTTGCATCGATCGACAGCACTGAAATGCTTTGTTCATGAATCTTGACGTATTTTGATAAAGCGGATTATGAGATTATCAGATTAAATGGAGAAAACAGAGATGCAAAAGATAATTTGTGATCGTACCTTACCTTATTGATTAAAATCCACTTCCATGTGTGTGTGTGTGTGTGTGTCATATTGATCGAATGAGTTGTTGACTAAAGATGAATTATAGATGAATTATAGATTAATTATTCCTATTGGAAGAGATCAATTAGAATAGAATTGATCATTTATAAGCATGTATGGCCAGCATTAGGCTAGGTTTCCACTAGCCTATTCTCTAAAAAGTGTGGTTAAGCAGCTGCTGTCACACATTTAGAAGACATTCCTTGTGCCTCCTGAATGCCTATTTTTTTCTGTCAAATGGCATTTTACAATTGAAATAATGTGCCCCAACTGCAAGGCAAGCATTTGACTCATGATTGCAGCATAGCTCCATTGGTTTGAATGGTGCTGCTGCCTGTCAACTCAACATGTCATGGTAAATTTGCTGTGGCCTTGACATAAAGTGGAACTATTAAAAAAACGGCGAGGTGGCAGCTTTTTTATGCAAAAAATAAAGACATCCAAAACTAGAGATGGGCCGCACCACAAGGCGAACCCTACTAAAGTCTATTGTAGCCCTCAAAAATTCCACTTGCCTGCTCGCAAGTGGATTTTGAGGGCTGGTGAGCTATGGCTGCCTGGGAGCAGGGGGACGAGCACCGCCGGCAGCCTGGGTTGAATAGGAGTACTTTTACCAGCGATCGCAGAGGGGAAGAGAAACGAGATCCGCCTGGATGATCAGAGCGCAGAGATCACATAAATAACAGCTTTCATTTGACATTGTCGTGTTTCCCGCCGCTTGCTGTCACATACAGCCCCCCTCCTGGTCCCGGGACTTTGATACGGGATGGGTGATCTGTCAATCAAAGTTCCCCAACCAGGGGGTGGGGCTGTATATGACGTTGAGCGCCGGGAACACAGCAATTAAAATGAAAGCTGTTATTGCTGTGTTCCCTGTGCTCTGATCATCTGGGAGGCTCTCCTGTTCCTCTCCTCCCCTGCATGGGTAGGCTGCATGGTGGGCAGAGGCTGCATGGTGGACACAGGCTGCATGGTGGGCAGAGGCTGCATGGTGGACACAGGCTGCATGATGGACACAGGCTGCATGGTGGACACAGGCTGCATAATGGACACAGGGTGCATGGTGGACACAGGCTGCATGGTGGGCAGAGGTTGCATGGTGGGCACAGGATGCATGGTGGACAGAGGCTGCATGATGGACACAGGCTGCATGGTGGACACAGGCTGAATGGTGGGCAGAGGCTGCATGGTGGACACAGGATGCATGGTGGGTAGAGGCTGCATGGTGGACACAGGCTGCATTGATGGGCACAGGCAGGGTGCATTGGTGGGCATAAGCAGGCTGCATTGGTGGGCACAGGCAGGCTGCATTGGTGGGCATGGATAAAGTTGTTGTTAATATTTATTTTTAGAACTTAATTCTGCATAAAACAATTTCATGAGATAATTTATGATGGCATGTTTAGGGGCAGAATTAGGGGCAGGGCAACTGGTGGCGAGTAATCCTTGAGGCCTGGCTAGTAGCCAGAAATTTTGAGCCCTGGTCTATTTAACCCAAACCTGAAAAAACAAAAGTTCCCATTTTGAAGGCTTATATGCAAGTTATTGGCCTTAAAATGGGTATTGGGGTCCAGGTACTGCCCTGGGGGACTTATATCAATGCAATTTTTTTTTTTGTAAAAGATCGATTTTTCAGGAGCAGTGATTTTAACCACTTGCCGTCGCCGCACCGTCGAAATACGTCCACAAGGTGGCTCTGCTGGGCGAGAGCACGTAATATGACGTCCTCTCTCCCAGCCGCCACTAGGGGCGCGCGCGCGCGCCCCCCGCTCGCCCCCGACTCCCGTGCGTGTGCCTGGCGGGCGCGATCGCCGCCAGGCACACGCGATCGCTCGGTACAGAGCGGGGAACGGGAGCTGTGTGTGTAAACACACAGCTCTCGTTCCTGTCAGCAGGGGAAATGCTTTTCTTCGGTTCATACAATGTATGAACCGAGGATCAGTGTTTCCCCTAGTGAGGCCACCCCCCCCCCACAGTAAGAACACACCCAGGCATACTTAACCCCTTCCCCGCCCCCTAGTGTTAACCCCTTCACTGCCAGTGGCATTTTTATAGTAATCCAATGCATTTTTATAGCACTGATCGCTATAAAAATGCCAATGGTCCCAAAAATGTGTCAAAAGTGTCCGAAGTGTCCGCCATAATGTCGCAGTACCGAAAAAAAAATCGCTGATCGCCGCCATTACTAGTAAAAAAAATATAATAAAAATGACATAAAACTACCCCCTATTTTGTAAACGCTATAACTTTTGTGCAAACCAATCAATAAACGCTTATTGCGATTTTTTTTTACGAAAAATATGTAGAAGAAAACGTATCGGCCTAAACTGAGGAAAAAAATGTTTTTTTATATATTTTTGGGGGATATTTATTATAGCAAAATGTAAAAAATATTCATTTTTTTCAAAATTGTCGCTCTATTTTTGTTTATAGCGCAAAAACTAAAAACCGCAGAGGTGATCAAATACCACCAAAAGAAAGCTCTATTTGTGGGAAAAAAATGACGCCAATTTTGTTTGGGAGCCACGTCGCACGACCGCGCAATTGTCTGTTAAAGCGACAGAGTCCCGAATCGCAAAAAGTACTCTGGTCTTTGGGCAGCAATATGGTCCGGGGGGTAAGTGGTTAATGATGCTTAAAGTGCAATAATAAAAATGAAAGGTTCCTCTAAATATAGTGCCTGGGCGGCCCCTTAGTCTGCTTGTAAAGTGGTACATCTATAGTATGTATAGAACATGCTGCAGCAAAAATGAAATTTCGAAAGAAAAAATAAATATATGAAATAACATTTAAATTGCCGGCAATAAATAGAAAAATGGAAAAAAGGCGTGGAGTCCCCACCAAAATCCATACAAGACCCTTATGCGAGCACGCAACCTGGCAGGTCAGTCAAAAGGGGGGGGGCAGTGAGTCCCCCCCCCCAAACCACACCAGGCCACATGCCCTCAATATGGGGGGTTGGTGCTTTGGAGTAGGGTGCCCCCCCCCTACTTCAAAGCATCTTGTCATCGTGTTGATGGGGACAAGGGCCTCATCCCCATAACCTTGGGCTGTGGTTGTGGGGGTTTGCGGGTAGAGGGCTTAACAGAGTCTGGAAGCCCCCTTAAGCAAGGGGGCCCCCAGATCCCGCCGCCCTCCATTGTGAATGAGTAGGGGGTACATCCCCAGCATCAATAATTGGAGATTTGGAAGAGTATAGCGTATACGAGCAGCGTATACGAGTTGACTGTTTGCACAGTACACCAAGTAAGGAGGAAAAAAGTTGTCGCCGCCTTGGAGGTGGCCATATTGTTGGTTACTAGCAGTTTGACTAACAATATCCACTCATATTGTGCCGGCATTCTGTGAAAACAGTCAACTCGTCCAAATCTCCAATTATTGCTGCTGGAGAGTCACCGGAAGTAACGTGGTTGGAGATTTTGGTGAGTTGGAAACACCCGAAATAGGCTGTCACTTGTCATGCGATTAACCCTGACAAATCGCTCCAATGTGAAGGAGGGTTTAATGTGTTGCTCACCCGTTAAAAATGGAACTGTTGGCACTGCCCATATGCGACAAAACTGACAAAAAGGGATTCATTTATGTCCATTAAAACGATTTATCATTTGAAAATTGATTTGCTCTCACAACCAAGATTTTCCGTATAGTGTATGGCTAGCTTGATGCCGCGTACACACGATCGGTCAAACCGATGAGAACGGTCTGATGGACCGTTTTCATCGGTTAACAGATGAAGCTGACTGATGGTCAGTCGTGCCTACACACCATCGGTTAAAAAAACTATCGTGTCAGAACGCGGTGACGTTAAACACAACGACGTGCTGAAAAAAACGAAGTTCAATGCTTCCAAGCATGCGTTGACTTGATTCTGAGCATGCCTGGATTTTTAACCGATGGTCGTGCCTACAAACGATTGGTTTTGTTCTATCGGTTAGGTATCCATTGGTTAAATTTAAAACAAGATTGCTTTTTTTTAACCTATGGATAAATAACCGATGGGGCCCACACGCGATCAGTTTGGTCCGATAAAAACGGTCCGTCAGACTGTTCTCATCGGTTTGACCGATCGTGTGTACGCGGCATGAGGGTTAAGGGGACGACTCCTGAAAAAAACTTGCCTGCTCCTAAAAATGAAAAGCAGTTGTCAGCTAGGAAGAAGAGCAAGCCAGGAACTCGGATACTTCTTCTCAGCAGGATGAATGGAAAGACACTATTGTGCACAGTGCAGGAATGAATGTTTGGTAGCAGGCAGCACATGGTGTACTTCTCCTCCTCCATGCTGCCTGTACAGTACCGAGCACAGCTATGAGCTCCATTACTGTCCCCTCTCTGCCCAGGACAAGTTGTTTTAGCTCACTCTTGTGAGATGTCCTCTGTATACCGGGGAAGGGAGAAGTTCTCGCGAGGCTGGAGAGAGTTCCCACGCCTGTTGTGTCTGAGGGTATGAGAAATCCTGCAACCCTCCTCCCTCCAGGGGAACTCGCCGCCGCAGGCGGGGGGCTCTGCACTGGGGAAGAGAGAACACAGCTGTACTGTATACTGAGGTGTCAGGACTTCCATTGGAGCACACCATGTGCTTGTAGTGTCTGGGGTGGGTGTAAAAGAAGATACAGCATCATGTCACACTCCGCTGTTCATAGCAGTATTAGTATTATCATGCACACTGCATCTCAAAAAAACTTTTGCAGTAAGGTGACAATATTTTTAAAATTAAATCTGGGGACGTATTATTATTTTTTTATTGGCAAATAGTAAACTATTTTATAAGCATATTTTCCCCAAACGATATATGTAGTGTATGTGTTTATGTAATGATTGTATGATATATACGTTTGTAGCGCCTGGTTACTTCCAAGTACTGGTGCTACTGATACTTAGAGGGTGATCAGAGTACTAATGACTCCGATCCAAATTACAATGTTCAAGTAGGGTCTCTGTTTCAGCTTGGCTGTGCTGTGGGCTCATTCTGTTGTTACTGGGGTGCTATGCCGCCCCAGGGCGACAGCAGATGGTAGTCTTTTATATCACATAAAAAAGGTGATATCCCGCTACACACACACACATATATATATATACACTCAATCTAATAATGTAAAATGGTCACAAAATTAAAGTGAAACTGTGAAAAGTGATGTGAAATTTACACCCAAACTAAAGTACGTGTTCCATCATATAGAGGTTATTAAACCATGAATACAACAGTTATTGCGTCTACAAACTATGGGATAGATTTAGGGACTTTTTTTTATTGTTTTTACTAGTAATGGCAGCGATCTGCGTTTTTAGCAGGACTGCGACATTGCGGCGGACAAATCTGACCCCAAATTATACTTTTTGGACACCAGTGACATTATTACATTGGATCAGTGCTATGAAAATGCACTGAGTAATGTAAAAATGACCCTGGCAGGGAAGGGGTTAACACTAGGGTGTGATCAAAGGGTTAACTGTGTTCCCTGGGTGTTCTAACTGTAGGGGGATGGGCTACCAGGGACATGACAGGGATCACTGTTCCCGATCACTGGGAACAGAAGATCTCTGACATGTCTCCTGTCTGTCTTCTGAAGAGGGCCTCCCTCTACCATATATGTTTTCTGTTTTCAAAACAGGAAATGGCCTTGTTCACAAAGGCAGATGCCTGTTTTGCTGTTACGCCAAGTAAATAGATACCCAACATGTCACGCTTCAAAATTGCATGGTGACAAACTTTGACCCTTAAAAATCTCCATTGGCGACATTTAAAAATGTCTACATGTTACCAGTTTTGAGTTACAGAGGAAGTCTAGTGCTAGAATTATTGCGCTTGCTCTAACGATCGCGGCGATACCTCACATTTTATTTTTTACACAGTCCTTTAAAAAAAAAAATGGGTCACTTTTGTTCCTATTACAAGGAATGTAAACAACCCTTGTAATAGAAAAAAAGCATGACAGGACCTCTTAAATGCAAGATCTGGGGTCAAAAAGACCTTAGAGCTCACATTTACAATAGAATGCAATAAAATCTTGCGTCGAATCCGCTGCAGAGACCAAAAACAGCATTTTGCTTGTACATGATTGGATGATAAAATCAGCAGAGCTTCCCTGATTTCAGATCTTCCCCTCAGATTTACAGCGACTGCACTTCCAAGTGCACTTGCAGTGCAGAGTGGATTTGCCTTTAGTAAATCAACATCAAAGTCTCTTCTATAATTAAATAAACGTACCTGCCTGTTCACAGTTCGGTGCAGAATGTACATGGAGCTTTGCGAGCACAGCTTTGTCTACATTTGCCAGGACAGTGCCTGCATGCTGGGATGAAGGACTCCCACGCATGTGCTGGGGTGAAAACCAGGATGCCTCTGCCAAACTTAACTGTCATTAAAGCAGGAGTTCACCCAAAAATCAACTTTCTGCAGTTAGATCCAGCATACTGCTGACATCTGCAGTATGGTGGTCTTCTTTTTTTTTTTTTGGTACTTATCGTTTTAGCAGTATTTCTTCTATGGATTACTTCCTGGTATAGGCGTTCCCTTCAAGACAAGCAAGTTGATTGACAGCCTTCGATAGCGTGTCACGGCTTCCGATAATACACGAGTGACGCTCGGCAATTTACGGCGCCTGCGCAGTCAGCTCTACACGGCAGGCACAGGCGCCGTAAACAGCCAAGTGTCAATCAACTTGCTTGCCTTCGGGAACGCCCATTCCCCGAAGGATTCCCCGCTCGGAGCCATAGAAGAAATACGGCTAAAACGATAAGTACCAAAATTAAAAAATAAAAAAGGACCAGCATACTGCAGATGTCAGCAGTATGCTGGATCTAACTGCAGAAAGTTGATTTTTGGATGAACTCCCGCTTTAAGCCATGAATATGAATATTTTGGTGCCCACGTAGCTGCCTTCAGATAGTTTCAGACACTCGGACTGCTGCCACTCTCAAGGTCAAGACCCTTCTAGTGAAGAGTGCCGTGATTCTCCTGGCACAGCCAACCCTTTCAACGTGTAGGCCAATGAGCTAAACTTTACCAACCAAGAGGCAATAATCTTGCTGGAAGCTGTAAAATCATTATGTGCTTCAACTGGAATGACAAACAGAGGCTCTGACTTCCTGATGGCAGAAGTCGCCTTGATTAAACATTTTAAAGCTTGGCCCACATCCGATTGGCTAATTTCTTGAGTACTCCCCAAAAGGTACATAGGAAGACGACCTCAAATTTGAGCATTGGCATGGGTACCACCCTGTCTGGGAAGTATGAGAGTATGGGTTCTTTAACTGCTTGCCGACCAGCCGCCGCAGTTATACGGCGGCAGGTCGGCTCTGCTGGGCAAGAGCACGTAGCTATACGTCACCTCGCCCAGCAGCCAATAGGGGCACGCGCGCCCCCCGCTCGCCCCCAAATCCCGTGCACGTGCCCGGCGGGCGCGATCGCCGCGGGGCACCCACGATCGCTCGTTACAGAGCGAGGACCGGGAGCTGTTTGTGTAAGAACACAGCTCCCACCTGTCAGGGGAGAAATGCCTGACCGTCTGTTCATACAATGTATGAACAGCGATCAGTCATTTCCCCTAGTGAGTCCACCCCCCCCCTACAGTTAGAACACACCCAGGGAACATACTTAACCCCTTCCCCGCCCCCTAGTGTTAACCCCTTCCATGCCAGTGGCATTTCTATAGTAATCCAATCCAATGTAAAAAAATATAATTTTTTTTCAAAATTGTCGCTCTATTTTTGTTTATAGCGCAAAAACTAAAAACCGCAGAGGTGATCAAATACCACCAAAAGAAAGCTCTATTTATGGGAAAAAGGACGCCAATTTTGTTTGGGAGCCACGTCGCACGACCGCGCAATTGTCAGTTAAAGCGACGCAGTGCCGAATCGCAAAAAGTGCTCTGGTCTTTGACCAGCAATATGGTCCGGGGGTTAAGTGGTTAAACCCCAAGGCCACCAATGCTGACTCTCTTCTGGCCTATTTAATTGCCACCAGTAAAGCAGTTTTCAGTGGTACCACAGGGTGATTAAAGGCATCTGATGCAATAACGTCCAACAGCAATGGGAGATTTCATTTCGGATTTTTTTTTAGGTTTCAACCAAATTGCATCTTAAAAACAGTATAATTAAAGAGATTGTAAAGCTTCGCGTTTTTTCACCTTAATGCATTCTATGCATGCATTCTATGCATTAAGGTGAAAAAACAACCAATGCTTACGGGCACCCCCAGCCCCCCGTTTACTTACCTGAGCCCTCGAAAGTCCTGCTTCGTGAACGTGCTGGCTTCTCAGCCTGGGCTTCTCGGCTCTTCATTGTATGATTGATAGCAGCGCAGCCATTGGCTGTCAATCAAATCAATGACGTGGTGTGCCAAGGGGCTATGGCCGCCGACTGTATCATGGGAGCGCAGCCGCAAGCTAAACCCCTTGGGAGAGCGCTTCCCAGAGGGGGGTTAGCTCTTGTGGGTAGGAGTCAAGACAGCCGCCGATGGACCCCAGAAGACGAGGATCGGGGCCACTCTGTGCAAAAGGAGCTGCACAGTGGAGGTAAGTATGACATGCTTGATATTTGAAAAAAAACAAAACTTTTTTACAACCCCTTTAAGTGTTGGATGGCCACCTTGTGCTGGTAAGGGAAAGATAGCTGAAATGTGTGCCTATAGCATACTTATGCATAGACCTAAGTCAAGCCAAGCTTGCAGACATTTCAGAACAGACTTCTGAAGAGTCCAGCGTAAAATCTTGATCAGCAATAATACTGGGAATTTTTGCCATATTCTACTATAGGCACAGTTAGCGCTGTCCTTTCGAGTATTCACAATCTTCACAGAGCATCTCCAGACCCAGGCCATCAGCCTGAGCTTGTCGTAAGGTGACCACATTTCCAAACTGCCATTCAGGGACAATTTTGCCAAGTGATTTGTCAGGTGAATGGCTGGTTTTAGCACTCATATCATCCCAACACCATGCTTGATATGGTGTCAGGATCATAGGCGTGCGCACAGGGTGTGCCAGGCAGGGCCCACCCTAATCACCCCGTGTGCCGCAGATTCCCCCTGTTTGGACCCCTGGTATTTCACTGATGATGCTCCTAAAAAAATAAAAATTCTGTAAAAATAATAAAAAACAAAATAATAAAAATGAAAAAATAATGACTCCGTCCACTGCTCTACCATCATCAACCTCCACCCTACTGACACTGTCCACTGCTGTACTTACACCGTCAATATACATACACATGCACAAACGCATATGTGTTTGAGCTTTGGGATGCACATCCTAATGCAATAGGCTGCGCACACCTATGGTTAGGATGATCAAATCATAATATTTATTTTTGGGCATCCAGGACTCGCGATCGGGTCGTGTTTCTGCCTGTAACCTGCCAACCAAGTCCATCAGGTAGGCACAGTGTTCTGTTTGTCCGGCATGGTTCCAGGTTTAACAATGATGGTTGCCACAGCGCATAAGTGGCCTTATCCACCTGCTCCATCAACATATCCATCAGGTTTCCAGCACTTCAGACTCCTGCCAGTTGTCTATTTTTTGCAACTCACCCTCTCACTTCCCCATACCAAGTATGGGTAGGCCAGGGGTCGGGGGATTCTTCACGGAGCTACGTCACTGGTGTCCGGTTGAAGTATTTTGTTACGCTCGGCCATTATTGTAGGGGCTCCTCGGGTCAGCCCTGGCTCCAATTGCCCCCACGTATCCTCTCATCACAAGTGCTTCAGGCTCACATCGGGGTTGTCTCCGGCAGCAGGCTCAATCCAATCTTTCTTGGGGCTTTTAGTTGAGTTCTGGGCTGCTTCGCATGTTCAGCAAGGGCTTACTTCTATCACAGGTCATGAGTCGGTGGGTTCTCCTGTCATAGCGAATACTTACCGCATATACATATTGTTGCCATCCGTGCGCGCTGCTATACTTGATGGTCGCTTACCTACCCTTCTTCACCTAAATATGTGTCTTTTGCCCTCTTCTCGGGCATACCGATCAGCAGGCCAAAGGCACACCTCAGGCCTTGGTTATTAGGATTATCGCATTCCTTACTCGAAGACTCTGATTACAAGTTGGAAGGCTGGCTGCAATTTGTGGGAGGAGTCTGAGAGTACTTTAGACTCCTTCCCTCCCAGGTGCGGTGTCAGCGTCTCTTTCATGGTTCCCACCCACCCGTTCCCCCAGCCTTCATACATACTCATTGTACATTTCTCTTATTCTTAAATTCAGGGTATGCCCTCTTCTTAGGCATACCGACCAGCAGGCCAAATGCACACCTCAGGTTTGGTTATTCGGATTATCGCATTCCTTACTCGAAGACTCTGATTACAAATAATGAAATAGTTCAACTCACCATAATGCATAATCATTGGGAACCCTGAGCTTGTCACTTGCCACCAGATGCAGCGTGCCACCATTGCCTGCCACCAGATGCAGCGTGCCACCATTGCCTGCCACCATATGCAGTGTATCACTTGCCACCAGATGCAGTGCCATTTGCCACCCATAGCCTGCCACCAGTCTGACACACCGGAGCCCAGAGAAGGCGAACGCCCCACCCGCCGCTGGCTGCTGATGTGGCTCCTCCCAGTAGCAGTGCAGCCCGGGACCCCTGTCTTAGAGAATGCTGGAGCAGGCCGGAGAAGATAGAGAAGGTGGGTGGCAGTGGCTTTGCTAGGGTTGGTGTCACCCCACCGGTGTGGTAAAACATGGTGGGGTGACAGACCCCCCTTCATTAAGTATAGATCCCCCTCCCTTAGTACAGAACCCCCCTCAGTATAGATCCCCCTCCCTCAGTATAGATCCCCCTCCCTCAGTACAGACTCCCCTAATAAGTACAGACTACAGACCCCCCTCTAAGTACAGACCACCCTCCCTCAGTACAGACCCCCCTCAGTACCAACCACCCTCCCCCAGTACAGACCCCCTCAATAAGCACAGAGCCCCCTCTGGGCACATTGGCTGCGCTCAATGGGCACAGTGGCTGCGTTTAATGGGCGCAGTGGCGGCAATTTATGTTTTTTTTTTTTTTTAATTACGCCCCCCCACAAATTTTGAGCACCAGCCGCCACTGGTTGGCACAATAGTAAAGCAAACATGAGAAGCCACCAACAGGTTATTGCCATGTGGGAACAGACAAAGTATTACTTTGTGCACCTGTTATGCTGAGTACTCCCTGTGGAGGAGCTCAAGCTATGCATAGTGGCTGCAGGGAGCGGGGCACAACAATACCCAGCAATGTAGCATTCATTTGGATACAAAGTATTTTTAAAAATAAGCTCACCCAACCTCCACCATCTGACTGTAAACATCGGCACAGCGTGGGTGGGCGTGCATAGGGGAGACTCTGCCAACACAGCTGCCCACTTTACATGGACTCAGCGGACAAGGCTGTTGGACATGATAAAAGCCACCCCGAGGACCAGCAGCGGGGCTCCCTGGATTATGGGTCATAAATCCACACGCATGGACAGACAGCCAGCCCTTTAGACCAGCCAGGTAGAGGAGCATACCTAGGGCCAGATCCTCAAAAGAGATACTCCGACTTAAGTGCTGTTCAGTCTGTGTGTAACTTTGGAAACGATCCTCAAAAGGCTTTTTCCAAAGTTACACAGAAGATCCGGCATGTGTAATTGATTTACACTGCCTAATTTTAGGATGCAGTACCGCATCCGCCGCTGGGGGCATTTCGAGTCGAAATGCCGTTGCTAGTATGCAAATTAGCACTTAAGGCGATCCACAAAGCTTTCTAGCTTCTTTTTTGCGCCGTAAGTGTTATTTTGCAAGTGTAAAATTAGGGCTCGTTTTACAAAGTGTAAAGTTAGTCACACCTTGTAAAGGCCCATTGCAGCGACGGCATTTGGTATGCTTTCCCGAGGGAGAACTCCACGTCAATTTGTAAAAAACAAAACCGGCATGGGTTCCCCCCCAGGAGCATACCAGGCCCTTAGGTCTGGTATGGGTTGTAAGGGGACCCCCCCCTACGCCGAAAAATTGACGTAGGGGGTCCCCCTACAATCCATACCAGACCCGTATCCAAAGCACGGTACCCGGCCGGCCAGGAAGGGAGTGGGGACGAGCGAGCGCCCCCCCCCCTCCTGAGCCGTGCCAGGCCGCGTGCCCTCAACATGGGGGGGTTGGGTGCTCTGGGGCAGGGGGGCGCACTGCGGGCCCCCCCACCCCAGAGCACCCTGTCCCCATGTTGATGAGGACAGGACCTCTTCCCGACAACCCTTGCCATTGGTTGTCGGGGTCTGCGGGCGGAGGCTTATCGGAATCTGGGAGTCCCCTTTAATAAGGGGGCCCCCAGATACCGGCCCCCCACCCTAAGTGAATGGATATGGGGTACATCGTACCCCTATCCATTCACCTGGAGGCAAAAAGTAAAAGTTAATAAACACACAACACAAGGCTTTTTAAAATATTTTATTATTCTGCTCCGGACGCCCCCCCTGTCTTCGTTATTAGCTCAATTACCAGGGGGGGCTTCTTCTTCCACTCTCCGGGGGTCTTCTCCGCTCTCCGGGGGTCTTCCGCTCTCCGGGGGGGGCTTCTCCGGACTCCGGGGGGGCTTCTCCGGACTCCGGGGGGCTTCTTCCATCTTCTCCCCTCTTCCGCTCTTGACTCGGCGAACCCCGGTTCTTCTGCAGCTCTCCGGTGCCTTCTTCTTCAGCGCTGGCTGCCTGCTATGTTTGTGTGTTAGCTCGATTTCTAACAGGCAGCCGGCGCGGTCTTCTGTGACGTCAGGGTCTTCTCTTCCTTTCTTCCGATGTTGCCTCGTCGCCTGTTGTCGCTGTAATGATGGAAGCGCGCCTTGCATCACATTTATATAGGCATCACCGTCCCATCATGCTCCGGTAGGTACCCACGTGGTGGGTGCACGTGGGTAGGCACCCACCACGTGGGTACCTACCGGAGCATGATGGGACGGTGATGCCTATATAAATGTGATGCAAGGCGCGCTTCCATCATTACAGCGACAACAGGCGACGAGACAACATCGGAAGAACAGAAGACCAGAAGAGAAGATGACGCCACAGAAGACCGCGCCGGCTGCCTGTTAGAAATCGAGCTAACACACAAACATAGCAGGCAGCCAGCGCTGAAGAAGAAGGCACCGGAGAGCTGCAGAAGAACCGGGGTTCGCCGAGTCAAGAGCGGAAGAGGGGAGAAGATGGAAGAAGCCCCCCGGAGTCCGGAGAAGCCCCCCCGGAGTCCGGAGAAGCCCCCCCCGGAGAGCGGAAGACCCCCGGAGAGTGGAGAAGACCCCCGGAGAGTGGAAGAAGAAGCCCCCCCTGGTAATTGAGCTAATAACGAAGACAGGGGGGGCGTCCGGAGCAGAATAATAAAATATTTTAAAAAGCCTTGTGTTGTGTGTTTATTAACTTTTACTTTTTGCCTCCAGGTGAATGGATAGGGGTACGATGTACCCCATATCCATTCACTTAGGGTGGGGGGCCGGTATCTGGGGGCCCCCTTATTAAAGGGGACTCCCAGATTCCGATAAGCCTCCGCCCGCAGACCCCGACAACCAATGGCAAGGGTTGTCGGGAAGAGGTCCTGTCCTCATCAACATGGGGACAGGGTGCTCTGGGGTGGGGGGGCCCGCAGTGCGCCCCCCTGCCCCAGAGCACCCAACCCCCCCATGTTGAGGGCATGCGGCCTGGCACGGCTCAGGAGGGGGGGGGGCGCTCGCTCGTCCCCACTCCCTTCCTGGCCGGCCGGGTAGCGTGCTTTGGATACGGGTCTGGTATGGATTGTAGGGGGACCCCCTACGTCAATTTTTCGGCGTGGGGGGGTCTCCTTACAACCCATGCCAGACCTAAGGACCTGGTATGCTCCTGGGGGGGGAACCCATGCCGGTTTTTTCTTTGAAAATTGGCATGGAGTTCTCCCTCAGGAATGCATGCCGCTGTCATTTTTTTTTTCCCCGACGCAACTTTAAGCCGTCGCGATCCTCAAAACTCGGCGTAACGTAACTTCGCGCATGCGCAGTACGGCCGACGCGCATGCGCAGTACGGCCGGCGCGGGAGCGCGCCTCATTTAAATGGGACTCGCCCCATTTGAATAGGAACGCCTTGCGCCGGCGGAATTTTAGTTACACAGCCTGAAATTTCTAGATAAGTGCTTTGTGGATCAGGCACTTAGGTAAAAACTTTAAGCCAGTGTAACTTAAATTGGATTTTTTAAGTTACGTCAGGTTTTTGTGGATCTGGCCCCTAGGTCCTATGCATTGGAGGAAAAAAGAAGAATGCAGAGGCTGTAGATGGGCTCAAATTGATATGAATTATGTCCTGGAGGCATGGGGTGGTGGAGCCTATACCCCATCTGTGCTGACATGGAGCTGTCAGGAAAGGCAAAATGCACAGGGCCAGTCAGAGAGGCTCTGTGTGTTGTCATTGCTTTGACGGCAAATCACAGGGATTACAAAAGTACGCAGAGCCTGTGTTTACAATGGAGAGCCCTTATCTTCCTCTCATAACAGAGAAAGCGGAATGTTATGAATAAAGCGATTTTAACCGCTTCCCGACTGCCGCATGTAGATATACGTCGGCAGAATGGCACGTACAGGCACATTGGCGTCCCTGCCTTTCCGCGGGTCGAGGGTCCGATCGGGACCCCCCCCCCCTACATGCGGTGGTCGGATTCCCTCGTGGAGCGATCCGGGACGATGGCGCGGCTATTCGTTTATAGCCGCTCCGTCGCAATCGCTCCCAGGAGCTGAAGAACGGGGAGAGCCGTATTTAAACACGGCTTCCCCATGCTTCACTGTGGCGCTGCATCGATCGAGTCATCCCTTTTATAGGGAGACTCGATTGATGACGTCAGTCCTACAGCCACACCCCCCTACAGTTGTAAACACACACTAGGTGAATACTTAATCCTACAGCGCCCCCTGTGTTTAACTCCCAAACTGCTACTGTCATTTTCGCAATAAACAATGCAATTTAAATGCATTTTTTGCTGTGAAAATGACAATGGTCCCAAAAATGTGTCAAAATTGTCCGAAGTGTCCGCCATAATGTCGCAGTCACGAAAAAAATCGCTGATCGCCGCCATTAGTAGTAAAAAATTTTTTTAAGAAAAATGCAATAAAACTATCCCCTATTTTGTAAACGCTATAAATTTTGCGCAAACCAATCCATAAACGCTTATTGCGATTTTTTTTAACCAAAAATAGGTAGAAGAATACGTATCGGCCTAAACTGAGGAAAGCATTTTTTTTATATATGTTTTTGGGGGATATTTATTATAGCAAAAAGTAAAAAATATTGCATTTTTTTCAAAATTGTCGCTCTATTTTTGTTTATAGCGCAAAAAATAAAAACCGCAGAGGTGATCAAATACCACCAAAAGAAAGCTCTATTTGTAGATATTTAGATCCGCTCGATCTACCTGATTTAAGATCCGCTCCCGCAAGTTTGAGAGGCAAGTGGGTAACTCACAAACCACTTACCTCCAAACTTGCGGCGGCGGATCGTAAATCCCCCAGCGGAATTCAAATTCCGCGGCTAGGGGGAGTGTACTATTTAAATCAGGTGCGTTTCCGGGCCGATTTAAATGAGCATGCGCCGTCCGCGGAATTTCCCGCGGACGGCGAATTTCGCTAGGACGTCAGTGGTTTTGACGCTTACGTAAACGACGTCCATCCGTATTCGAGAACGACTTACGCAAACAACGTTAAAAAATTTAAAATCGACGCGGGAACGACGGCTATACTTAACATATGCTGCGCCTTATAGAAGCAGGGGTAAGTATACGCCGGGAAAGCCGCTACGGAAACGTCGTAAGAACACTGCGTCGGGTCCGCGTACGTTCGTGAATTTGCGTATCTCGCTGATTTACATATTATTCTACGTAAATCAGCGGGAACGCCCCCGGCGCCATTTTCAAATTGAAAATAAGATCCGACAGTGTAACACAGTGTAACACTGTCGGATTTTAGCCATATCTATGCGTAACTGATTCTATGAATCAGACGCATAGATAGGACCAGTTTAAGTCAGAGATACGATGGTGTATCAGGAGATACACCATCGTATCTCTTTGTGAATCTGGCCCTAAATGCCTACAATTGTTGTAATATGCTTGCTGCGTAAAGTAACCAGTCAGCTTCTAGCCTCAGCTTGTTTGGTTAAGCTTTGAAAATGAAAGCTAGAAGCTGATTGGTTGCCATGCACAGCTGCTCCAGTCTTAGTAAACTCCAAACTCCCTTTAATGTATGTAATCAGTGGCGGTGCGTCCATAAAGAGCGCACGGGTGCCACCCCCTCTCTCCTGCCATCCCTCTATCATTGATAGATTCATGCATTGCATGAATCTAGCTCTGATCACCACTGCCACCCCCTATTCAGGCACCCGGCCCCTTTTCGGGCGCCGGGAGCCAGAATTTCAGTTGCAGGGTATTTTTTGAAGCACCTGATTAGAGCCATAGGTTCTAATAGGCATCAAAAAAGGTGACCTGCGAGCGTCATGTGCCTGCGTTTGATGGGCACAGTGGCGGCAATTGATGATTTTTTTTTTCAGTTTGTTTGCGCCCCCACAAAAAATTGCTGTCTCAGCTCTTTTACAATCCTATAGTGTATACTACAAAAATAAAAAATCCTGAGCATTGCTAAAGTGTTAGGGTTTGGCTTGGAGAAAAGGTGGCAACCCTACCCCTGCCTCATACCGCAGAGCAGACCGAAGCCGCCTCCACCTTCTTGGCTATTTACAAGTATACAGGAGATGGCAGAGGGACACCGCTGTGCATTCCTGGCGCTGATCTGAGGTCTGTTCAGAACTTCAGCTTATATGTATGTAGATGGACAGAGGAAGGGGACAGGGTCACAGGGATAGTGATCAGGAAAAGGTTAAAAGTGCCCCCAGTATGTTTCTGACACCCACCTCTCTACCAGCACAAGTGGAAGGGGGTGGCCTGTACTTAGTGGGGGATCTATAATGAGGGAGGGGAGTCAGTACTGAAGGGGGTCTATACTGAGGGAGGGGGTATATACTTAGTCAGGGGAGTCTATACTGATGGAGAAGGGGTCTGTATTTAGTGGGGGGTCTATACTGAAGGCGGAAGTCTGTACTGAGGGAGGGGGAGTCTATACATGTGGGGGGGGTCTTTACTGAGGGGGTATATACTTAGTTAAGGGGGGTCCGTACTGAGGGAGTGGGTCTATACTTAGTGGAGGGGGGTCCGTACTGAGAGAGGGGGTCTATAGTTAGTAGAGGGGGGTCCGTACTGAGGGAGGGGGTCTATACTTAGTGGAGGGGGGTCCGTACTGAGAGAGGGGGTCTATAGTTAGTAGAGGGGGGTCCGTACTGAGGGAGGGGGTCTATACTTAGTGGAGGGGGGTCCGTACTGAGAGAGGGGGTCTATAGTTAGTAGAGGGGGGTCCGTACTGAGGGAGTGGGTCTATACTTAGTGGAGGGGGGTCCGTACTGAGAGAGGGGGTCTATAGTTAGTAGAGGGGGGTCCGTACTGAGGGAGGGGGTCTATAGTTAGTAGAGGGGGGTCCGTACTGAGGGAAGGGGGTCTAGTTAGTAGAGGGGGGTCTGTACTGAGGGAAAGGGGCCTATAGTTAGTAGAGGGGAGGTCTGTACTGAGGGAGAGGAGTCTATAATGAGGGAAGGGGGTCTATTGTTTGTAGAGGGGGCCCGTACTGAGGGAAGGGGGTCTATTAGTCCATTATTACAATGTAATAATAAAAGTACATTCCAAGCATGGTATTGGGATGATATAAGTGCTAAAACCAGCCATTCACCCGACAAATCGCTTGCCGCAGAAATCCCATCAACTCCGAAACTACATTCAACACCCCCCCCCTCCCAGTCCTTGGCAAAATTGTCCCTGAATGGCAGTTTGGAATTGTGGTCGCCCTACCTATAAAGGCTTTCAAAGAATGACCTATGGAGGATTTGGGGGGTACTAGAGCAGAAAAAAAGGCCCCTGGTTCAAATCCCGAACAACAACACCAGCTGCTTGGAGTTTGCATGGTCTCCCCGTGCCTGTGTGGGTTTCCTCTGGGTGCTCTGGTTTCCTCTTACACTCTAAAGACATGCTGGTGGGTTTATCAGATCCTGTCCCAATTGGCACTTGTATGTATGAATGTGTGTTAGGGACCTCAGATTGTAAGCACCTTGAGGGTAGGGACTGATGTGAATGTACAATGAATATGTAAAGCACTGTGTAAAATTGATGGTGCTATATAAGTACCTAAAATAAACATAAAAATTTGCAACTGCCACCATTTTATTCTCCAGGGTCTCTGCTTTCAGAAAATATATACTGTTTGGGAGTTTATAGTCACTTAAAGGAAAATAAAATGCTGATTTTTATGTGTGTCCAAAAAACAAAGGAGGAAATCTGCCGGTAAATAGTGGATGAACGTCTCCAATGCTAGAGCTGGATGTAGGAAGGAAGCAGTGCTTTCTCTAGTGATGCGCCTTCAGCACACTTCCAGGGATCTCATCCGACCAATACACTGCAAAAGAGAACACCAATCTCACCATCCAACCACAGCTTGGCCTCTGGAGATCCCGCCCCTACACACCGTTACCCCTGACGTCACTCCCAGATAAAAACACGCAATACCAGCGTGGGAACGCGAAAAGGGGCGTGGCCCCAAACACTGCTCCAGCACAAGGCAAGCGTCTGGTAGGCGTGCTTATGTCCCAGAGGGGCGTGTCCGGCGTCTGGTGGGTGTTCTACCAACAACAACCCGGATCTCGCGAGGTTTGGAGTTTTGGCGAGAGTTTGTGGAAGATGGCGCCTGTTGTGACAGGGTAAGTCTGGGAGTCGGGGGGCTGTGAAGGGGAGCGGGGCGGGATGAGGGGGAGCCCCGGAGCGGGGAGAGGAGCGCCGTGGTCTGCGGCTGGTGTGGAGAGGGGGAGGCCCCGGGCCCAGGGGGGAGGGGGAAGCGGCAGCCATAGTGCCTCACTACTTGGGGCTTCTGTCGGCTTCCTCGCCCGGGTCTGCGGGGGAAAGAGTCTTTGTCTGTCCGCCCGGCTGTGTGCCTGATAGAGAGCACTGGGTATCCCCCGTGTACCCCCACCATGGAGGACACCGGGGCTTCCCCAATACACCCCCACCATGGGGGAGACACACACCGCTCACTGATCATCCCTCATCTCCCTGACCCTTCATCATCATCATCCCTCTCATCACCCCCTCATCCCTATACACCCCACCATGGAGGACACCGGGGCTTCCCCTATACACCCCCACCATGGGGGAGACACACACCGCTCACTCATCATCCCTCATCTCCCTGACCCTTCATCATCATCATCATCATCATCCCTCTCATCACCCCTCACTCTTCATCCCTCATCCCTATACACCCCCACCATGGAGGACACCGGGGCTTCCCCTATACACCCCCACCATGGGGGAGACACACACCGCTCACTCATCATCCCTCATCTCCCTGACCCTTCATCATCATCACTCTCATCACCCCCTCACTCATCATCCCTATACACCCCACCATGGGGGAGACACACACCGCTCACTCATCATCCCTCATCTCCCTGACCCTTCATCATCATCACTCTCATCACCCCCTCACTCATCATCCCTATACACCCCACCATGGGGGAGACACACACCGCTCACTCATCATCCCTCATCTCCCTGACCCTTCATCATCATCCCTCTCATCACCCCCTCACTCATCATCCCTATACACCCCACCATGGGGGAGACACACACCGCTCACTCATCATCCCTCATCTCCCTGACCCTTCATCATCACCCCCTCACTCATCATCCCTCATCCCTATACACACACCGCTCACTGATCTCCTCACTCGTCATCCCTCATCTCCCTGACCCTTCATCATCATCCCTCATCCCTATACACCCCACCATGGGGGACACCGGGGCTTCCCCTATACACCCCCACCATGGGGGAGACACACACCGCTCACTGATCCCATCACTCCTCACTCATCATCCCTCATCTCCCTGACCCTTCATCATCATCCCTCTCATCACCCCGTCACTCATCATCCCAATACACCCCACCATGGGGGAGACACACACCGCTCACTCAACATCTCTCATCTCCCTGACCCTTCATCATCATCCCTCTCATCACCCCCTCACTCATCATCCCTATACACCCCACCATGGGGGAGACACACACCGCTCACTCATCATCCCTCATCTCCCTGACCCTTCATCATCATCCCTCTCATCACCCCCTCACTCATCATCCCTATACACCCCACCATGGGGGACACCGGGGCTTCCCCTATACACCCCCACCATGGGGGAGACGCACACCGCTCACTCATCATCCCTCATCTCCCTGACCCTTCATCATCACCCCCTCACTCATCATCCCTCATCCCTATACACACACCGCTCACTGATCTCCTCACTCGTCATCCCTCATCTCCCTGACCCTTCATCATCATCCCTCATCCCTATACACCCCACCATGGGGGACACCGGGGCTTCCCCTATACACCCCCACCATGGGGGAGACGCACACCGCTCACTCATCATCCCTCATCTCCCTGACCCTTCATCATCACCCCCTCACTCATCATCCCTATACACACACCGCTCACTGATCTCCTCACTCGTCATCCCTCATCTCCCTGACCCTTCATCATCATCCCTCATCCCTATACATCCCACCATGGGGGAGACGCACACCGCTCACTGATCCCATCACTCTTCACTCATCATCCCTCATCCCTATACACCCCACCATGGAGGACACCGGGGCTTGCCCTATACAGCCCCACCATGGGGGAGACGCACACCGCTCACTCATCTCCTACTGTGTATGGATCTCATCACTCCTCACTCATCATCCCTCATCTCCCTGACCCTTCATCATCATCCCTCATCCCTATACATCCCACCATGGGGGAGACGCACACCGCTCACTGATCCCATCACTCTTCACTCATCATCCCTCATCCCTATACACCCCACCATGGAGGACACCGGGGCTTGCCCTATACAGCCCCACCATGGGGGAGACGCACACCGCTCACTCATCTCCTACTGTGTATGGATCTCATCACTCCTCACTCATCATCCCTCATCTCCCTGACCCTTCATCATCATCCCTCATCCCTATACACCACACCATGGAGGAGACTGGGGCTTCCCCCTATAAACCTCCACCATGGGGGAGACACACTCACTGGTCTCTGTATGGAGCCCCCTCACTCATCATCGCCCCTATACACCTCCACCATGGGGGAGACATGCTGCTCACTGATCTCCTCTGTATGGATCTCATCACTCATCATCCCTCATCTCCCTGACCCTTCTTCATCATCCCTCACTTATCATCCCTCATCTCCCTGACCCTTCTTCATCATCCCTCATCTTTATACACCCCACTATGGAGGCAACACACATACACCACTCATTGATCTCCTCTGTATGGATCTCCTCACTCATCACCCCTCACTCCTATACACCTCCACCATGGGGACACATCACTCACTGATCTCCTCTGTATGGATCTCATCACTCCTCACTCATCGTCCATCTCCCTGACCCTTCATCATCACTCTCATCACCCCCTCACTCATCATCCCTCATTTCTCATCCCTATACACCCCACCATGGAGGAGACACACCACTCGCTGATCTCCTTTTCCTGTGTATGGATCTCATCATCATCGCTCATCTCCCTGACCCATCATCCCTCATCACTTATCTCCCTGACCCATCATCACCCCTCACTCCCTGACCATCATCCTTCATCACCCCTCTCTCATCATCCTCTCTCATCATCCTCTCCCTGACCCATCATCATTCCACAATACCCCTGTTGTCATCCCTCATTTAATTCCCTCTGATACTGGGGACAATGATCTCTCCAAAGATAGGACAGTAGCAGAGGCTTGATAGGAAATGGTCCTCCTCAGGTCAGTGGAGGTCTGATGGTGAATTGTCTCTGAGATCGGAGGACAGTGGAGGTCTGATGGTGAATTGTCTCTGAGATTGGAGGTCTGATGGTGAATTGTCTCTGAGATCGGAGGACAGTGGAGGTCTGATGGTGAATTGTCTCTGAGATCGGAGGTCTGATGGTGAATTGTCTCTGAGATCGGAGGACAGTGGAGGTCTGATGGTGAATTGTCTCTGAGATCGGAGGACAGTGGAGGTCTGATGGTGAATTGTCTCTGAGATCGGAGGACAGTGGAGGTCTGATGGTGAATTGTCTCTGAGATCGGAGGTCTGATGGTGAATTGTCTCTGAGATCGGAGGACAGTGGAGGTCTGATGGTGAATTGTCTCTGAGATCGGAGGACAGTGGAGGTCTGATGGTGAATTGTCGCTAAGATCGGAGGACAGTGGAGGTCTGGCATTAGTATATAGCTGATGGTAAGGGAGTCGCAGGTGCCGGGTACGGCCTCCCTTCTCGTGTAAAGTCACACATATACACAATTGTGCATCTTATCTGTGTCCAGGGATGTGTGCGACTTTCCTCAGGTACCGGCATACAGTCCTCCATGTTTCATGTACTCTGTACGCCGTCCTCTGCCGCTGTGTGTGTGAATCCTGCTGGATATGGACTGCCTGCAGCTTTGTGATGCATTCAGACTTGTGCATAGAACCAGTAAGACCATTTCTTCTACTGATGAGGAAATCTGTAAAATGATGACAGTATTCCTGTTCTGGGCGCACTGAAGGCGAAAAGGAATAATTTGCATGACTCCGCCCACTTACCAATGCTTTTGGGTTTTGAAGATTGATTGAATACCTTCTATTATAAGAATTGTTTCTAATGAAATTGGGCCGTTTGCGGTTTAACATCAGAGTGCTGACCAACGGTAATATCCAATCAGAGCATTGGAAGGGTTTGGTATTCCATGTCTTCATGTCCCACTCTCTCTATATGAGAAAATTGGAGAATAAAATCCCCACTTGTTTGTTTTGGGTACCATTGGGGATGGAGGTGACATTGGGTCTGAGTACTACTAGACTGGTTGTTCATTGTCTGGTCAGGTTGGGCAGCACTTATGATGTTTGTGTTGTGAGACTGTAAATAGCTGTTCTTGGGAAGTAAGTTTTATGTGAACACCTTAAAGTGGAGTTCCACCCAAAAATGGAACTTCCACCCCTCCGGTGTCGCATCTGCTCCCACTTCCTGACATGCATCACTGCGTGACCTACGTCATGTGTGGCGCCTACACTGTGCTCCCCTGCTGTCTTCTGGGAAACACACAGGTCCCAGAAGACAGCAGGAACCAGTGAGGAGGCACAGCGCGACTCGCACATGAGCAGTAGGGAATCGGGAAGTGAAGCCACAAGGCTTCATTTCCTGATTCCCTCACAAGGATGACAGCGGGGGGCAGCAGAGAGCTGAGCAATTGATCGGCCTTGGCTGCCGACATTGCGGGCTCCCTGGATGGGTAAGCGCCCATTTATTAAACGTCAGCAGCTGTTGGCTTTTAAAAAATGATCTTTTTTTTTTTTTTTTTTGAGGCGGACCTCCACTTTAAGAACTCGGAGCTCCGAGTCAGAGAATTTGGGGAAAGCTACATTACCACAATTCTCCAAGTCTGAGTTGGTAGGGCGTGCAGATAAAACTTCTGAAACTTGTTTTGATAGCATGTGAATGCATCAGTCCATCGCTGTGTACTGATTGGAGGTCCCTAGCCTGTCGGCTTGTGAACAATATACCTGTGTAGATCTGCGTTTACCCGCACAGCAATGCACAGGTGCTCTGTGTATCCCTGTGCAGGCCTTCCTATTGATGTCTATTGGGACACGGCCACTGTGCCCTGGTATGAGATCCATGTAGGTGCTGGTATGTGGCCGCGAACGCAGACGGTGAGTTGGGGCCGTGCACCTACAGATGTCTTACAGCCGCTGTGTCCCAATATGACCTCAATGGGAGTGCTCAGAACACCTGTGCATCCTCGTGTAAACATGGCCCTGATGGTTGTGTAGTACTCCCTGTGTGGTCGAGGCCTAAACCAGACCTGAAGCTGAGCTCCGGGCAAGTATAAAAGATGCAATTTATTAAATCCGTAAAAGTATTTTTTTATGTAATTACTTAAAGCTTCCTCTTGACATGTCCTGTACGGCAGCACTCAGACTGGGATAAGTGGGTGTTGGTATGCAAATATGCTGGCAGTGGACATGCTGATAGAAGACATTTGACTGAGCAGAGTGGTACCTCATCAGTCTGGTAGCAGAGGGAAGTCTGTCCTCTGCTGTGTAAATCGCATTCTTGTATGTTGTCTGTATTTCGCCTCAACATCAGTACTGAAGCAAAGCAGCCAGTGCCAAGCTATTCCTCTTGTTATGCCATCTAGCAGGACCTGTGCAGAGACCATTGTAATCTGTTATTTCAGATCTCGAGTCTCCAGCAATTACTAGTTAGCAGCTGTGAAAACTCAGACTGAAAGGTAAAGTCCATTCCTCCGCAGTCTCTGGATAGGATTACGTTCCTGATTGGCTGGAATTATTGAGGTTGGTTAATGGAAAAATATTTCATTCAAGCCAGTGGGAAAAAGGAAGCTCAATAGAACACCCTGTTAGATGCTGAAGAGATGGATAAGATATATATCTCCCTCTATCTCATTTTTTTTTTCTTTTCTTTCTGTAATTGTGAACAGGTGGTGTGTTTTTTTATTTTTTTATGTGTTTACTGTGACATGATAGACTTTGGTGTTATGTCTGTCAGACTTCATCTGCTTTTGTTGGCGGTCTGTCTGTTAGGTGTCATCTTTTACACCTTGTGATTTCTCAACTAGTAAACATGATTTTTGCCTCCGTGTGAAAAAGCCTTAGGACCGGTTCACACTGCTGCGTGGTGCACGATCGCATGATTCGCACTGTGCGATGCGCTTTCAGCCATACAGATAGTATGGATAAAATCGCATCGCTTTTGGACCAAACTCGCACACCCCCCCCTTTTTTTTTGGTCCGCACCAGAATCGCATTGCGTGGGTGTTCACACCTTTTCTATCTGATTTATGCGTGAACTGTCAGTTTCCAGTGCGATATACAAGCTGAAATGGGGGTGTGAACTGCCGTACGATGCGGGGAGAAAAGGAAAAAAATATTCCCGAATGGGGGGGAGGGAAGAAAAAGGAGGGCTTTGAAAATAACAGAACTTGTTACTATTAGATAGATAAATAACTAATAAATGTATACTTTAAAACATGGTTTGTGGATATCCGTTATTATAGGACTGCTTATATCCAGTTTGGCTGGACAAGCCAAACAGTAGGACATGCATGTGCACTGCATAGTACAGAGGATAGGGGGCAAGCGGCACATGCTCAGTTTGGTGTGTATTGCTAGAGTTTTATTTATTTTTATTTTTTATTGGGAGCGTGCATGTGATCAGCATAGGGCCAATCGGCACTATCCAGACAGAGGGTCAGGGGTCCTGCAGACTTATAAGGACAGTGAGAACTAGAGCTGCACGATTCTGGCTAAAATGAGTATCACGGTTTGTTTTTTTGCTTAGAAGATGGTTCACGATTCTCACAGAGTAACATTATCTTTCACATTAAAACAAAAATACATTTAGGTAACTTTACTGGTTTTTTTTTTTTTTTCATTGCATTTGAAAGACGGCTGGGCAAATACAGTGTGACATAAAATATTGCAGCAATTGCCATTTTATTCCCTAGGGTCTCTGCTAAAATATATATAATATTTGGGCGTTCCAAGTAATTTTCGAGCAAAAAATATTGATTTTTAACTTAAACAAGTGTCAGAAAAAGATTTGGACTTTAAGTGGTTAAACTTCCTGCGTTTACACAGTTTGCTCTAAGAAGGAAGTTGGTTACAATGTTTCATGTTACAAACTTGGCAGACTGCCCGATTTTTACTTTACACACACAGAAGTTTATCCCTTTGATCCAAGGAGGAAGTATTCGTTACAATGTTTCCTCTTAAAAACTGGGCAGACTTGACAGCTGAGTGAGCGGATAAAGCTTGTTATACGGTATGAAAGAATTGGCAAACTCTGCATTGGAGATCGTCAGGGGGGTTGAGATCACAATTTTGTAACGATTAATTGTGCAGCTCTGGTGAGAACAGAATGAAAACTCCTCCTATAAGCTTTAAACAGACACTGATAGAAGTCACAAGACTGCTATATACTGCTGATGAGAAAAGGTTTTTAGTAGAGGTGCACAGAATGAAAGTTTTGGCGCCGACAATGAATTTTTTTAAAAAAAACATTTATATATAAATTGTATTGTATTTGACTTTTTAATATAATCAATTTAAATGAATATGAATTCATTGTCTGCCATTATTGGGTCAAAAATGTTTTCCTCTAAATTATATGCGCACTGTTCCGTTGAGTTAAATATCCAGTTTGGTGCATTTTTGGTCAGTTAAAAAAATAAATAAAAAAATCACAAAAAACACCTCCCAGTTCAAATGCATTGAAAATGCAGCAAGAACACATTAACGCACTTGTGTTACATTTGAGTCACATGACCTGTGAAAAACGCACTATAAGCACAGTAAATCGTGGTAAAATTGCCACTAATTTGCGGTAAAGTTGCAGTAAAATCCTAGCAAAAACGCTGTGAATTCACGGTAAAAACACGGTGCGTTTTCAGTGCCAATTTTTGCCACCATTTTCTCATATCGGCTGAATGCACATAACACCATTTTTGGTGCATCTCTAACAGGGTGGATTATTTTTTTTTATCAAATTTATGTAAAAATATTGTTTGCTATTTAAGATACATTAATAATTTAGGTTATTCAGCATGAAATGGAGCTTTGTTATGTAGCATGAGGTTGTATATTCTGCAATATTTTATTTTTTGGTAAACTCATTTAATGAATGCAAGCTGAGATAACATGCACTGCATTGATGCATTCACACAATTCCACAGTAACCATGAGATAAAACAAATTTCAGGAATATTTCATTATTCTAAAATAGATTTGCAAATCCTATGTACACTACAAACTGTATGATTGAATCGGTTCTCACTACCAGCAAGAATAAGTCCTTAAATTTTAAAGAGCGCCTGTAATTTCAGATCCATCACGGCAGCGCCTGTTAGCGGGCATCCACTCACCTGCTGCCGCCATGTCCCTCACCTTGTTGTGTCACTGCCACATCACCAGCCGTCCCATTAAAGTGAATGAGACAGTCAGTGAGTCAACTGCGGGTCAGAGGAGGAGCCACTACAGGGAAGAAATGACAGTTGGTCTTTAAAAAATTCCGATTGAAATCAAATCCACCCTGATCTCTAGTATTTAGCAGTTTATATTTACACTTTATGCTATGTACAGAGTGCAGGGTTTAGGGGTGCACTTCCTCAAATCTCTACTCTCTCCTACCTGGCCCAGCTCTAGTACAGTACCTTCCTGTGTAGGCAGCTCTCACCTTGCAGGATTTTTTTTCTCCCCCCCCCCATGAGTGAGTTTAGGGATGTGTTTGATCCATTAGCTATTGAGAGCAAAGCTGTCCCTTGTAAACACGGAGGGCTTCTGTGTATACAAGTGACAGTGGGGTGCGAGGGCCACATAAGGCCTGGCGGGCTTTGTGTTTGACATATGTGGACTACATAGTTGAAGAGAAGTCTAAAGGAAATTGTATAATGTATGGCCAGCTTGGTAGTCACATTAAGGCTTAGTTTAGAGGCGCTAGCTGATAGTGTGTGTACACTAAATAAATAATAAAAATTGTATGCATCAATGATTAAGTATAAATGAGTGAATGAATCAATAACATGTGAATAAATAGTGACCATGTATAATAAATAGAAACCACAATAATAATTGGCATTCAAAATATGGTAGTGCACAAAAATTAAAAAAGAACAATTGTGCCAAAACTAAAAATAGAGTTCATATATATAAGTGATGAATCTTCAAAACCATAGACAGAAGATC
Source organism: Rana temporaria (assembly GCF_905171775.1). NCBI lineage: Eukaryota > Metazoa > Chordata > Amphibia > Anura > Ranidae > Rana > Rana temporaria. The sequence continues at coordinate 600,849,434 of NC_053489.1, read as the reverse complement.
TTCCACCTTCACCAAGATAAAGAAAGACCACCAAAAGTGCTCATGGATGGCACCTTACCGCAAATAATGGACCACTTTAATTAAAAAGAGGTCAATCAGGCAGATAAAGATAATATTCCAGACCCAGATCTCTCAGTCTCAATAGTCTTGATAGAGCAATACTCCACGCCACATGGGATAATTAAAGCAAAAGAGAGAAAATCGCCATAGAATAATATTGTTTTTATTGGGTAAAACAGAGAAAACAAACGCCAAATGGCCTCTTACTTGATGGGGTGCCTAGCCCCGACACTGAGGTTGAGAGCGTGGATGTTAATGGGAGAATAGATGGAGTCCCGTGGCCGGCATAGGAACCGTGCAGAGCCGCACTGAACGCTGTTGGCGTGCGTTCCACCCTCCGAGATGAGAGAGCCAGCGGGACCAGGAAGTGGGTGGTTCGAGCGTGACCTGTAAGCCTCGACGTATGTTTCGTGATGATGTCACGTCGTCAGGAAGCTAGGCACCCCATCAAGTAAGAGGCCATTTGGCATTTGTTTTCTCTGTTTTACCCAATAAAAACAATATTATTCTATGGCGATTTTCTCTCTTTTGCTTTAATTATCCCATGTGGCGTGGAGTATTGCTCTATCAAGACTATTGAGACTGAGAGATCTGGGTCTGGAATATTATCTTTATCTGCCTGATTGACCTCTTTTTAATTAAAGTGGTCCATTATTTGCGGTAAGGTGCCATCCATGAGCACTTTTGGTGGTCTTTCTTTATCTTGGTGAAGGTGGAAGATCTTCTGTCTATGGTTTTGAAGATTCATCACTTATATATATGGACTCTATTTTTAGTTTTGGCACAATTGTTCTTTTTTAATTTTTGTGCACTACCACATTTTGAATTCCAATTATTATTGTGGTTTCTATTTATTATACATGGTCACTATTTATTCACATGTTATTGATTCATTCACTCATTTATACTTAATCATTGATGCATACAATTTTTATTATTTTAGTGTACACACACTATCAGCTAGCGCCTCTAAACTTCACTCCACTGTCTACAATTGCATTTATGCAATTTCACAGAGAGCAGCTTGGCTATCTACATATTGTTAATTTAATTTAATTTAATTTATTTATATTGGCGCGAGATTCCATTTCCACATTAAGGCTTAGTTCACAGGGACGGCCAGAGGACAGTACACACAGGTGATTGATCTGTGGTCTCCCCCCCCCCCCCCCCCCCCTCCGACTGCTTACCATCAAATCTACATGGCGGCGGCTCAAGTGCATACACATTGCTGCCATCCTTTGCTTCACAGTGCAACAGTTTTCACTCTGCATGTCAAGTTTGGGATAACTGCACTGCCTGTCAAATGAAACCAATGAAGTTGGATGAACTGCACCACAACTACATGGCTATGGCAGTAAACTCCTCATTGGGATAGAAATAATCTCTCTGGGGAAAAGCAGGCATTCCGGAAGGGGCTGTATAACCTTCTTAAACATCTTTTCCACCACAGTAAAGTCTTTGAAGATTTATCTGCACTGCTCTGCTTCTCCCTAGATATTAGCATGGTACTGATGGCATGGAAGTGTTTCCATAATGTCTTTGGGAAGCTGCACTGGTGGACTGGGCAGTAGCACTAGGCTCACACCTACGCATTTGCTGTGGTTCATGTTTAAACAGGCTGCTGGAAACGCAGGAAAAAATACCCTGCACCTTTTTAACAACTCTGCTCTTGCACCAAGCGATTTCCTGTACCCGAAACCCCCCTCCTGCCCAGACCAATTTTCAGCTTTCAGCGCTCACTCTTTGAACGACAATTGTGCGGTCATACAACACTGTACCCAAATGAAATGTTCATCATTCCCCCCCCCCCCCCCCCCAAAAAATAGAGCTTTCTTTTGGTGGTATTTGATCGCCACTGCAGTTTTTATCTTTTGTTAAAGACCGAAAAAAAAAAAAAAGCAAAACCGTTTTATATTTTGGTATAAAATTTGACAAATAGGTAATTTTTCTCTTTTGATGTATGTTGGTGTACGCCAATGAGGCTGCATTGATGGGCACCAATAAAGCGACACAGGTGTCTCAGAGGTGTCACTGATGGCTGGCACTGGTAGCTGATACTGATAGCAGTGCTGCCTAGGTGGCACTGATTGGCACCACTAGTGGGCATTGATAGGTGGCACTGATTTGTGCACTGTGGGCACTAGCAGGCGGCACTGGTTGGCACAGATGGGGCGGATGTTCCTCTTCGAGACCCATGTCCCTTGCAGAAGCCGGCGATCAGCTTTTTTTTTTTCTCACGCTTTTAGAGTGAGGAGAAAAATAAAACTGATTACCGAGCTCTTGATTACATCACATGATCAGATGTCTTGCAGCTTGGCTGACAGCTGATCACGTGGTCAGGTGCTGGGATCGGCCCTTTACTCTGATCACCTGAGTCTCAGTGATCACCATGCGCGCCCTGCAGGGGGCGCGCGGGGAGCGTGCAAAGGGGAGGACGTCTATTGCGGAAAGTGTAGGTCCGCGCTGTAGCGGTCATTCGGCTATAGCGTGGATCTGAAGGAGTTGAGAATGAACGGCAGCACCACATGGCTGCAAAAGAGCAGTACATTTTGGGCGTGGGAATAGGTGCGATTTCTATTCTGTCCCGCACTTTCAATAGTGTTTTACCTAGCCTAAGAAGTAACAGTGAAGGTCGTTCTGGTTTCCAGTGGGGCCTGTTGTGTGTTTTGGGGTCATTTTATCAGGAATGACAACCAGGTAATGTCTATGGCCACATCTCTAGGTAGCTGAAGATTTCTGTGCATTCATGACGTATGACTTCACTGTTATGCCGGACAGTGAAACTTGGATTCCATTTAAATGTGATTTGCAATGTCTAGATCTATAACTGTGCTGGAAAGGTGGTGTAGTGTTTGCTGCATCAGATCAGAATGGATAATAAAAGTGATTGTAATGCAGAAAACATGATGGTGAGTGAAATCTAAGAACATGTATTAATTTTCACATTATATTTCAGTTATTTGTAGCCTTGAAGTCTGTAAACTGACTTTGTGAAAAATACCACATTAATTCTGTGACACACATTCACTATGCCCTGTGAAGCGCCATTCACACTCTGCAACTTGTGATTTTTCATGTGTTTCATGCAGAAGGCAACCTGTTTACTGTCATAGGCTGTCCTTTGCGAGTTTGTTGCCCATACGAAACTCCCACCCCTTTTTGTGCAACAAGCTGCATGTGATTTTTTTTTTAAGTTGCGATTTTGTCGCTCAACAATCGTACTAATATCATATTGTGTTTGTAGTCCCATTTAGAATGGTTGGCACCCAAACACATTTGTGTTTTGCACCAATTGCCACATGGTTTGGAATTGCAGGAAGAATTACATTTAATTCCACTTGCGAAGTGTGAATGGAGCCTTAATAGGTGCTGTGGTGTCGCACATTTCAGAGCCTTCCCTCTAAACTACGGAGGTGCTGAGAGGAGGGGTTTCAGGAGGTGGAGTCAGTACAGGAATCACTGTTTGTAGACAGCAAGGTACTATGGGATATGTAGTCCATAGAAATTCTATGTAAACAGCAGAGGAGAATCTGCAAAGCATGCAGGGAATCTAGGAAGTTGGGGAATGAGACAGACAGAGATCACAACATGAAAGTAGATTCTTCAAGCAAGATTAGATTGGCTTGGTAAAAGTAGCTGATTGTATTGCTGTTACAATTCTGATTTAATATTAAGGTGTGACCATAAAACTTTGCTACCACGTGTGTGTGACAGGTTGCTGCATTTTCTTTATTTTTTGGAAAAATGTTCCTCATGCATTTTATTCTGCAAATGCCATATTTATCGGCATATAACATGCACCTTCATTTTAAGAGGGCAGTTTCATGGGATTTTTTTTTTTTTAAATAAAGAACTTTGACGCAAAATAAGGGCCAATGCCCATCTGCAGCCTCAAAATTGCCCATCAATGCAGCTTGATCAATGCCCATCTGTAGCCTCCCCATTGCCATGAATGCAGCCTGATCAATGCTCATTTCAGGGAGGGGGGCGGGATGAGCGCCTTCAGATTACATACAGCGAGAATCTCCTGTTTACTCTGTGGCCTTTCTAATACAAAGTGCCGAATCCAGGACCGGCTTCTATGATGGATGGAACACTGGTCCAGTGCCAGCCCAGGAGACGGGACTTCCTATTACAGAGGCCGCAGAATAAACAGATTCTCGCTGTATGTAATGTGACGGCACTCATCCCGCCCCCCTCCCGGTTATCTCCGAGGCAGCCCAAATTGCAGTATTGGCATAGAACACGCACACACCATTTGCAACCGCTTTGCATACATGAACTTCAAGAACATCATGTTGTATATCCCACCCACTTTCAGATGCTTTTGTAATGAGATCAATAATATTCCTCACCTGTCAGTGGTCATAATGTTATGGCTAATCCGTGTGTACTACATAAAACCACATGCATTAGATTTTCGTAAAAAAAAAAAAGAAAAAAAATTAATCCTGCTTCTTCAAATTGTCTTGTCACTGGTTTAAAACAAACATTTGACACCACTAACCATCAGCAAATCAACCAAATCTTGAACACCATTCCACTGGTCTATGGGCAGCTTTAGTCCTGGAGGCCATACCATATATCGCTCACTCAGAATGCGGGTTGGTGAAAGCCATGCTCATTGGTGCTTGAATTACTAGTTAAAAAAAATAAAAAATCTCTTAAATGTGGTTGATAAGTTGAAACTGCATCTGTGGCAAAGGATTTGTTTTTGCTCTATAGGAAGGGATCAAATGGCATTTTCATAGTGTTGGGAAAAATCTAGAGTGCAGTAAGGACCACTTCAAATTTAAATGGTGCTCTTCATCATTGAGATTAGTCGAATTTTTACCTGAGGGGGGGGGGGGGGTAGTACATTGAATAGGAAGGACAAAAGCTGACCCAGACTGAGAGGAAGGAGCAGCAGTGTCACGCTCTAGTGCATTGCACAGTACTGTCAGTCTTGCACTGGGTGCTTGCTGACAAGAGGAAAGATCAACACGTGGGATTACTCTTACAATGTTACATAAGAGAGGTCGGGCTGGATCAGTGAAAAAGCTGTGTGGCAGGTGGGAGGGGGGGGGATCTGCAACAGGGAAAACTGAAGTTGCAGACCTGGAAATATAATCTGCCAGACGCTTGTACCATACTTTTTGAAAGGAGTTACACATTTTTGGTAGGACAAATCTTTTACATGTGTGTGTTAGCTGCTGGCCGGGAACTCTGCATAAGTGTAACTGCACCTTCTGTAAGGCTTGTTCTTACCTGATGAGATCTGCAATCAGAAAACCTTTATTTGACCTGGAGGTGTATGCTTTGTAGTCTATTTTTCAATAAATCGTTTTTAAGAATTTTATTTTCAATTTATAGTTTTTCAAGAAGCTCTGGATACATTTTTAAAGATTCTATTTTTTTTTTTCCTTTGATGTGTTCCTGGACTATTGAACAATTGTGTTGGGGTTTTCCTTGTATTTCTTCATCCTACGTGTGCCAAACATTAGTCACAATATCGGTGAGACTGCACACCACTGCATCCGTGTTCAATAAACTTTATTATTCAATACATACAACCCAGCCAGTTTCTGTTTTTTATGCATTTCACCCTATCAAAGGAGTTAGTCACAGCTGGCACTTGCATCTGTGGTGTACAGTCTAACAGAATCGTACAGTAGAATGTTCTGAGCATTAGTTCTTTCTCTAGTTTGTGAGTGCTCTAATAAAATGTACCGTAATGGTAAACAATTGCAGTTTTTTATAGTTGTTTGTGGCTTTGGATAGTAAATTGGCATATATTTGAGTGAAATGTTACCATCCCTCTTACTTGAAATTTCGTGAACACCTAAAACGCGACCCTTGTGAAAATCATCTTTAAAAGTAACGGTAATAATTGCTTTTGAATAGTGCTGAAGTCATGCTTTTAACATGGGTTTAGCTTTTTTAGGATTCATTTATAATTATTGGTAATAAAGTTGGCAGTTGTTAAAACAAACATGCACCGCATGCCCCCTTCAGAAATAACCAGCCCAGTACATGGAGTATACCAGCCATTATTCCCATAGCAGTGGGGCATCAAACAAATTTACAACAAAACACAAAAATGTTATTGATACTTTTACAACTGCTTGTCATTTTAGCAGTGACTTTGCTTCTCAACAATTTGTTAAAAAAAGTCTAACAAGTCTCACTATTAGATGCAGATATCGCAGAAGAGGACCTTAGAGAAGTGGTAGCCTCCTTGGCAGCTGGAAAGGAATCTGGTTTGGATGGCCTTCCCCTGGAGGTCTACTTCAGATACTTGGATATCTTAGCACCTGTCCTAACACAAATCTATTCCAAGGCATTTCAAGAGACTGTCTTGAGACTGTTGCCATCCATGTATTCAGCTACAGTAGTACTTATACCCAAGCCTGATAAGGTCCCCCCCTGACTGCGCCTCTTACCATCCAATTTCTCTATCCAATATAGACTATAAGATTCTTGCCAAAATTTGAATGCAGTAATTCTTGGTGTCATCCACCCAGACCAAACTGTCTGTACAGAGGAACCCGACAGGTGTGTCCTCTGTCCCCGCTATTATTTGCGGTGGCTATTGTTAGTCTACCCTCATTACAGGTACCCCTCTGGGTAATGGATCTGATGTCATAAGCCTATATGCAGATGGTCTTCTATATTTGCAGGATTCATCTACGTCATCAGTCTTACTTAACTCTGATAAGGTTGGACACAATGCACCGTATTCCAACATCGAATGTACAACCAGCCAACGTGCAGACTTTTATATGTCCTGTTATTACCATATACTGGAAATGGGAGATATATTGTCTAAAACTGTTTTTTTTGCTCTGCTGGAGAGACACTCTGGGATTTGAGAAGAGAAACACACAGGCTATGCCTGCTCCTCTTTTGCTGCCCATTCACAGAAGCCTTTGTATTTTATGAATGTGTTTTTTTTACCTAATAACCAAGGCATAGTAGCTGCAGTGACTGTCCTGTGCAAGATGCAAAGATCAGCGTTGCTCTCCCAGAACCGCAGTAATAGCTGTCTTCCAAGAGTGCTATAAAACTATTGGATATAAATAATAGCGCTAAGCCCAGGAGGTGCCTTCATTTTTTACAACAGGAGCTGAATTCAGATTTAGGTCCATCACTTTTAGTGGAACAATATGGGGGGGAGGGGGCGTTTATATGGTAGCATGAACACTGCAAAAACTTTTTTGTCTGTCTCCCTGCAAGTGTTATTACCTGTTGCTTGTGCCTATATATTATTCTACCACTTCCTTTAACAAAGTGACAATGTTGCGGTCATTGAAACTAAGGTTTAGTTAACATCAAGCTGCACTGACTGCATGACCGCTGTGTGTACTCTGATCCCGCTGCATCGCACTGTTTACTTTTTTCACAGAACTTTATTGAAAGCCGCAGCACCATCCCTCGCAAGTTCAGCCTCCTTCCTCTGCCACTGACTGTGTGAATTGCGTTTGGGGTGTCGTTGAGATTGAGGTCTTGCTAATATTCTCCCCCTCTCCCTAGGCTTCATGTGCACGGGATGTTTTTACAACCTCTCCTGAAAGATTTAACTTGACAGATGGTAACCCACGTTTAAAACGTACACATAAGATAATATTGAATGAGTTCAGGGGCATTTGAAAAAAGTGTCCATCTGCCTCTGAACGTCCGTTTTAGCAGCAGCACTGTACATGGGGCCCAAGTCCTTCAGTCTTGTTCTACAGTACTGGATGAACACCTTGCTTCTTCTAGTTGGTGGAAACAAGTGCCAAGCTGTATGAATGGCAAGCCAGGTACCTCTTACTGCAGGGCTCGACAAATCCCGGTCGCCATGGCGACTAGAAATGGGGTCCTGGCGACTTGGCTTGGAAGGGGGGGGCGCCATCTGGTGGTGAGCCGTTGGTATTACAAGTTATAACCACCAGATGTGTAAGCTGGTGCCATCTGGTGCTGGGCGTTGGTATTACAAGTTAAGCATTACAAGTTAAACAGCAATTCTAATGAAAATTTTCACTATTTTCACTGCCATCTTCTTCCCTCTAATCAGAACCCCCAAACATTACATATATTTGTTATCCTAACACCCTAGAGAATAAAATGGCGATCGTTGCAATACGTTCTGTCACGCCGTATTTGCGCAGCGGTCTTACAAGCGCACTTTTTTTGGGGAAAAATTACACTTTTTTTAATTAAAAAATAAGACAACCGTAAAGTTATCCCCATTTTTTTTAATATTATGAAAGATAATGTTACGCCGAGTAAATTGATACCCAACATGTCACGCTTCAAAATTACGTCCGCTCGTGGAATGGTGACAAACTTTTACCCTTTAAAATCTCCATAGGTGACGTTTAAAAAAAATCTACAGGTTGCATGTTTTGAGTTACAGAAGAGGTCTAGGGCTAGAATTATTGCTCTCGCTCTACCAATCGCGGCGATACCTCACGTGTGTGGTTTGAACACCGTTTACATATGCAGGCGCTGCTCACGTATGTGTTCGCTTCTGCGCGCAAGCTCGTCGGGACGGGGCGTGATTTCTGACTCCTAACTTTTTTTAGCTGGCTCCTAGATTCCAAGCAAATTTGTCAACCCTGTCTTACTGCACTGCAGACACCACATCACAAGCAACTTCTTTGTAAAGCTACATCTTATTTGGTGAGTGATTTTGCAAACCCCCACTATGGTAAGTCCAGAACATCTAAGTGAACAAGGTTGCTAAAGTTCTAGATTCTTCTGTAGCCTTTTCCTGGAAAGGTCAGACTTGGCTTTGCCCCGTATTATCTTCTGAGCCTCTGTATTGATCGGTGACTCAACTAATCACATTAAAGGATTAATAGCGTGGCTTGTAAAGCAGAGGGGAGTGGACCTTTTCTGTAGTAAAAGTCAAGATTTACATACAGCTCACCTGCCTCCTGTTTTCTTTGTATCTACTGAGCATCCTGATGATTTACTGTGAAGGGAACATCTGCTTTTGCACTTTTCTTCCTCGGCTTTTTTGCCCAGATTTGTGACAAATTTACTTTTGCTGTAGAAGCTTTTGTGGGGGTTTTGAATTGTACTGTTGCCGTCCTTGTGTGATAATGGCTATGCATTTCAATTCCATGTGTTTGCAAACTTCTAGAGTAAACCTGAAAGGTGCTGCTATTGCAGATTTATTTTTCAAGGCACCTGCTCATATGTTGGCTTCACTGCTTGGTGAGTCCCTGGTTGGGTCCATGCATGTCCATTTCCGGTGCCGGAACATTAGTCACATGCTTGTTTTGAGTCGGTGACTCGCCAAGTAGTGAAGCAAAATTGGCATTCGTTTCTGTATTTCCTGACAGATTCACTGTAAATATTTTATTCATGAAAAACCAAATTGTTTTCCAGAATATTAATGTGAAGCAGTTATACAGTGCCTTGAAAATGTATTCATACCGCTTTAAATTTTTTCATCACGTTACAACCAAAAATGGATTTTATTGGGAATTTGTGTGCTAGACCAACACAAAGTGGCACATAATTGTGAAAAAAATTATGTTTTTCAACTTATTTTTTTTACACAAATGTGTGGCGTGCATTTGTATTCAGCCCCCCCCCCCCCCCCCCGAATCAATACTTTGTAGAACCACCTTTCTCTGTAATTACAGCTGCAAGTCTCTACCAGCTTTGCACATCTAAAGTGAAAGTTTTGCCCATTCTTTGCAAACTAGTTCAACTAGTTCAAGTTTTGTCAGATTGAATGGAGGGGTCTGTGAACAGCAGTTTTCAAGTCAATTGGATTTAGAGCTTGGCTTGAAGGCCCGGTTCACGCCTATGCATTTTTAGGGCATTTTCAGTTTTGGAGAAACAACTGGAGTCCATTTACCACGGGCCAGGGACACTTTTTTTCCTGGTTTTTGGTTCAATAGACTTCAATGGATCAAAAACATGTATTGAAAAATGCACCTGGAATATGCAAACTGCAACCTGCATAGGTGTGAATTGGGCCTACCTAGGCCATTCTAACACATGACTATGCTTTTAATTTAAACCATTCCATTTTGTTCTGGCTGTATGTTTAGGGTCGTTATCCTGCTGGAAGGTGAACTTCCGCCCCAGTCTCAGGTCTTTTTCAGACTGAGATACAACACAGAGACTCTAACAGGGTTTCTTCTAAGATTGCCCTGAATTTGGCTCAATCCATCTTCCTATCAACTCTGACCAGATTCCCTGTCCCTGCTGAAGAAAAGCATTCCCACAATATGATGCTGCCACCACCATGTTTCACAGTGGGGATGATGTGCAGTGTTTTCCGCCACACATAGCGTTTTTTGCTTTTAGGCCAAAAGAGTTAATTTTTGGTCTCATCTGACCAGAGCTTCATCGTCCAATATTTTTTTTTTTTTTTTTTTTCCCTTTCAATACATTTTTATTGAGAATATGAATAAGGTTACAGCAGTTACAAAAAAATTGTCAGGAATAATAATAGCCCTACCGGGCGATGCATGTCCGTTTGCAAACAGATAAAATTGGAACTAAAATAAAAAGAGCCAATTACGGAGAAGTAATACAAAGTTTAAAATCATCTGGCACGCTGTCTGAAAAGGGCACATAAATATATGAGTGCATCATCTTCACCCAAAAAAAAAAGGGGGGGGGACAGGACCTAAGGGGAGCCCGGGACTAACCCCCCCCGGCACCCCACATGGGATCATACTGTGCCAAGAGCGAGGTCCCCGCCCCCCCCTACCCCCGCCCCACACCCATACTACCCCTACTAAAGCGGGAGGGACTTATACATTGTCAAAAAGGTCATATAGGGAGAACCTCCCCCCCCCCCCCCCAAAAAAAGGGGGGGGAATCCTTATGAAGACAGTAACCTTGCAAAGAAATGCACATATTTAACGTTAAGAACACACCAACCGACAAATAGTAAGAGAGGTAAAGAGAAAAAGAGGGGCGGGGCAAGGGAAAGCTTAGTGCCTATCTTCCAATAAAAATCTGGTCATACGTGTGCTGGTTCAGGGGTAAGGGGGATACCCAATATTTATTTTTTATACACTAGCCTGCAGAGCGTTGCTCTTGAGATCAGTGGATCACAGGTGCAGTGTCAGACTTCTGTACTTTTTATCCAGCTGCCTGCTCATACCTCAGGCTTTCAGTTAGCTTTCAAAAGCTGGAGGGAAATGTCAATGGACTACAAGTGCACCAATTGCCATAATCTTGTTCTATTGGGAACTACATGTCTGTCTGACAGGGTGGAAGTCAGGACTAGCAGTTTATTCATTCATGGATCTCTCTCAATATGTGACCTCAGTGTGGATAATAAAACTAGTTGTCCCCATTGAAAGATTTCCCTTATATTCCTGTTCTAGCCCAACATTTGGAATTCTATTTTACTTTCAAAACAGGACAAATGGTAAATGTAACAAATAGGGCGAATCTTCTCAAGAAGGGCACTGACAGCAATAAAAACCTGAAATGTGTTCTAATCCCTCTCTGCTCCAAAGAAGTTTTGCCTTTAGTTCTACTTTAATTTTTTATAACCCTTTAACACTTCTAATACCTTATGAGATACCAAGCAATTTGACAAGGTGTCCTCTTTCATTCCCTGTGCTGTGAAAGGGGTTCCTGTTGTCCCTTGATGCCGAGAAGGCGTTTGATAGGGTGGCCTGGGACTACATGGAGGCAGCTCTCCGCAAGCTTGGTTTGCCTACTCGCTTCATGCAAATGATTATGGCGCTCTATTCAGTCCCTTCAGCCCGGGTTAGGGTTAACGGCCGACTATCGGACGCCTTCTCGGTACACAATGGCACCAGACAGGGATGCCCCCTTTCACCCTTAATTTTCATCCTGACATTAGAACCCTTCCTGAGACGTCTGCGAGACAATCCGGACATACAGGGAGTTACCATCAAGCGTCGACAATACAAGGTAGCTGCGTATGCGGACAATGTCCTATTATTTCTGACGAACCCTCTGGTCACGCTGCCCAATCTACTCAAGGATTTTAGATTATTTAACACACTCTCCAACCTACAAATCAATTTTGGAAAGTCCACGGCACTAAACGTATCCCTCCCGCAGGAAGTAGTGTCCCTCTGCAAACAAAATTTCCCTTTTAAATGGGATCCTAGTGACATCACCTATTTAGGGATTAGGCTACCCACAAAACTCTGACTTGTATACGCGGAACTTCCTGCCAGCTTTACAATCAGTTAAGGCCGACCTGGAAGCTTGGACTAAGGGTACATTCTCATGGTTTGGAAGGGCGGCTATCCTAAAAATTAATGTCCTTCCAAGGCTTCTGTATTTGTTGCAGGCTGTCCCCATTAGACTCTCCGCCACCTTCCTGACCTCCTTTAAATCTTTGTGTAGATCCTTTCTTTGGGGTGGGCGTCCAGCCAGGTTAAGTTGGGACCGACTAACTATGCCCAAGTTGAAGGGAGGTATCGGTGTACCGGACCTGTCCCGGTATCACCAAGCCTGTCTCCTGTCAAGAATTGTGGACTGGCACGTTCACAGGGGGGATAAGAATTGGGTTGAGTTGGAGGAAGCTTTCGCTGGCTTTCGGATTTCCCACCCTTCCTGGATAGACCTGACATCCACCCCCAAGTCGTGTACATCGCACCCTTTGATTGGTCCAACCCTTTCGTGCCTCAGGGCGATATATGGAGGTTTGGGCTCAGCTCCCTTTCCGGGTCCCTTGACTCCGCTCACTCATAACCCCGGCTTCCCAGACGGCGTCAGCACTGTTGATCCGCGGACGTCCCAGACCGAGCCTTCTTTGCGGGCACATCAGTTTTTTGACGCTGGAGTGCTCTTATCCCAGTCGGACATGGCCCTGAAATTCCCGAATTTTCAGATACACCGCTTTAAATTCTTCCAAATTAGGCATTTTCTCCAGAGATCGCCAACGCCGGCTTTGTGGTGCAGAGATCTCGCACCTCTCGAGAATCTGTGATTCCGCTGCCCCACGACACCATCTAATTTTGGTATTGTACTCCCTCCATGGCCCTCATCCATGAAAAATGGGAAAATGACCTTCAGATCTCCCTATTGGATGATGATTGGAACTCGATCTGGACCCATAAATGTGTCGGCCCAAGAAAATAGATATAAGATCTACTCGCGGTGGTACAGAACTCCCAGTAAACTGCATACATTTTTCCCTGCGGTCCCCTCCGCTTGTTGGAGATGCAATGAAGCGGAGGGTACCCTTCTGCATATTTGGTGGAGCTGCCCAAAACTCCAACCCTTCTGGAAGACTACCCATTCTCTCATTGCCCGCATAACCTCCTACACGCCTGATTTCACCCCGGAGCAGTACCTTCTTCACCATACCTCTCTGCCCCAATCGATTTATCGTAAATCTCTGATGCTCCACCTGATTAACGCTGCTACCCAGTGTATTCCAATGCGGTGGAAAGACCCCTTACCGCCTACCTTGGCGGATTGGCAGAATAGAGTAGACAAGGTTGAGGTGATGGAAAGACTGATCCACCAGGCTAGGGATGCTACGGAAAAATTTAGACTCACCTGGGGTTGCTGGACGCAATACAGAGAATCTCTTCCACCTGAGTCCCCGACGGCTCCCCCTGACCACCCTAACTGACACTCTGTAGCTGACATCTTTACTTCATGTGGCTTCTGTCTCTGGACCCCTTCATACCTTCTGTCTGACCTTTTTTCTCCTTCTTTACCCCATTACCCTCGTTCTCGACTACATTGTTCTACCAAGTAAAGAGGTCGTCGGAACAATCTTCCCAGGCGGGGTGCCCCCCCCCCCCCGGGTGGGAGGCATTGCTCGCCTTGAGGACGGTTAGAGAGACCATGACCATAGATCTCGGCCCAGGAGGACGGGACGCGTTGCATGCCCAGACCAGGTCTTCCTCCCTCTCCTGGGTGCATACTTTTTGTCCGTCCCCCCCCCCCCCCCCCCGCCCACAGTTTAGTTCCCATTGGGGGTGGGTGGGTGTGGGGTCTGCTCCTACTGGTCGTTTTTGTTAAATTTTCCCGTCCCCCGTGATACAATATTTGGGGGTTATGACCCTTGTATTGGACAGATTGTCCATGAGTGTGGTTCTCCCATCCGAAGGACCGCCGACACTCCGCCGATCTGGTGTTTTCAACTGCCCCCTTTCCATCATATGTTGGCTTAGGTGGTGGCAGGATTTGAGTGTCTGCTTATCTAATGGTGCAACATATTTACAGTATTTCTTATCTGCACTGCCATGCTGTTTTCATTTACTGAATGTGTTGTATATTCTGATGTGATAACTTTACTTTTCAATAAACTGTTATTCTGAAAAAACTGTTACCCCAGGCCCAGTTTTGATACCGTGTAGCAAGAACATAGTGTCTGCAGAACAAGACTGAGAACGTGAAGTTATCGGGATAAACTATTGTGCATTTTAGTGTAAGCACTATTCACATAGGGCAATTATTTGTTTTCTCCTGTTTTTCCCTGGGTGTATTCAGAGCTGTTTACCAGTACAGATGTCACATTGGGACACAGTGGCTGTGTCCATGCAGCTGTGTCCCCAATAGACATCTATGGAACTGCCAGCGTGGGGATTGCAAAACCTGGCCCTGCATGGGGCACAGATGTAACTTCCCTGTTGAGTCTGGCCTTACACATTCAGCTACCTTAAAGCAGGAATTCACCCGAAAAAATTTTTTAACATTAGATTGAGGCTCATTTTGTCAAGGGGAATCGGGTGTTTTTTTTAAAAATCGAAGCAGTACTTACCGTTTTAGAGAGATCTTCTCCGGCGCTTCCGGGTATGGTCTTCGGGACTGGGCGTTCCTATTTGATTGACAGGCTTCCAACGGACGCATACATCGCGTCACAAATAGCTGAACGTCAGTGCGGCTCTATACGGCGCTTGCGCACCGACGTTTGGCTACTTTTGGAAAATCGTGACGCGATGTATGCGACCGTCGGAAGCCTGTCAATCAAATAGGAACGCCCAGTCCCGCAGCCCATACCCGGAAGCGGCGGAGAAGATCTATCTCTAAAACGGTAAGTACTGCTTCGATTTAAAAAAAAAAAAACACCCGATTCCCCTTGACAAAATGTGCCTCAATCTAATGTTAAAAATTTAGTTTTTGGGTGAACCTCCACTTTAAAACATTGGCTATACAGGGCTTAAAGGGAAAAGTATGGCCAAAGCTTTTTTTTACCATACTTCTCCTGTGGGTCACAGGAGTACAGTGCTGGCAGTAGGCTAATGTCTGTCAGCTGACATCACAAAGCTGGTCCAGTCTGTGTAGGGATCTGCCCAGATGCTTGATCGGCAGCTGGCTCAGCCTTTCAGCATGCTGCTGAGAGCCTGAGTGAGCTGCTCCCACCCCTCCATAGTCCGGTATTCCAGTGAGTGCTGGAGGGACAGAGCAGTGACAGTCAGCCTGAGAGCTGGATTCATGTGAATGGTTTGTTTCTAAGATACTTACCAAGAGCCCCCTCTTAGGAAAATATTTATTACAGGGCTTGACAAAATCCGGGCGCCAGGTCGCAATTGTGTCAAATTGTGACGTGGCACCCGCTGGTAAATGAGGCCGCGGCCTACAAGGCGGCGGGGGAGGTGGGGGCGTTGGCATTACAAGTAAAACCAGTTCTAATGTGTAATTTTTCACTGCCATCTCCTTCCCTCTAATTAGAAGAATTTTATTCTAACACCCTAGAGAGTAAAATGGTGATTGTTGCAATACTTTCTGTCACGCCGTATTTGCGCAGCGGTCTTACAAGCGCACTTTTTTGGGGAAAAAAAAAAAAATTTTGTTTAATTAAAAAATAAGACAACAGTAAAGTGATCCCAATTTTTTTTTATATTGTGAAAGATAATGTTACGCCGAGTAAATTGATACCCAACATGTCACGTTTCAAAATTGCGTCCGCTTGTGGAATGCTGACAAACTTTTACCCTTAAATCTCCATGGGCGACCTTTAAAAAATTCTACAGGTTGCATGTTTTGAGTTAGAGGAGGTCTAGAATTATTGCTCTCGCTCTAACGATTGCAAGGATACCTCACGTGTGGTTTGAATACCGTTTACATATGCGGGCGCTACTCACGTATGTGTTCGCTTCTGCACGCGAGCTTGGCGGGATGGGGCGCGTTTTCTGGCTCCTAACTTTTTTAGCTGGCTCCTAGATTCCAAGCAAATTTGTCAAACCCTGACCAATGTTTTTCTTTATGGTGACTTACTCACATTGGGTCTAATTTGTTCATCGTTGGGAAGTTTGTTCTTTTTTATTTTAAGATTGTGTACAAGACCATTGGCTGTTTACTGAATGTAATGGCTTTACCGTACCTTACTCGCATGCACATCCTACTGGCTGATATTACTCTAGTAAAGATTAGGAGTGGGTTTCAGTGTACGGATTATGTCACATGTTCGCCTGAAGGATTCCCGAAAAGCGTTGCATCCACATGTGAACTGTAATCAGAATCTTTGCGTCGTAGACATCGGTGCTCGCTTTTCCGCAAATATCTCCTTAACCATGTAGGTTAAGAGATATTGCAAGCACCTACAAGTAAGCCTTAATGTAGGCGCAAGTGGTCAGAGGGTATACAACCACTTTAAGCTTTAATAATAAAACCTGGAAGCTGATTGGTTTCTATGCAGAGCTGCACCAGATTTTGAACTTTCTAAATAACCTTCAGTCTTGGCTTCTCTTCTGCTATAGATTTGTTTACATAGAGGTGCAAGGGATGTCCCATCCATAGAGCTCTCAAAATCACAGCTGTACACTAGTCTATGCCACATACTGAAAGCGCTTTCCTCTTCCGGCGGTGCTGGAGTGACTTCCCCTATGGGAAACTGAACACCGGCGTCCCTCCCCTGGCACCTCCTCCATTCAGAAAACACATCTCTCTTAGGAAATGCAAGACTTTCTTTTATTGGATATTGGTGAATTGTGACATGACATCACAGGCCTCTCATCTCCACCTCATCCAGTGAGAGTACACCTTGTATTCATTGAAAGGAATAGAACACCTTTCCAGACTGGCTGGGATGGCGATCCAGTAACTCCCTTGTGTTGAGTGTACCAGAGGAGGAACAAAAATGCACTTCTGTACATGGCACTGACTACTGCAATGATTTGCAACTCCCCTGCAGCCTTCTGTAGGTAACATATCAATTGCAGGTAATAAAGCTGGCCAGTGTCAATTTTTAAAAAGATTATTCCTACAGATCAGTTTTCACTTATGTCGGTTTTGGGTTTGCGTTTTAATTACCGTATATATCGGGGTATAGCGCGCTCTGGCGTATAGCGCGCACCCCTAAAGTGGACCCGCATTCCTGTGGAAAAAAGATTTTTGTACTTACAGTTTTGGTGTCTTGCGCGGCGTCCATCGGCAGTACACTCGTGTATAGTCGGGCAGGCTCGGCTCCTCTCGCGCTCACGTCCTGGACTTACAGGACGTGAGCGCGAGAAGAGCCGAGCCTGCCTGACTATACACGAGTGTACTGCGCTCGGTATATGCCGGGGCAGTATTCAAACTCGGCGTGGGAAAGCGGGTATCGCCATATATCGCGCACCCACGATTTTGCCCTGAAAAAAGTGCGCGGTATACGCCGATAAATGCGCTATGTTTTTGGCATAATTGCAAAAAGGAAAACATTTGATGGTTTAATTGAAGTAATGCATAAACTCTGTGATTGGTAACCATGGGGCTGTATGGGTCGTATGGCAGGGTCTGCAGTGTGCGAGTGAAGGCATGCTTCACTTATCACCACTTCTAGATATGAAGTGATCAATAGTGTTGTTGTGCTCTGACCACCTGCTTTCTTCCCACACCAATTCTCTACTGGCCTCTGCTAATAGCCAATAGCTGTCTGCAATAGAGCGAGTTATCAGAGAACACAAGATTGATATGTCTCATGAAACTTAAAGATAATTATTTTGTGTGTGTAATACAGGGTTTTTGAAATGCAGCATTGAGAAGCCACTTTTTTTTTTAACCTTGTGACATTTGTCTTTCAGTTTAGTGAGGGGGATGTGAATTTTTCAGGTGTGTTCATAGACCATGCTGTGAGTAGAGTATTGTACACAGGGGTGCCGAGGTCACAAGAGACACGTTCCTAAATGATATACTCTACTGTGGCTTCCCATCGAATTATTGTATGGTTTTTAGACCGGCTAAAAACTCAACCTACTTGTGTATTTCTATTCTGTTTAGTTTTATTGTGACCCCTGTACCCCAAGTGACCTTTGTCAAAAACGATTCCTAGCTCGCAAGACTGCAACAGACCGAAATGACCCCGTCTAACCGTTCACATTATAAACGAGGGGTCTAGTTTACACACATTCGCTAATACAGTGCTCAGCATAAATGAGTACATACCTTTTTGAAAAGCAAGATTATCTCAATGAACACGAGAACAATTTCCCAAATTTTGACAAAACTGAGTGTTCTAGAACCTTTGTTTAGGTCATTACATGAACGTAATGGTAATAATATAACTTGGATTACAAAATCTTCAGTTTTACTCAAATTGATGCAAAAAAGAGTACACCCCACAACAAAAACAACGCCATATGGTATTTTGTATGACCTCTCATAATTTGTAAGGACAGCACCAAGTCTTCTAGGCAAGGAATGAACAAGTTGTCGACATATTGCAACATCTTTCTTCTTCCATTCTTCGAAATCGTCCTCCTTTTTAGGCTTGATTCACATCTATGAATGTTTTTGAGCGTTTCTGCAGTGTCAATTTGCTGTGCTTTCTGCGATTTTTTTATTTTTCTGCGATTTGTGCTTTCCTTTTTTTTTTTTTTATTTGCTTTACATTCACTGTGTATATAGCCAGTTGCTAAGGAGGGGCCGGGAAGCCATGTCCTTGACAACTAGGGGTGCAACGGATCGTCACCCCTCATTACTGATCCGCCCCATGTGAAAGGGGCCTAAGACTCATGGGATCGGAGTAAGAGTCGTTCCCGATCAAGGAGAGCAGCCGCCAGCTCATCTGTGCCGCCTACCAGTGCCTCATCAACAATGCTGCCCGTCAGTGTTGCCTACCAGTGCCGCCTCATCAGCGCATATCAATGACAGAGAAAAATACCTGTTGGCAAAATGTTATAACAAACTGTGTGTGTGTATATACCGTATTTCCACAGCCCCCTACGTATAACGCGCAGGCACAGTTTACCCTCTATTTTCAGGGTAAAAAAGTGAGTGTTATACGCTAATAAATACAGTGTGTGTGTGTATGTATGTATGTATGTGTGTGTATGTATATATATGTATATGTATATATATATATGTATATATATATGTGTGTGTGTGTGTGTGTGTGTGTGTGTGTGTGTGTGTGTATACATACATGCATACATACATTTATAACTTTCCATCTTTTTTTGTTTAGAAAAAAACCCCAGCAGTGATTACCATGAAAAGAAAGCTCTATTTGTGTTAAAATGATAAAAATGTAATTTAGGTACAGTGTTGTATGACCGCAATTGTCATTCAAAGTGCGTCAGCGATGAAAATTGGTCTGGGCAGGAGGGGAGTTTAAGTGCCCAATAAACAAGTGGCGTTTTGAAGCGCCTCTGAACCCATTTTTTGCATTCCAAAAAAATGCCTAGAAACGACCGAGTGCATGTACTGATAAGATAACAGAGGAGAGTTCAGGAGCAGTTGAAAAAAAAATGCCCAACTGACCCTACACTTCCGTTTAGCCGAAGGCTTAGGTTGCGGTCTACTGGCGCACCTTTCCTGACATAAATATTACTGTATAGCTTTACTGACCATAAATGATCATGAAATGCTTTACCACCAAGTAGGGTTGTCCCGATACCGATACTAGTATCGGTATCGGGACCGATACTAAGCATTTGTGCGAGTACTTGTACTCGCGCAAATGCTCCCGATGCTTCCCCCGATACTTCCCCCCCAACCCCCCCGCCGCGAGCGGGTGGAGAGGGGGCGGAGAGCGGGCAGAGCAGAGCACTCCTCGGGTATGGAGGAGAGGAGACCTGCCGCCGCCGCTGCTGCCTAGTCCCCAAAGTGAAAGTCAAGCCCCCCCACCCCCCGCCGCTGCCGACATCTAGTTGATCAGCGCGGGGAACATACAGCTTTCATTTGAATAGCTGTGTGTTCCCCGCGCGCCTCGTCATGTATAGCCCCTCCCCCTTGTCCGGGCACTTTAATAGACATATCACCCGTCCCAGGATTGGACGGGTGATATGTCTATCAAAGTGCCCGAGCAAGGGGGAGTGCTTATACATGACGAGGCGCGCGGGGAACACACAGCTATTCAAATGAAAGCTGTATGTTCCCCGCGCTGATCAACTAGATGTCGGCAGCGGCGGGGGTGGGGGGGCTTGACTTTCACTTTGGTTTGACTTTGCACATTTACCCCGCGATATACAGAGGGACACTGACAGCCAGAGGGAGATGAGTGATGTCAAGGGGGTAAGCTCCCTCCCCCCCATCCCCGTGCACACCGCGCCGTCCCGCGGCTTAACCCCTCACCTCCCGGCCCTGATAATCACTTCACTTCTCACGGATGGCTCCGGGACTTGTAGTACGGAGATCTCCCCTCCCCCACTGGGTCCAGCCAGAAAGTTACAGTGTGTGTAATCCCCCAACAGTCCACTGCACAGCACCGGTCCCTGGATGGGGGGCGCTGTTCCCGGTCAGAGCTCGTCCTCTGATAGGATGACAACACTCACCATCTATATTGAGGAGCAGGAAATGTGTTATCACTACAGACCCCCCCCCCCCCATGTATAATATAAGGAGGAGGGGAGGTGTGTGTTGTGTAGAGATGGCAGGGGGAAGTCATTACCCAGAGGAGAGGATCAACACTCAGAAATCAACAGGTCCTCTTCTCAGACACATAGAAAGAGAGAGAGAGAGAAAGCAATGTGTACTTCTATGGCTGATCACACTGAGCCCCCACTAGTGTAGTCCATTCCATCCACACTGAGCCCCACTAGGCTGCATTTGGGGACACATGGCTGCATTTTAAAAAAAAAGTATCGGTATTCGGTATCGGCGAGTACACAAAAAAAAGTATCGGTACTTGTACTCGGTCCTAAAAAAGTGGTATCGGGACAACCCTACCACCAAGTAAAATAGTATAACAAAACTAACAAAGAAATCGATATTTTTCCTGTACATTCTCATACCACTAGATCAGCAAGGATGTTGATTTCAGTATCTTGCAGACATATACAGTAATTTGTCCACTAGAGAAATACGTTTATGACACAAGGAGCACAAAAAGGGTAAACGTTTCACATATCCAGTAACTACATTTACACGCATCTGCAGATCTCTTCACTGAATTACTTGAAAAACGAAAATCTTTTTTATATATTTTGGACTTTAGTATCGCAGTGCTGGGAACTTATTTCAGCATGCTGTTCCCCTTGGCGCTTATTACACACTTCTAATGAACTAGCTCATCCACTCATCTTGAAATGTATGTATTTTTCCCCTTTTCACCATAAAGGAAGCCATATGTGTTTGGCATGTTTTGGAACAGTTGAACATCAGTTCTTGGAATCTAGTCAAGTCTTCCCTCCTCTGATTACCATGTGACTTTTGACTAGTTTTTGGGAAACAGAACAGACATCATTTCAAAAAAATGTGCATACTTCATGCCTCTGTCCTTGCTCCAAGTGTCCTCCAAACGTCCTCCAAACCTTAGTGATGAGATTGAGTAGGCTTTTTAATTTTCTTTTGGCTGTGTGTGTGTGTGTGTTTTTTTCCTCTAGACAGATTATATATCTCTATTAGAAACTGTACCAACTGTGTGTGTGTGTGTGTGTGTGTGTGTGTGTGTGTGTGTGTGTGTATGTATATATATATGTGTATATATATATATATATATATATATATATATATATATATATATATATATATATATATATATATATATGTATATATATATATATATGTGTATATATGTATATATATGTATATATGTGTGTATATATATATGTGTGTATATATATATATATATATATATAGCACTTTAAGGCTGCATTCACACTACAGAATTTTGAAAGCGCTGATGTGTGAATGACAAATTGTGGGACTCGTATTTGAGATGCTATTAATTTGAATGGCATCTCAAATGCATGTTGCAGCACCATTTATCGCACGACAATTCGCGACAGACGTACTGCGATTTGAGGTGTCGCTCAGATGAATGGCATCTCAAATGGGAGTCCCGCGATTTATCCTTCACACATCAGGACCTGAACGGACGCTCCATGCAGGTCTATGGAGCGATGGGTGTCAGCGGTGACATGTCTGGAAGCCCTATTTTTCCATCTGTTGTTCGGACAGGCGGTCCGTTTTCATCTGATCCCACATAGAGCTCTGCTTTCCTCTGACAGGTCCGTCTCTGCACAGTGAGCGGAGACGGATCTGTCATCCGCTGGCTCAGCGGAGCGATTCCCCTGCTGAGCAAGCGGACTCCGTACATGGCCAGACCTGTGTGAAAGAGCCCTTATATTGGCGTTTGAGTGATCTCCATTAACTGTTCTGTTGGCAAAATTTTATAACAAACTGGAAAACTTTTTTTTTTTTTTTTCTGAAATTATGATTTATATTACCACCAAAATAAAGCTTTGTGGGATTTTTTTTTTTTTTTTTAAACGTAATTTGGGTACAGTGTTTCATGACGCCAATTGTCATTCAAAGAGTGACAGCGCTGAAAATTGGCCTGGGCTGGAAGGGGGTTTAACCACTTCAAAATCACATGCCGTCATATGACGTGAAAAAAGGGGATCTCTTATCCCGGGTGGACGTCATATGACGTCCTGTACTTTGTGCGGTGATATCTGAATGATGCCTGCACCTAGAAGCATCATTCAGACATCATTTTGTTCCGGCGGCGATCCTGTGCACCATAAGAACGATCATAGCGGCGGTTCCGCCCCCTCCCGCCGCTGTCTGGTGCTTCTCCGGGCTCTCCCGTGCTCTCGGGAGCCCAGAGAGATGATCGCTGTGCGCCGGATGGGAGGCATAGAGTGACTGGTGACCAGGTGGTCATCTCTATGACCGTCGGAGGCCCGGGCGCGATGTGATGACGTCACGCTCGGGTACCCGTAAGTAAACAAACCGCAATTGCGGCTAGTAAGAATGAGATCTGTGAATTTTTTTTCACAATCTCATTCTTTCCAGCCTGGAGGAGAGATGTGGGGTCTTATTGACCCCCGCATCTCTCCTTAAAGAGGACCTGTCACACACATTCCTATTACAAGGGATGTTTACATTCCTTGTAATAGGAATAAAAGTGATCGAAAAAAAAAAAGTAAAATAAATTAAAAAAATTAAAACGCCCCTGTCCCCGGTAGCTCGTGCTCGGAAGCGAACGCACATGTAAGTCCCGCCCACGTATGTAAACGTCGTTCAAACCACACATGAGGTGTCGCCGCGTGCATTAGAGCGTGTCTAACAATTCTAGCACTAGACCTCCTCTGTAACCTGTAAAAAATTTAAAGCGTCGCCTATGGAGATTTTTAAGTAACGAAATTTGGCGCCATTCCATGAGTGTGCGCAATTTTAAAGCATGACATGTTGGGTACCTATTTACTCGGCGTAACATCTTTCATATTTTACAAAAAAATTGGGCTAACTGTTTTGTTTGTTTTAATTCATGAAACCATTTTTTTCCCCCCAAAAAAAGGCGTTTGAAAAACGATTGTGCAAATACCGTGCAAGATAAAAAGTTGCAATGACCGTCATTTTATCCACTAGGGTGTCTGCTAAAAAAACATATATAATGTTTGGGGGTTCTGAGTAATTTTCTAGCAAAAGAATGATGATTTGTACATATAGGAGAGAAGTGCCAGAATAGGCCCGGTATGGAGGTGGGTTTTAAAGCCCTGTATTGAAGGGGTTAAAGAGGGAGGAAGTAAACTATCTTGGGGGGGAAAAAAAAAACCCTGCAAGAAAAAGGCATAATGAGCTAGTAT
Organism: Rana temporaria; assembly: GCF_905171775.1. Classification (NCBI taxonomy): domain Eukaryota; kingdom Metazoa; phylum Chordata; class Amphibia; order Anura; family Ranidae; genus Rana; species Rana temporaria. The sequence continues at coordinate 600,825,477 of NC_053489.1, read as the reverse complement.
TACTTACCTGAGATCGAAGCCCCTGCAGCGGTGCTCGTTCCTCACTGCCGCCATCTTTCCCCGAGTGTCTCCCTCGTATCGCGGTTTCGGCGCTGTGACTGTCCGGAGCCGCGATGACGTCTCTCCCACACATGCGCGCGGGTGCCGCCACTAACGGCATGATCACCGATGTCTGCGTCACATGCGCCGTAGACATCGGTACAAGTCTTTTGGAAACATCTCCTAAAGCATGTAGGTTTAGGAGATATTTCTTGCACCTACAGGTAAGCCTTAGGGCTCTTTTACACGGGGGGATGCGTGATGATCCGCCCCGTGAACCTCCGCTTGCTCAGCGGGAATCCTTTTTTTTTTTTACATACAGAATGCACCGTAGACTGCAAGAGGCTGGTTTCAAATCAAATTCAGGTACTTGCTCTGCTTGCATTAAGAAAATGCATTTAATGTGTTAATGATAATTTGAGATGCATTAATTTGTGTCCTTTTATTTCTGGCTGGAGATCGGCTCTAATTACAGTTTCCGCTTTCAGCTTTATTGCTCCTTAACAATGCAAGTGTAAAATGTGTTCTGTGTGTGCCTGATATTGAATAATACTTAGTTTGTTCTGTGCTCTGGCAGGCTCCTAACCTATTACGCCTTTTCCCTGCAGGCTCATTTACACCAGCAGCAGTCTTTGCTGCTTCTCTAAAAAGCGATCAGCGCGGAATTGCTTTTCAGAAGGTGGTTTTATATATTACTTCTTTACCGCCTGTTTTAACTTTGAAAAGCCATCACCACTACGCCGGAACTGTATTGTAGGAGAGCGGTTTCTGTGTGGCCTCATTCACTGCCGAACATGAAGGGATATTTGTGGGTTTTTTTTGCGCCATGTGTATAACCCGTCAAGCTACTTTGATGGATTAAGAGGGAAGGTTGGGTGGGCAATAAAACCGCAGTTCAACTACCTCCTTTTTTTTTTTTTTACCATTCTCTAGTCGGAAGTGTGAACAAGCCCCAAATTCTTTAAATGGCCAGTCTATAATTTCTTCTGTTTATTACAATGACTTAAAGTGGAGGGTCACCCAAAAACACAATTTTTAACATTAGATTGAGGCTCATTTTGTGAAGGGGAATCGGGTGTTTTTTTTTTTTTTAATCGAAGCAGTACCGTTTTAGAGAGCGATCTTCTCCGCTGCTTGCGGGTATGGGCTGCGGGACTGGGCGTTCCTATTTGATTGACAGGCTTCCGACGGTCGCATACAGCGCGTCACGATTTTCCGAAAGTAGCCAAACGTCGGTGCGCAGGCGCCGTATAGAGCCGCACCGACGTTCGGCTTCTTTCGGCTACTCGTGACGCGATGTATGCGACTGTCGGAAGCCTGTCAATCAAATAGGAACGCCCAGTCCCGAAGACCATACCCGGAAGCGGCGGAGATGATCTATCTCAAGCGGTAAGTACTGCTTCGATTTTTTTAAAAAAAACATCCGATTCCCCTTGACAAAATGAGCCTCAATCTAATGTTAAAAATTGTTTTTCGGGTGAACTCCCGCTTTATAAATGGAAGGGCAAGTATGTTTAAATGTAAAAGTCAAAATGTCTTTAAGGTCTTTAAAATTGGTCATCTCACAAAAAGTGTTTACTGGAAAAAAAAAAACACCACTTTTTGTAGAGGAAAAATAAAATCTCCCTTTTTAAGTGATCAATATACGCTGGTTATAGGAAATAATTTTGCAACATCATACCCCATTGTTTGAGGTGCATAAATGATCAAAAACGGGGGTGAAACTTTATCTCAGATTTTATATATACAAACAAAACCCATAAATATATCGCCTATGTGCTATGAAATCATATGTGTTCACGAATACACTAACCAAAATCAACGAACAGTACGGAGTGGTTGTAAACCCTCTCATATACCCATTGAAGTGACTAGCCTCAGATGATGCAGAGATGACACAAATCCTCCTAAATGTGTTTTTACTTGTTTATCTGCGGTCTTCTCTCTTGTACATCCCTTCAAAAGTGCTGATGTTAGATGAAATCTTTCTGCATTTACAGATGAGGGGGTGGAGAGCTGCATTCAGAGGTCTGAGAAACTGAGCTGATTGGAGGAAAGGAACCCCCCCCCCCCCCTCTCCCTACAGACACAGAACTGTGTGCTGAACTCTCCTCCCCGACAGAAACTTTATCTCCATGTGTTGCAGAAAACTTCTCAGAAGTGACTCATGCTGATAACAGAGGAATGAAGCTTCAGAGAGAAACCACACTTAGAGCTTTGGAGATAGACAAGTAAACGCTATGGATTTCATGACTGGTGTTTGCAACCACTTTTGCATTTGTAAAGTATAATATTTTTCTTTTAAAATGACATACATGGTCTACTTACCTGTGGTATACTTAATTTTGTGGCCTCAGATTAAGCCTGGCGTGGGTGAAACATGTTAAAGGGGGGCTTTCCTGATGGGTGGCGAGACAGCTTGCGCTATTTTACGTTCATTTGTTTTGCGGTTCGTTTTATTGTTGTTCAGTCATGGGAAACATTTGTGTAATGCTGTTTTTTACGTTCAACCGATTCATATTGATGGTTAAAATCTTCTATAAAAGCTATAGCTGGGTCCCTGCTTGACAAGTGAAAGCAACCCCCCCCCCCCCCCTAAACAATAGGAAAGGAGGATTATTGTACCTTGAGGTGTCTTCTGGTTGTTTACGCAGCAAATTCAGTAGCCGCTTGATAAAGCATTCTATATTAGTGACCCTTTTTATACACAGCTCTGTTGCATCAAGCCACATATCCATACAGCTGTTTGCTTGTTGGGTCTCATTAGTGCATGACTTAGAATAGTGGCATTAGGATGGCAGCAACTGACATGAAGCATTCTACCATTTGATCTCTGGCAGCAGCCTATTGTATGGCTCTTAGCTGTGTAATGTCATGGAGGAGGAATAAGGTGCAATCTTTTAGTTGCACATCAGTTTTAAAGTCGGTGAACAACAAAGGGCTTTTAAATACAGGCCACACGGTTGAATGTTGTCATGCAGTGCAGGGAGCTTAAATTTTCGGCTGGATATCTTTCTTTTCATAAATTGCTGCTGAATTTGTTTCTACCCTTGAGACTGCTTTCTGAATTAGGCAGGCATGAAAAAGAATCTGCAGAGAAAACATAAGCAGTTCATAGGTAGAAGTTGTTGACCTAGGTATACTAAAACCACCTTATATTGGCACACATTTACAGACGCCAGGAGAGGTCGGTACCATACATTTTGGGCAACATTAAAACCTTTCCCTTGACTTAAAGTGGAGATCCACCCTGAAAAAAAATGTTTTACTTACCCGAAATAGCTGTTGCTATGCGGAAGTCCCGAATCTGCCTCTTCATCCTCCGCTGTGGACCCTCTTCCTCGACCTCCACTCGGTTTCTTCTTGTGAATGGGGCGCGCTGCATTCTGGGAACTGTGTGTATCCCAGAAAGCAGCCGGCCCATTCACAAATCGCCACGCAGCTCGCACATGCACAGTAGGAAACGGACAGTGAAGCCGCAAGGCTTCACTGCCTGTTTCCCTTTACTGTAGATGGCGGCGCCTGGAGCTACCAGGATCGGCCTCGGCGGGGGCCGACATCGCTGGCGACTAGGACAGGTAAGTGTCCTTATTAAAAGTCAGCAGCTACAGTGTTAGTAGCTGCTGACTTTTTTATTTATTTTTTTATCGGACCTCCGCTTTAATAGAAAAATGATTAACCACTTCCTTACTGGGCACATATACCCCTTCCTGACCAGGTGAAATTTCAGCTTGTGGCACTGCGTCACTTTAACTGACAATTGCGCGGTCGTGCGACGTGGCTCCCAAACAAAATCGACTTCCTTTTTTCCCCACAAATAGAGCTTTCTTTTGGTGGTATTTGATCGCCTCTGCGGTTTTTATTTTTTGCGCTATAAACAAAAATAGAGCGACAATTTTGAAAAAAAAACAATATTTTTTTACTTGTTGCTATAATAAATAGCCCAATTTTTTTAAAAAAACATTTTTTTTTCTCAGTCTAGGCGATACGTATTCTTCTACATATTTTTGGGAAAAAAGAAATAAAAAAAATCGCAAGAAGCGTCTGGTTTGCGCAAAAGTTATTGCGCTTACAAAATAGGGGACAGAATTATTATTGTTATTATTTTTTTTTTTTTTTACTACTAATGGCGGCGATCAGCATTTTTTTTCGTGACTGCGACATTATGGCGGACACATCGGACACTTTTGACACATTTTTGGCGCCATTCACATTTATACAGCGATCAGTGCTATAAATATGCACTAATTACTGTATAAATGTGACACGCATTGAAGGGGTTAACACTAGGGGGTGAGGAAGGGGTTAAATGTGTACCCTAAATTGTGTTCTAACTGTGGGGGGTGACCAATCTATGTCCCTATGTACAAGGGACACAGATCGGTCTCCTCTCTCCCCTGACAGGACATGGATCTCTGTGTTTACACACAGAGCTCCACGTCTTGTCCCTGTAGCCGCCGATCCCCTGGCGGACATCACGGCCGCCAGGCACTCGCATCGGCATCTCAGCGATGCGGCGAGCGCGCCGCCGCGCTGGATGCGCGCGCAGGCCGTAAAAACACGCCCAGTTAGAGATTCAGAACCACCCCGCGGCCGTATAAAGTCGTACGGCTGTCGGGTAGTGGTTAACGAAGGCTGAAGTTGCTTCGAAGGACGTTTTTTACAGCAGCTATTTTTGGCTGTAGAAGTTTTTTTCTACAGTCATTAAACTCCATGTTCTCCTATGTGTTCATGCATACATAGGCTGTTATCAGCAGTTTTGGACAGTGGCTTTTTGAGCAGTAAAAAAAAACATAAACTAGTGGGTTCTGAGAGACGTTTTTTGGCTGTAAAAACGCTCTAACGCTTAAACGTCACTTACTAGCGGTTTTTAATGTTTTGATCCGTTGGAAAAAAAAGAAATTTATTGTAATAAAAAAAAATTCCCTTATCTGTGTCCCATGTTGGAGATTTTCCTTCACTCCTGTTCCATAGCCAAACAGGAAGTGAGAGTGAATCTTCTTGGATCATCAAGGGCACTAGAACTAGTGTACCTCGTTGGAAGATTTCCTTTTCTGGAGAATTACATTTTTTTTTCTTCTTTCAATTCAAACGATAAACAGGACTAATAAAGAGGCTTGGTCTCTCTCCCTAACCACTTCCATACCGGACCTATTCTGGAACTTTTTTTTTTTTTTCAAGCAGAGACTTTAGGAAGTAAAATGGCAGTCGGTCCTTTTTATGTCACACAGTATTTGCGCAGCAATTTTTGGAATTTTTCAAAAAAAAAACTAATACTGGCCCAATTATTTTGTATGTGAAAGATGCTGTTACACCATGTAAATGGATACCTAACATGTCATGCTTTAAAATTGCGCATACTTGTGGAATGGCGGCAAACTTTGGTACTTAAAGCGGTTGTATAGTTAAAAAATATTATTTTGGTTGAGTCACCTGTAAAGGAAAAAGCATAATGAGCTAGTATGCACTGCATACTAGCTCATTATAAAAAAACTTGCCTTAGAACGAGGCGTCGGTACCTCTGCCGGTCCACGCCGAGGGAGATGACATTTCCCCTCGGCGTGTCTTCCGGGCATCGCGGCTCCAGCGCTGCGAGTGGCTGGGGCCGCGATGTCGTCGCTCACGACTTCTTTGCGGCAAGGTCTGGCGTCTGCCTGGCCTTAAAGGAACACTAAAGGTTTGTTTTTTATTAGATCAATTGATTGCTGTAAGCTAGAGCATTTAAATATCACTTACCTCGTTTTTCCTTTTGACCTCCAAAATACAGCAATCCAGGTTTGAAAACGCCATTTCCTGTCTCTCCTCTTCTTGCTTTCCACCAACATCTGAGCTATTTTGCATGGTGGAAAGCAGAATGTGCTCACCCCCTCCCTATGACTACAGCCCTGCGTGAAGATGCTCTCTTATCCCTCACAGGCATGGAGGCTAAGCCTAATGGGAACTGTAGTTCCCATTAGGATGTAATGTGGCAAGAATGAATGCGCACCGCAAACCAGGAAGTCAGTGAGAATAATGATTCAGGAGTGATGGAGGTGAATAAAACAGCTCGATTTCAACAGGTATCAAACTAGTTATAATGCAAAACATTTCTTTTTACTTTATCAGCTACTGTCTGACTTTAATTTAAGAGGAAAATATTTTTGTCTTTACAACCCCTTTAAGCCGAGAATTCCCTGTGCGCATGCGCCGCTGCATTTAGCAGCTCATTCCAAGGGGATTATCTCCTATTTTTTTATTTTATTTTTTACCTACAGGTAAGCTTTATTATAGGCTTGCCTCTAGGTAAAAGTAAAAAAGAGGCTATACAACCACTTAAAACATCTTTATGGCGACACTTCATTTTTTTTATTTACAGGTTTCCAGTTTAGAGTTGGAGGAGGTCCTGGGCTAGAATTGTTGCTCTTGCTCCAACGCACGTGGTGATACCTTGCATGTGTGATTTGAATGCTGTTTACATATGTCGACGTGACTTGCGTATGCGTCCGCTTTAAAGGTTTTTATTTCTATTGTAAGGAATGTAATTATCCCCTGTAATAGGTATAGTGCGTGACATTTCCTCTTTATGGAGAGATGTAAGGTCAATATGACCCCACATCTCTCCTTCAGGCTTGAAAGACCCAAGATAAAATAAACTCACTTGGCCTTTCTAGCCGTGTCCCCAGTAATGCTTACTTCCACTGGCCGTGACGTCATAACGTTGCGCCCTGGCCTCCGAGGCTCATAGAAATCTCTAGAAGCACCGAAGGGTAGTGGGGTGGGGGATGTGTGAAAGAGGTTGTAAATGTAAACCCCATTAAAAATAAAATGTATAAGACAAAAGGCATAATGAGCTAGTATGTATCGCTTACTAGCTCATTATGGAATACTTCCCTTAGAACGAAGGCCTCACGGCGCCGGATGATCGACATCTTCCCCCCCCCCCCAGTGTTTCTTCTGGGGTTCACGGGCTCCGGTTCTGTGGTTGAAGCTGCGATGACTCCTCACTCCCACACGGGAGCCTCCGGTCACAGGACAGGGCCCTGAAGAAACGGCACGGGTGTCCGTTTCTTCAGAGTGCATGCACAGACGACGGCGTATATAGTAAAAATCTCCTAAACGGTGCAAGTTTAGAGCCTTATTATAGGCTTTACTGTATTAATAATAAAAAATTATGACTTTACTTCCTCTTTAACCACTTCCAGCCTAAGGACATCATATGACGTCATTGAGTTTGAGTGGAGATATCTGAATGTCTGCAGTTCCAGGCATCATTCAGGTATTATTATTTTTTGTTTTTTTTAGTTTTTTTAGCCAGCGATTCCATGTTCCATGCACCGTATAAACATCAAAGCGAGTGCTTTCACACCAGGGCGCTGCGCTGGCAGGGTGTCAAAAGTCCTACTTTGCAGCGCTTTAGGAGCGGTGAACTCACCGCCCCTAAAGCGCCCCTGCCCATTGAAATTAATGGGCAGCACCACCAGCAAAGCACAGGGGTTAAAAGTGCCCCGCTAGCGGCCAAAAAGCGCCGCTAAAAATTACTGCTCTTTACTGCGGACGACCAGGCGCTGTGAGTGTAAAAGCAGCCTCACGGAGCCACAGACAGCAATAAAATCCTGACAACTGTTTTTTTTTCCATTCTCACACGATCCAAAACATTAGTTATACTTTAAATATCCCGCTGAAATCATTAGGGTAAGCTAATTTCAATGTTATGTCCCAAAATGCAAAAATTGCAGATTTTATTCCTTTATTTTATGGTGTTCCCTGTGTGACTACAGTCCCTCCCCTTTCTGAGTCAAGGGCAGCAGGTGGGCAGTAAGGAAGAGTTGTACGGGGCTGGCCTACTATTTATTTGCCAGTATCCACGCCTCCTGTAGATGGCAGTATAACGCAACAGTTTCTGAACTGTTTCCTTCAACAGACTGAGTAACTTTACAATAGGATAAAAAAATGATCACTCGATGAGCAAGCTGTTATGTTTTGCTAAAGATATGTTTCTGAACAGAATAGTTTGGGCTGTTCAATTTCTACATGATGCAGCCTGAATGAGGTGCGCTGTCTTTTGATTTTTTTTCTTCCCCTAGCTGTGTTTTTTTTCCCCTTGATCTTTGATCGTGAATGCTCAGTTATTTGAAGTACAATCTCCTTGGGTATCTCGGATGCAGCGGAGTGGTTATCCTGCTTGGTGTGGTTTTCAGATTAAGATTCTGATGTGAAAGACAGCAATGTTGTAACTGCTAGATACTGATAGAAGGAAGACAATGTTTGGCATGGACAAGAATTTTAAAATGGTTTCTTTCAAATCTCTACTTGAAAAAAAACTGTACAGTTTCCATGTGGAAAAAAAATAAAATAAGAAAATATATAGCATATACACCTAGTTCCAAGTAATTTTATGGATTTTAACTTGTAAGCAACAAATGTCAGAAATGGGCTTGGGCATGAAAGGGTTAATGACCAGGCCATTTTTTGCAATATTGCACTGCGTCTCTGTAACTGACAATTGCGCAGGCGTGCAACTCTGCACCCAAATAAAATTGTCATGTTTTTTTTTTCTTTCGCAAATGGAGATTTATTTTGGTGTGTGTGTGTGTGTGTGTGTGTGTGTGTGTTTGTTTTTTTTTTTTTTGCGCTATAAACAAAAAAAGCAGACAATATTGAAGGGGGAAAAATATTTGTTTTACTTTCTGCTATAAATCATATCCAGTTTAGGCCAATATGTATTCTGCTACGTATTTTTGGTAAACAATAAGTGTATTTTGATTGGTTTGCGCAAAAGGTATTGCATCTGCAAAATAGGGGATAGATTCATGGATTTACATTTTTTTTTTTTATGCATTTACTGGTAATATGGCAGATTCCCCCCCCCCCCCCCCCCACTGCGACATTGTGGCGGACAAATCTGACCCTAAGTGACACTTTTTGGGGACCAGTGACATTGCATTGATCAGTGCTATAAAAATGCACTGCTCAATGTATAAATGACACTGGCAGGGAAGAGGTTAACACTAGGGGGGGGGGGGGTGCTTATCAAGGGGTTATCCGGGTTCCCTGGGTGTGTTCTAATTGGCTAGGCTGCCTGGGAAAACAAAGATGGCTGTTCTAATCACTAGGAAACAGCAGATCTCAGAGTTGTCCCCTGACAGAATGGGGATCTGCTTTGTTTACATAGGCAGATCCCCATTCTGCCTTTCCTCACCGCGATCGCCTGTGGCCGACGGACAGAGTCCTCGGGACCTGCGGGCATGCTCGCTGTTCAACATGCAGGGACCGACGTGTGGGTTTGTGCAGGAGAGCTGACCTGCCTCAGTGTATATTTACCGTGGCTGGTCAGCGAGTGGTTAATGTGTTGGAGGTTAAAGCAGAGCTCCACCCAAAAGGAGAAGTTCCTCTTTAAGCACTTAACCCCCCCACCCCCGCCACATTTGTCATGTAACTTGTATTTTTTGGGGGGGCCTAGTTTTGACACTTTGTTCTCCTCTCCCCCTACTTCTTTGCAGTCTTCTGGGACTTATCACAGGTCCCAGAAGACTGCCCGATAGGGTTGCCAACTTTCATAACTTTACAAACCGTTTTTAAAATGCGTAATTTTTGCATCTGTCCATAAATGTCCATTATGGACGTGTAGTCTGTATGTCCGTAATGGACATTTTATGGACAGATGCAAAAATTATGGATTTTACAAACTGTTGGTAAATTTACTGACGGTTGGCAACCCTGCTGCCTGACCATTCAGCAGGCACAACGCTCAGCTGGCTGTGACGCACATCACTGGATCCTCGGACAGCTGAGCGGGTTTATTAAAAGCTATTTGTCTTATTCCGTATTTAATGCACTCATTTTATATCATACGAGAAGCTATTTCCCTTCCGATGTGTGCATTCTTTGTTTGATATTAACATTTTACTGCTAAGGAAGCAATCTCTGAGGCCAAGTCAATACGGAAACCTGGCCTTAAAATTGGGTCACTGTGACACTCCTATCAAGCATCTTGTCATTTTTCACTTCTGCAACATCGTTTTGGTAAGGTTAACGTGATTGTAAAGTCTTACTTAAAAAAAGAAATAAAAAAAAAAGTTATTTTTACCTACCCTGTTGTAGTGGTTTTGCAAGCAGCCCAGATCCTCTTCTCCTGTCCTTCGCTGCTCCTGGCTCCTCCCTCCTGACGAGTGTCCCCGTAGACCAACCGCATGCTATGGGGGGCACCCGAGCCGAGTCAGAGCTCCGTGTATCTTTTCAGACACGGAGCCCTGACCCAGCCCCCTCTTTCCCTGATTGTGCCCCAGTCAATGTCAGTTAGCCAATCGGGAAGAGAGTCTCCAGATGGCCGAGGGAGTCATGGACATCGCTGGATAGAGAAGGGGCTCAGGGTAAGTATTGGGGGGGGCTGCTACACACAAGGTTTTTTATCTTCATGTATAGAATGCATTAAGATGAAAAACATTTTGCTTTTACAACTACTTTTAAACGCCCTCCCTGTGTGTGTGTGTGTGTGTGTGTGTGTGTGTGTGTGTACAGTATGTATGTATATTATAGATGTCTATCTCTATCATAATTTTTTTTAACCTTTTATTTGGCACAGCATGATGCTGTGCCAAATAAAAGGTTAAAAAAATAAAAAAAAATTATGGCTGTCCAATCTGCAGCCGGTTCTGGAACACGGCATATAGAAAAGGCGGAAGTTATTTCCAGGCTGTGCATTCTGTAAAAAGTTTTTTAATAAGGATGTGGGCTTATTTTACAGCATGCACAGCCTAGAAATAACTTCCGCCTTTTCTATATGCTGTGTTCCAGAACCGGCTGCAGATTGGACAGCAGCTTCTAGCCACTTGCTAATTGGGCAGCAGAAGCACACTGATAAGCCTTCAACTTGGTTAATTCTCTTATCCTGTCATTATGTTGCCTGTAGTCCCTTAACCATTTGCCGACTGGCCACAGTAAATATTCATTGTAGTTGTTTTGACATTAAAGGGGCGTTCCAGCCAATATTTATGTTTATTAAAAGTCAGCAGCTACAAAAAGTGTAGCTGCTGGCTTTTAATAAACAGACACTTACCTGCTCCAACGTTCCAGCGACACGTCGGCCGGGGATCCGCTCCTCTTGTCCCCCACCCCTTCCCGGCCGGCGTCTTCATTGTCACTGTGGGCACCCGTCCGTGACAGCTTTCGGCTTCATGGCCGGGCACCCACTGCGCATGCGCGCGCGGCCCGGTGCTGCGCTGTTTGATTGGACAGGCGATCGCCTAGGACAGTGATGGCGAACCTTGGCACCCCAGATGTTTTGGAACTACATTTCCCATGATGCTCAACTACACTGCAGAGTGCATTAGCACCATGGGAAATGTAGTTCCAAAACATCTGGGGTGCCAAGGTTCGCCATCACTGGCCTAGGACCTGTCACGTGTCCTAGGCGATCGCCTACAGGGAGGGGCTGCCAAAAGGCGATTAAGCTTAATCGCCTTTGCAGCCCCTCGGCGGAAGGAGGAAGTGGGACAGGAAGTCCCCTTCTCCTGAATCCCCCTCTCCCCCCCCCAAAAAAAATTACATGCCAAATGTGGCATGTAAGGGGGTGAGGAGTGGGATAAGCGGAAGTTCCATTTTTGGGTGGAACTCCGCTTTAAATACCGGTGTTAGATGTTAGAAGCTAGCTGCCATAACCCTGGTATTGTATACTGTGTGTTTTTTTTCCCTGCAAGATAAAAGTGGTTCTGTGGGCGGATTTGCCCCAGGATCATTTTTATAGGCGGCGGGAGAGTTGACCCCCCCCCCCCCCCCCCACCACCACCACACCCTCCCGCTGCTTCCAGGTTATTTCTGAGCTTACTGGAGCTGTTGGTAAACCCAAAAGCAATCCGGTGTGGCCGTTTGCCAGGCAGGAAGTCAAGTGAGGGCAAGATGGCCCCCACTTGGCTCTATGCCCTTGGAGGACCTGAGCGACCTCTGACATCACTTTGGTTCTTGGGCATTGACAAATGTTTTCAAATATTTTTTCTTTTGCGTTTAAAGGGGTTGTAAAGGTAAAAAAATGTTTTCCTAAATAGCTTCCTTTACCTTAGTGCAGTCCTCCTTCACTTACCTCATCCTTCCATTTTGCTTTTAAATGTCCTTATTTCTTCTGAGAAATCCTCACTTCCTGTTCCTCTGTCTGTAACTACACACCGTAATGGGAGGCTTTCTCCCTGGTGTGGAGTGTCGTGCTCGCCCCCTCCATTGAGGGGGCGAGCAGGAGAGTCAGGACGCCCACTAACACACAGCTCCTTTCTCTATCTTCAGTGTTGAGAGTGTCCTGACTCTCCTGTAGCCCAAGGGAGGGGGCGAGTATGACACTCCACACCAGGGAGAAAGCTTTGCATTACTGTGTAGTTACAGACAGAAGAACAGGAAGTGAGGAGTTCTCAGAAGAAATAAGGACATTTTAAAAGCAAAATCGAATGATGAGATAAGTGAAGGAGGACTGCACTAAGGTAAAGGAAGCCTTTTTGTTTTTTTTCTTACCTTTACAACCCTTTTAACCACTTCCCACCCAAGGACGTCATATGATGTCCTGGACTTTCAGTGGGGATATCTGAAAGATGCCTGCAGCTACAGGCATCATTCAGATATCCATCTCTTCGGCCGGCGATCCTGTGCACCATAAGAACGATCGTAGCAGCGGTATCGCCGCTGGATCGTTCTTTTCGGCGACAGGAGCAGACATCCCCCCTCCTGCCACCATCCAGTGCCTCTCCGGGCTCTCCCGTGCCATCGGAGACCCGGAGAAACGATCTGCCGGCGCCGGATGGGAGGCATAGAGATGACTGGTGACCAGATGGTCACCAGTCATCTCTTTGATCGTCTGAGGCCTGGGCGCAATGTTATGACGTCACGCCTGGGTAAGGGAATGTAAACGAAGCCGCAATTGCGGCTGTAAGTATGAGATCCGTGAATTTTTTTTTTTTTCCCGATCTCATGCTTTCGAGCCTGGAGTAGAGATGTGGGGTCTTATTGACCCCCCATCTTTCCATAAAGAGTACCTGTCACAAACCTTTCCTATTACAAGGGATGTTTACATTCCTTGTAATAGGAATAAAAGTGATAAAAAAAAAATATATATTATTTAACTTTTTTTTTTTTTAAATGCCCGGTAGCTCGCGCTCAGAAGTGAACACACACGCCCACATATGTAAACGCCGTTCAAACCAAACGTGAGCTATCGCCGCGTGCGTTAGAGCGAGAGCAACAATTCTAGCACTAGAACTCCTCTAACTCTAAACTGGTAACCTGTAAACAAAAAAAATAAGCGATGCCTATGGAGAATTTTAAGTACTGAAGTTTGGCGCCATTCCATGAGTGTGCGCAATTTTAAAGCGTACCATGTTGGGTATCGGTTTACTCAGGGTAACTTCATCTTTCACATTCTACAAAAAAATTGGGCTAACTTTACTGTTTTTCTTTTTCTTTTTTTTTTTTTTTTTTTTTTTTTTTTTTTTTATTCATGAAACCGTTTTTTCCCCCAAAAAAAGGCACTTGAAAAATTATTGCGAGATAAAAAGTTGCAATGACCGCCATTTTATTCCCTAGGGTGTCTGCTAAAAAAAACATATATAGTGTTTGGGGCTTCTGAGTAATTTTCTAGCAAAAAAATATGATTTTTGCATGTAGGAGAGAAGTGCCAAAATAGGCCCGGTATGGAAGTGGTTAAATGTAAATGAGATTTGGAGTCTTTTTGCCCCCAGATCTCAAAGAGGACCTGTCATGCTTATTACAAGGGATGTTTACAATCATGACGTTTGGTATCTATTTATCGTGACAATATCCTTCACAATATACTAAAAAATTGGTTAATATTGTGTTTTTTGTTTTGCTTCATTAATGTTTTTTTTGTTTTTTGGGGCGTTTGAAAGACCACTGTGCAAATACAAAAAAAAAATACAATTGCATACAAAAATGGTTTTCTAGGGTCTCTGCTAAATTGTATATATTAGTTTGGGGTTCTAAGTAATTTTGGAGCAAACATTTTTTAAACTTGTAAACAAAATCTCAGAAAAGGCAAGGCCTGGTCAGCAAGCCTGATTGGCTCCTTGTACCCTCTCTTCACTGTCTGCTCCTCCTTTTTTCTTTTTTTCTTTTTTTAATGTTGCCTTTTGTCCGACTTCAAGGTTTAGTGAAAATGTAGATTATGAGGTTATAACTAGGCTTCGAGTCTCTTTAGGGCATTTTGATGGTATGATGATTTTGTTGATTTACTTTTGACAATGGGACCGCTATCTCTGTCTGAGACCCAGGAAGATAAAATAACTTTACAAAGGCAAAATGCATTCATTCCGCAATGTCCCAGAAAGAGACCATTGACCTTTCATCGCCTTCATCATATCCAGATGTTTTAGCACTTGCTCAGTTTAATCTTGTCACTGTTGGATTTAGTTTGCCTTGTGCAAGAGTCGGAAGGCTCTCCATTCGTCTGACTGTCACAAGATATTGTTTCATAATCTAGCAGATGGAGTTGGAGGCTCCCTTTCCATTGCTGCCTTTTCTTCTTCTTGGTGTAATGACCATTTGGCTTGAATCTCTTGGCATGGCATACCTGCCATCTCTTTCCAGCAGATAGGAATGTGGATGAAAACTGAGCAATGTAGCATGCAAGGTTTACGTTTACAGAAAGCCGCTCTCTGCATAGCCACACATCATTTATCAGCCAACGTAGGAGGAAGGAAAAGTAAAGATCTTCCACTTTTCTGTGGGTGACGGGCTGCAGTGCTCTATGCATGCCAGGATAATCGCCTCACTGTCTGGGTCAGTACAATGAGCCAGGGCTTTCCCCTGGTGGATTACATCTTCATTCCTCAGCAGTGATATTGTGTCGGATTACACTGGCTTCCATTCAAACACGCACAGACATTATTTTTTTTCTTTTATTTTTTTTATTCCCCTTTCATTTTTTTTTTTCCTTTAAAATACACCACCCTTAGTATATCTGTTACAGTAAATACCTATTGTTTTATTTCTCGGTCATCCACGGGGTTATAATTGATTATTTTGTAAATACTTGCAATGAGATATCTGTTATACTTCATTAAAGCGGTTGTAAACCCGCATAAAATGTTTGTTTGTTTTTTTTTTTTTTTTACACCTGCAAGGCAAAAGCCATAATGAGTTAGTATGCACCGCATATTGGCTCATTTTGAAATACTTACCTCCGAACGAGGTAGGGAACTTACCTGGTCCACGCCGAGCGTGTCTTTCGGGTATCGCCGCTCCATCGCTGTGATTGGCTGGAGTGGCGATGACGCATGCGCGCAGGAGATTTCCTTTCCGGCATGGGTCGGCGGGGCCAGCCCTTCAGCCGAGGATCCCCCTGTGCATGCGCCACTGCAATCAGCGGCGCATTGCGAGGGGAATATCTCCTAAACCTTACAGGTTTAGGAGATATTCTTTATACCTACAGGTAAGCCTTATTAGGCTGCATTCACACCTAGGCGACAAGTAACGCCGCGTACGCGGCGTATTTTGCCGCGATTCGTTTAACTTCTATGTCTATGGCCGAACGCCAATGCCGCCTGAAAAAAGGGTCCGGGACTTGTTTGCAGGCGTTCGGCGTGAGATGTGAACCATCTCATAGACAGCAATGGAAATTCGCCCCTCCAGGGTGTCGGGCATCGGGCATTTTGTCGCCAAGGTGTGAATGGAGCCTTATAGGCTTACCTGTAGGCAAAAGTAAAAAAAGTGGGTTTACAACCACTTTAACATTGATCTCTCTATGGGGATCCTTTTGCGTCTCTAGACTTACATTTTGTACTCTTCAATTGTGATCATTTGGTTAGTATTTATAAGAGCAGGACACCGGAGGGAATTTCTAATACTTTAAGAATCATGGTAGATGGCAAAGCTCCCCAATCGTTGCAGAAATCATTGCAAACACTTGCCTTGTATCCTCCAGCTCATGTTGTGGCCATATCCATGATAAGTGTGGGCATGTGAAGCCCAGTTCCTTTTTCTTCCTGGTTTTCAGGGAGAGGTGCATGCTGGGCGATTTTTTAGGCACAGTAATGCCCAGAGACTTCTGGGAAATGATGAGGCACTGGAGTCTTAGGACAGGAAGTTGAACCACCTAGGACCAGGAACTAGACAGATTACGAAATCTGCCTAGTAACAGCCAGATCAAAAATTGGTAAATAGTTTTGTGTGTGTATACAGTAGATGGATACTGACCTCTTCTACAGACATAAATTCATTCCTCTGATATGAAAGGAGATATTACAATGTTTCTCTTCATCTGCCTGAGTGATGGGGTGTGTGTTTATTTTTTATTTTTTGACAGCTGTTGGCTTGAGCAGAGAACGCTGCACTAAATCGGGGAAATGCTGTGTTGGTGTGTTAAGGTCGCAGGGGAGTAGAATCGATTGATCGTGCAGCTTTTGTATGTATATACAGTTGTGCTCATAAGTTTTCAATTTATTATTTCTTCGCCATTTTTCAGAGACTATGAATAACACAAACTTTTTTTTCACTTGTGGTTAGTATTTGGCTGAAGCTGTTTATTATCAATCAACTGTTTACTCTTTTTAGGTGATCATGATAACAGAAACTACCCAAATGACCCTGATCAAAAGTTTACATACCCTGGCGTTTTTGGCCTGATAGCCATTCAAACCCATTTGTCTGCATGTTATTAAAGGTAACCATCCTCACCTGTCATCTGTTTGCTTGTAATGTGTGTGTATGTGTATGTGTGTGTGTATGTATGTATATATATATATATATGTATGTGTGTGTATATAGATGTGTATATAGTGTGTGTATATAGATCGATCGATCGATCTATCTAGTGTGTGTGTGTCAATGTGTTTCTGGAGACAGACCCTTGCACCATTCATCCAGTGCTGCACTGATGTTTCTGGATTCTGAGTCATGGGGAAAGCAAAAGAATTGCCAAAGGATCTGTGGGAAAAGGAAGTTGAACTGTAGAAAACAGGAAAGGGATATAAAGTTATCCAAGGATATGCAAGGAATTGAGAATGCCAATCAGCAATTTTCAAACTCTAAGAAGTGGAAAATGAGGGGTTCTGTTGCAAGCAAATCACTGTCTGGTAGACCACCTAAAATTTCAGCCACAACTGCCAGGAAAATAGTTTGTGATGTAAAGAAAAACCCACATTTAACTTCAGGTAAAATACAGGAGACTCTTTTTTTTTTTTTAAGTGGTGTGTCTGTTTCAAGAAGCACAATAAGGAGACACTTGAAAAAAGATGGAGTCGCCAGAAGAAAGCCATTACTACGCAAATGCCACAAAGTATCCTGCTTACAATACACCAAACGGCACAGAGACAAGCCTCAAACCTTCTGCCACAAAGTCATTTGGAGTGATGTGACCAAAATTGAATTTTTTGGCCATAAACTATACATTTGGAGAAGGGTCAACAAGGCCTACGATGAAAGGTACACCATTCCTACTGTGAAACATGGAGGTGAATCGCTGATGTTTCGGGGATGTGGGAGCTACAAAGGTACAGGAAATTTGATCAAAGTGATGGCAAGATGAATGGCAGTATGTTATCAAGTACTGGAGTCATAAATTCTATCAGGGTATGTAAACTTATGAGCACAACTGTGTGTGTGTGTGTGTGTGTGTGTGTGTGTGTGCGTGTATGCGTACATACTGTCCGGTTTAATTAAATACACCTTACTAATACTGGGTTGGACCCCCTTTTGCCTTCTGAACTGTCTTAATTCTTCGTGGCATACAGTCAAAAAGGTGTTGGAAACATTCCTCCAGAGATTTTGGTCCATATTAACATAATAGCATCACAGTTGCTGCAGATTTGTCTGCTGCACGTTCATGGTGCAAATCTCCCGTTCCACCACATCCCAAAGATGCTCTATTGGATGAGATCTGGTGACTGTGGAGGCCATTGGAGTGCAGTGATCTCATTGTCATGTTCAAGAAACCAGTGGTGAGATGATTGGAGCTTTGTGACATGGTGCATTATCCTGCTGGAAGGAGCCATCAGAAGATGGGCACACTGTAGTCATAAAGGGGTGGACATGGTCCGCAACACTGAGGTAAGCCGTGGCATTTAAACAATGTTTAATTGGTACTAAGAGGCCCAAAGTGTGCCAAGAAAATATCCCCCCCACACCATTACACCGCCACCAGCCTGAACCGTTGATACAAGACAGGATGGATCCATGCTTTCATGTTTTTGAGCACATCATGGCAGACTCACCTACCAAAGTGAACCAACTCCGGTTCTGCAATATCGGGCCTGGAGGGCATAACCTGTTTGCATAGAGTGGCTTTGTCCTGGCACAGAATTGTTCCAAGATTGTACTCTGTACAGAAAACGCTTTGCTCACAGGCATCCAAGCATCTATGGCAGAAGAGACATCCACACTCTTTTCTGTCATACACTGTCAGCACTTTTTAAAACGGACTATACTTCCGCTTTAAGAAGTTGTGTTGATTAAAATCATAGTTTAAGATGATGCAAGTGCCTGAAATTACAATACCAAAATAAGTGGTAAGATAAAGTTTGATAACATCACTGATGCAAATCTATAGAGTAACAACAATCTCTACAGTTGCTGCAAAACTTATCAAAACAATTGCAGTCACCCAGCGGAGGACCGTTTTCTAACAAAATTATTTTGTCTGAAATCTTTGCTGTGTCAGTTGAACAGGGATGGAGATTTCCATATAGTGACAATTAGGGGTGCAACGGATCAAAAAACTCACGGTTCGGATCGTTCCTCGGATCACTCACGGAGCGGGTCATTTTTCGGATCAGCAAAAAAAATTGCAGCCTCACTGTGCCCCAAATTGCAGCCTCACCAGGGCGGAGGAAGTGAGGGGGGCCGGATTTGCTCTCCCTGCCCCCCAAAGGTCAGGTTCCGCAATGCACCCCCTCCCCACCAACCGAACCACCCCCGCCAAATCAACGGAGAATGGCAACCGGATGGCAGGGGTGGCACGGTTGGGTCAATTATTTCTTTATCACTTTTTTTTTTCTTTCTTATTTGTAGCTTGTCGTTTTACTTATTTATTTTTTTTTGTATAATTTTCTTTTTCTTTACTTTTTTAAATTACTATTTTTTTTTTTTCCCTCTAACTTTATTGCGATCACACATGAGAAAACCATTCCCTGTGTGATAGCAATTAGAGGTGACAGGTTCTCTTCATTGACCCTGTCACCTCCGAAACAGGAGTCCTAGCAGTGCACTGTGCTGGAATGAGCCAGCACACAATCGGCCAGCACAGGATCCTCAGTGGTTGGTGTCCCATAGACATATGTTACCTGTGATGAGGGTTCTCCTATGATGGCTTCCCAGTGTCCAGCGATCGCAGCTCTCCCCTGTAATCCTCCAGCCAGGGATCCGCTCCCTGTCCACAGCCACACTCACTCCCTCGCTATTAATATGCTCCGCATTACTGTGCATACCCGGCCAGGAGCCAAGCCTCGTTCTCACTGTTCCGGTCATTGAAACTTTCTCCACTCTACTCACACAGCCCCGCCTCCTCCTAACCCTGCGCTGTGATAGACAGAACACATCCCAGCATTGGACCCTTATTCTGTCTATCACAAGCGTGGGGTTAGGAGGAGGGGCTGTGCGAGCAGAGTGGAGAAAGTTTCAATGTCGGCTGTTACACCGCTCTGCTCGCCCCCCCCTCTACCTGCGTCGCAGATCACGTGCGTGCCGATCCGGAGTCATTGATCCGTGCGGATCAATGACGATCCGTTGCACCACTAGTGACAATATGTGTTCTGAAAGCCAGGGGAGGTTTTGCTTAGTTGATCGGAGGATGCGATTGGGTGAGTAGTGTTTTTTATTTTCTCGCACAAATATTGGGGAGCGTTTCCTTGTGTGCATTTGTGGGTGAGGCAGAGGGTCTTGAAAGTGACTTGATCCTTTACGGTTAGCCAATGAAGGGTCCTCAGGGATGGGGCGATGGATTCCCAGGGTTTTTTCCCCGTTGCCAGTCTGGCTGCCGTGGACGACTTGTAGGCAGGAAATCTGGCAGATTTAGGTAGTCCTATGTAGAGGGAGTTTGTGTAGTCTGTACACAGCATCCTGAGAACATCACAGCACTCGCTCCCACTGTGAATCTACACCGCGAGAGCTGATCAGTGGGTCCTGAGGACTCGATGTCTGCTGACACTTGCTGATCGTTCAGTACACAGGCAGAATTGCCTATGTAAACAAGGCAGATTACTGTTCTGTCAGTAAGGAAGGCATAGATCCTGTGGTCCTGCAACATAGGGACACGGATCCATGTCTTTCCCTAGTAAAAGCACCTCCCCACACTATAGTAAAACACTGGCTAGGCACATGGTTAACCCTTTGATAAGTGAAGTCTGTCTTGCTGTATACTGTATGTAGCTGAGGCTACAGTCGGGTAATGCAGCAAACACACCAGTTTGTTTGGGCCAGCTTGACCCAGAGGAACTATTTAACTACCTCTTGAACGCCTTGACGGCGGGAACCCCTCTTGTTCTGGGATGACATCATATGATGCTCCAGTCTCACCGCTCTCATTCGACTGCGGGGGCGCACAGCTTGCCAAATGTGGGCGCGCTATGTCCCTGAGACACAGCACGACCCCGATTTTTGGTAAAGGGCTGTTTCTGCAGCTCTTCGCCCATGTGATTGGCTGGCTGTGTTCGATCCTGTGGAAACACGCAAGTGTCTGTGTAATTGGCTCTCCTCACACTGATAGTGCCAATCAGCGACATCTCCTCGCAGAGGAGACCTGTGAAGGTTTGACGAGAGGATATTTTCAAATCCTATGTATACTCTATATGGTTTTTATGTTTTTTATTGTATCTTTTGTAATTAAAATTATATTTTTTCTAAATCCTTTGTTCCCGTCTTGCCTTTAAAGTCCGCCCTGTCACTGCCTCCCAGCAGTAACTTTTTCCCTATTCACTATTACGGATGTTGGCAAATGTGAGTGCCTTTTTGTTTCCATTTCCCTGCTTTTTGAACCTGTACAGGTAATCGGGGGTCTGATCATCATTGCATGCCCCATCAGTGTGGCATGTTAGTGCTGCCTCATCCATGTCCAAATGTATCGTCCTTTTTTTTTATTTATTTTTTTGTTCTTTTAGCAAAAAATAAACCCAGTGATGATTAAATACCACAAAACAAAAGTTAATTTGGGTACAGCGTTGCATGACTGCGCTATTGTCATTCAAAGTATGATGGCGCCAAAAAATTGGCCTGGGCAGGAAGGGGGTAAAAAGTGCCCAGTATTGAACCGGTTAAGGGGACATTAGATGTGGAGTTAGGTTTTAAAGGCACAAAACACATGTGTGCAACCGGCATAGAAGCATAGAATTCCCACTAGTTCCACAGTTGCCAATCGGTCCCTGGAGGATCTACGTTGTAAGCCATTCATAGGATTCCAAGCTGTCTGCCCATTAGTGCAAAGCATTGGTACATAGAGCTGCAATGCCAGGGATCAGTATACTCATATGTGTGGTTTCAGGTGCTCATAGGGGAACAGAGCTACCCTAAAAATGGACACGCAGGATAGGGAAGTTTAGGTTAAATTTGTAGAGGTGAAAACGGAAATCAAACATAGGAGGTGCAGACCTATGGTTTTGTGTGTGTGTGTTTGCTATTTAATGCTACATTAAAAAAAATAAAAGTGCAAAGCTGGGCTTCTGAGCCTCCTCTACTGTACAGGGATCACAGGGAGAGAATAGCAGATTTGGGTGTTAACACTCGCTCTGTCTGGAGTGCAGTTTTCTATGTGACCAGCAGTGATGATTATAGTATGGTCCCCTCTAGGGCTGCAACTAACCATTATTTTCATAATCGATTAGTTGGCCAATTATTTCGATTAATCGAATAATCGTTTAATAACCTTAAAAAAAAAATTTTTTTACTGTGATTTGCATTTTTTTTTTTTTTTGGGGGGCCAATTTGTTGTTGGGCAGATTAGAAAACACAAATTGCCACAAAAATGTTTTTCTGCAGCTTCTCCATTGAAGTATATTGAACCAAAAAAACAAAATTGCACAGTTTTTGTCAAAAAAAAAAAAAAAAAAGCCTTGCCCTTTCCAAATACACAGCAGCTGAAAGAATCATGGATGTGAAACCATGTAAATGAACGTAGTGTGTTTCTGCAAAAAGCAGAGGTGTGACCCAGGCCTGAGATGTTTAGTAACATAATGGGGTTAAAGAAACTAAAATAAGTACAAAAAAAGAAAATAATCGCTACTGTAAGGGGTTCATTTTTTACTGTGGGGCAGTGAAAGTGATATTTACAGTAGCGATTTGCTCTTTTTGTATTATAAAGGGCTAATTTTTTTATTTAACCCCATTATGTTACTGCCCGATTAATCTATCATGAAAATGATTATCGATTGATTTCACAATCGATTAGTTGTCAATTTAATGGATTAGTTGTTTCGGCCCTAGTCCCCTCCATGTAGTCTCTTACATAAAGACAGTTATGAAGTTGTGTGTGTGTGTTCTGGATAAACATGTCAAATATCCAATTTCTGCCCTCTGTTGATTTAAAGGTATGTGTACAATTCATAATCGTTGTCTTGTTTGTTCACTGTCAATGCAAGACCTGTTCTTGCCTCTGATTCAGGCATGTCTCTATTGTGGAGTTGGTAGTCAAGACCCCTTGTTTGTCTCTGGGAAATAGTCCTGACGTCATTGGCTAACTAGTGCATAGAAACTGAGACATAAGTAAATATTGTGATTTACGGCTTTTCCAGCGCTGAAACGCCAGCCCACACTGTGGTCAAATGGTGAACGATATTCTTGACACAAGATTACAGGATATGAACTTTTTTTTTCTCCTTTTAACCCCTTAGCGCCGTCTGACCAAATTTGCGTTCTCGGCTCCTCGATGGCAGTTTTTAGAGCCAGTGATTGGCTTTTGAGTTATAACAACCGTTGGGGCTGAAAGTCACTCGGCTGTTATTCTAAAGGAGCAGGAGGAGACCCGATCCATGGTCAGGCTGAAAGTAAACCGAAAACTGCTTTGTTTGAGTTTTTCTATGTAGAAACGCGGAAGTGACATCACGCCGTCAAGTCCGGTTTACTCGGCTGCCAATGGCGCTGATTTAAAAAAAAAAAAACTGCAGTATTAATTACCAATTTTGGCGATCTGAATACTTGTCACCACCTAATACTGTCACAAGGGATGTTTAAAAAAATAAAATAAAATTCTGATCAATTTCATTCATTAGTGACCATGTCACGCCCCATATATGTAAACAGTGTTCAAATCACACATGTGAGGTATTGCCGTGATTGTCAGGGTGAGGGCAATGATTGTAGCAAATGCCTCCTAACCTGGTAATTGTTCAATTTTTTTTTTTTTAAAGCTTTGCCTATGGAGATTTTTTTTTAGGCACTCCATTCCACGAGTGTGCGCAATTTCGTGACCTGTTAGTTATCTGTTTACTCGGCGTAACATCATCTTTTACATTGTACAAAAAAAAATTGGGCTAACTTTACTGTTTAGTATTTTATTTTTTTTCCATCTCATGAAAGTGTCTCCCTTTTGAGATGGTTTACATCTCAGCATTGTGGTCTACTGGCAATGAGCCAATAGAAATGCACTGCTGTCAAATGTGTGTTACCTTAATGCACAGGTCTGAATATAGCATTAGTGCAGCATAAGAGAATAAAGTACTTTTTTTTATTTTTATTTATTTTTATGTTTTGTTTGTTTTTTTTTTTGTTTTTTTTTTTAACAATGCAACCTGTGAAGTAAAGCACTCACGATCCGCAGATCACGGGTGCAATGCCAAGATCCCGCAGACTGTCAGCTGCCTGCCTGTGGGGGATGTATGGGCAGACAGTTGCTGAACTGCAGGAAGAATCGGTGGCCTATGAGAGCGCTCAAACGCCCCCACGGTTCTTTGAGAACTACAAGTTGTCTGTCACGGCGGCCAGTAGTACTTGTAGTTCCTTCACAGGAAACTGATTTTTCTTATTAATAAACCTTATTTCAAAGCTTTTTATTAGGAAAATGCAAGCAATACAGAGGATAAGACCAAGGAAAAAACTAAGTTATGTGAAAGCTTGTTTAAAAAAACAAAACAAAAAAAAAACTTTAAAGGTTTGATTTAAGCGAGTTTAAAGCAGAGTCCGCCAATTTTTTTTTTTTTTTTTTTTTTTTTTTTTTTCAAAGTCGGCAACTATAAATACTACAGCTGCTGACTTTTAAGGACGCTGCCTGTCAAGGCAATGTCCTAAGCAGAAGCTGACCCATCCCTCAGCTCCGGGTGGAGGCTCTGGCATTGCTAGTAAAGGAATCGGGAAACTAAGCCTTGCGGCTTCACAGCCTGGTTCCCTTCTTCACATGCTTGGGTTGCATTGCGCGTTCTGAGTGGTCCCTGCTGTCTTCTGGGACCTGTGTGTCTCCCAGAGGACAGCGGGCGGACGGAGGAGGGGATGGACATGGCGTAGATCGATGCAGATACTGCAGATATCTTTTGCCCGAAGTGGGAGAAAATACCTGTATTAACCTGGTATCTGCTGAAAGGTGCCAAATGTGACACCGGAGGGGGGGAGGAATCCGGACATCGGACGTTCCATTTTTTTTTGGGGTGGAACTCTGCTTTTAAGGAAGATGACTCTCTGCTGTTTAAAAGTTTAATGCCAGAGTTTTGGAGCATAGCAGGAGAAGTCTCTGTCTCCCATCAAGTAGGGGGGGGACACACAAGACCAAAATGTGAGGAGCTGCGGTTACAATGGGCGGAGTTAAGTTGATAAAAGTTCAGACAGATAATGGGGTCCCAAGCCGTGAAAACCCTAATACGGTTCCTTGAAAAAGTATTCCCACCCCTTAAAATTTTCCACATTTTGTCATGTTGCAACCAAATACGTAAATGTATTTTATTGGGATTTTAAGTGATAGATCAACACAAATTGGCACCTGGAAAGTGGAAGGAAAATTTATGTTTATTTTTTTTTTACAAATGGCTAAAGTGTAGCGTGCATTTGTATTCAGCCCCCTTTATTCTGATACCCCTAACTAAAATCTACTGGAACCAATTGCCTCCAGAAGTCACATAATTGGTAAATAACCTGTGTAATTACTGCTGTTCTGTGAAGCACTCAGAGGTTTGTTAGAGAACTTTAGTGAACAAACTGCATCATAAAGGCCAAGGAACACACCAGTCAGCTCAGGGATAAAGTTGTGCAGAAGTTTAAAGCGGGGTTGGGTTATAATTTTTTATGTTTTTTAATAATAATCCAGGCTTTTAACATCTCACTGAGCACTGTTCAATCCATCATCTAAAAATATAAAGAGTATGGCACAACTGCAACGCTACCAAGAAATTGCCGTCCACCTAAACTGACAGGCCGGGGCAAGGAGAGCAATAGAGAAGCAGCCAAGAAGCCCATGGTAACTCTGGAGGAGCTGCAGAGATCCACAGCTCAGGTGGGAGAATCTGTCCACAGGACAACTATTAGTCGTGTACTCCACAAATCTGGTCTTTATGGAAGAGTGGCAAGAAGAAAGCCATATGGAGTTTGCAGTTTCTGAGAAGTCATGTGGGGGACACGGTAAACATGTGGAAGAAGATCCTCTGGTCAGTTGAGTCCAAAATGTTGAATAAAGTGACAGTGCTTATGCGCTACTATAGACACTCAATGAATAAACCCTAAACAAAGTGTATCAATAAGTTGCTGCAAAACCTAAAGTGTTTACAATACACAAATATATAAATGAGAAAGGTGAAGGGTTCCGCGCAACCTAGCACGCGGACATGGTGAAAGTGCGAAGTATAAATAAATAAATAAATAAATATAAATACTGATCAGTGTAACCACAAACACGAGCAAATAACAGCTCAATCCAATCCAGTGAAGGAGTGTAAATATCCAAACAAAAAATACTAGTTCTATATATACAATGTACATAAAATATAATATGCAGTGAATATATAAAAAATAAATATATACATATAAAAATCAATATATGAATGTATATAGTGAAGTCTATAGCCGTGAAAGAGTGTCCATTCATAGGATGAGAAATAAATAAATAAATAAATCAATCAATCTGGTGATCCCGTGCTAATATTGATGCTTCAAATAAGCATAAGCTGCCAGAAGAGATGTGGCTGATGTGATCACAAGGTAATCCAATAAATAGTGTTGATAGATGGGTGTAATAATCCCTCCCCGAGCTATGTTACTTTGGCCTAAAGGCAAAACTCTGCGTGGTGGAAAACTAACACTGCACATCACCCTGAACGCATCATCCCCACCGTGAAACATGGTGGTGGCAGAATTATGTTGTGGGGATGCTTTTCTTCAGCAGTGACAGGGAAGCTGGTCAGAGTTGATTGGAAGATGGATGGAGCCACATACAGGGCAATCTTAGAAGAAAACCTGTTAAGAGACTGCGAAAGACTTGAGACTGGGGTGGCGGTTCACCTCATGAGATGATGGGCAGAAAGGAGGGGGTAAGGGGGGGGGGAGGAGAGCAGAGGGGACAGCAATGTATGATGCAGGGATGTACTCTGACCACACTGATCAGGACTGAGCATACTTGATTTTCATGGTCGGTGCAGAGAGGGCATACAGGAAGTAGCAGATTACACAGCACAAGCACTGTGCGGTGTAATCTGCTTTAACCTCTTGCCGTCCGCTGCACGGCTTTGCGAGTGTGATTGCGGGTCCCGTGGACTATGTCTGCCGGGTGCCTGCGATCGTGTCACGGAGCTGCAGAACAGGGGGATGCCTGTGTATACAAGGCATTTCCCTGTTTTGCCTTGTGACAGGACACTGATCTACTGCTCCCTGTCATCGGGAGCAGCGATCACTGTCATGTCACATGTAGCCCCCCCCCCCCCCCCAGTTAGAATCACTACCTAGGACACTCTTAACCCCTTCCTCGCCCCCTACTGGTTAACCCCTTCCCTGCCAGTTTCATTTACACAGTAATCGGTGCATTTTTATTGCACTGATTGTTGTATAAATGACAATGGTCCCAAAATAGTGTCAGAAGTGTCCATTGTGTCCGCCATAATGTTGCAGTCATAATAAAAATCGCAGATCGCCGCCATAACTAGTAAAAACAAAATAACAATATAAATGCCATAAATCTATCCCCTATTTTGTAGACTAGAACTTTTTTGCAAACCAATCAATATACGCTTATTGCGATTTATAAAAAAAAAAAGAATATGTATCGGCCTACACTGAGAAAAAAAAATTGTGGGGGATATTTATTACAGTAAAAAGTATTGTTTTTTTTGCAAAATTGTCGCTTTTTTTTTTTTTATTTATTGCGCAAAAAATGAAAACCGCAGAGGTCACAAAAGAAAGCTCTATTTGTGGGGGGGTTAATTTTGTTTGGGTGCAACGTCGCACGACCGCAATTGTCAGTTAAAGCGACCAGGATCAATTTTTTTTGTTTTTTTTGGAGGGGGTTTGGGGGTTAACAAACACTTTTTTTAACTTTTAGGCTGCATTCACACCTAGGTGTTTTGTCGCCTGAAGCGCGACGCTACAATACGCTGGAGGGGAAAAATAACATTATTGTCTATGGAGATGGTTCACATCTCCACGCCGAACGCCTGAAGCTGAAACAAGTCCCGGACCCTCTTTTGTCGCGCGTATCGGGCGGCTTCGGCGTTTTCCATAGCCGACAATGACCTATACAAAACCGCGGTGAAAAACTACGCGTTTTGACGCGGCAAATCGCGGTACAAAACGCCACAAATCGCCTACGCAAAGGTTTGAATGCAGCCTTAAAGTCCTTTCATCTACACAACCGCTGTGGCCTTTTTATACGCAGGTCACAGTTTTCTTGTTGAATTTTATTGTGGAGAATGCATTGACTAGAATGTGTAATTATGATGGGGAAAAATTGCTTTTGGAGTATGGAAGACAGAGGCTTACTCAGCCCACAAGTCTTCACCTATAACTAAAATATCTTTCGGATGGACCTGCTATTTAAAGTTTGTAAAGCCTATAAAGTTGAGTCTTGGTGGTAAAGAACACTAGGCAGTGATCACTATAGCACTAATCGCATATATACAGCAAATATAGTTCACTGAGCATGTAAAATCTTGTTGCTTTCTCTTTCACTAATCATCATACGTTTTTTATTTTGAAGTGTGACAAGCTGGTTGTCCAACTTCTGTGTCCAATTTGGTTTTGTGGGCAAAAAACGAATCCGTTGGTACTGCAGAGCCCACTTACCAGCCACAAAGCTTTTCTTCTTCCAATTTTTAACCAGTAGTTGTTGACCTTTTCTACTTTGATCTGCCCGTCTTGAGTGAGTAGTTGCCTTGATTCTTAGTAAAGAGGAAACGCTTCCACCTACTACAGTATATGTGGTTAGATGAGTAGCTGCGCTGGGGAAACATATCTGCATTTCTAGTCTGACCGTCGTAGATGGATTGGAGGCAGGACAGTCATCTGGTGGTAATGGACTGGAGGCTTCATAGCTTTCTGAGAAATGGCTTCAGGTAGGATATGAATTGCTTTATAAAAGGAGTGTTCCCTTTCATTGTGTGGAACTTTCATGCACATTGGCTTTTGGTAATTAAGGATACTTTTTTTCTTCAACCCTGAAGAGCTGCTGGTGTTTAGATTTTGCTGTACAGGTTTTGAGGATCTGCCATGCAGTGTGCCCTTCAGTGACCTTTGCGGGTATAAATGGTGGTGCACTATTAGTGTGCAGTGCGGTGGAGATCAGATCTTCATACCCATGTAAGGACATCTTAACAATTCAGTAGCCAGTGTGTCTAAACTGTGTGCATCTCCGCTGCCAGTCCCAAAGCTTCAAATAGTGGAATGTTGGCTATAACTTTTTAGGACTTTTCTAGCTCTGAATTTTAAATGTCATCCACACTGGCATGATTCACCCCCTTGGTCTGATTTGTGTAGTGTGAGTGAACTGTGCCCAGGATCACTTGGAGGTGGTCTTGGGCACAGTTCACTTGTGTTCCAGTACAGTTTGAGCCCAATAGTACAAGCTAAAATTTACATTCTCACATGAATGAGTTCTCTTTTATTTGGCAGCTCTGGAAATGGTTTCAGCCAGACTGAAAGCAGAAAATTGACTCGATCCCTTCAGATCACCCTTATTGCTATAATTTGTAAAATAATTCTGTGTGTACATATACATAGGGGGGCACCTGAAACTATTGTTGGCATACGTTCCTATATGTCTTTGTTCTGTAGTCAAAAATCGTATTGTTGTACTTGCTATGATTTGTGCGGCAGCCCTTTGTTAGATTTCGGTTGAAGCCGTTTGTTCTATCGCTGGCTTAACACAATATGATTTTTTATTGAGAAAGAAGAAAATAAACACACAGTCACTTTTCCCACACAGTTAAAAGTATCCAAAATGTCACCTTTAGTGTTCCCTTCAATAGAATTTAGGGGCCAAGCCCAACCCCTGAAAAACAACCCCACGCCATAACCCCCCCCCCCCACCAAATTCTTTGGATCGGTGCACAAAGCAAGGTCCATAAAGACATTGGAGAGAGTTTGGGGTGGAGGAATTTGACTGGCCTGCAGAGTACTGACCTCAACCCGATTAGGACACCTTTGGGATGAAATAGAGCAGAGACTACGAGCCAGGTCTTCTCGTCCAACATCAGTGTCTGACCTCACAAATGCGCTTCTGGAGGAATAGTCAAACATTCCCATAAACACACTCTAAACCTCGTAGACATCCTTCCCGGAAGAGTTGAAGCTGTTATAGCTGCAAAGGGTGGGCCAACTCCATATTGAACCCTATGGATGAAGACTTTTGACAATAAAGTGTATGTGCTCCAACCAGGGTGGATTTGATTTAAATCATACTTTTTTTTTTTAAAGAGCAACTGTCATTTCTGTTTCACAGCGGCTACTCTGACTGCTGTTGACTCACTGACAGACCCATTCATTTTATTAGGATGGCTGGTGATGCGGAAGGGACACAACAAGATGAGGGACGTGGCGGCAGCAGGTGAGTGGATGCCTGCCAACAGGCGCTGCCATGATGGATCTGAAATGACAGGTGCTCTTTAAATGTAAGGACTTATTCTTGCTGGTAGTTGGAATCTTTAAAGGGGTTGTAAAGGTACATGTTTTTTTCACCTTAATGCATTAAGGTGAAAAAACATCTCAGCATTAGCGCCCCCCCCCGAGCCCCCGTTTACTTGCCTGACCCTTCGCAAGTCCCGCGCCGTGAACGCGCAGGCTTCTCGGCTCATTGGTTGATTGAAAGCAGCGCAGCCATTGACTCGCGCTGCTGTCAATCATATCCAATGATGCACCGGGGGCGGGGCCGAGTGATACAGTGAGCGCTATAGCACGGGAGCGCACCCGCAAGAACTTTCCACCATGGGAGAGAGTTCGCATGAAGGTGGAAAGTTCTTGCGGGGGGAGCCGAGTCAGCCGCCCAGGGACCCCAGAAGACCAAGTTCTGGGCCACTCTGCAAAACGAGCTGCACAATGGAGGCAAGTATAACATGTTGGTTATTTAAAAAAAAAAAAAAAAAAAAAATTCTCTTTAGTGATCCTTTATTATTTACAAACAAAATGAAGGTTTCCTATTTATACTAATGACTAATAAGCTGTCAGGTTAGTAAAACGGCGATCTCAAACCGATTCAATCATACAGTTTATAGTGTACATTGTTTTTCAAATCTATGGGTTAAAGGAATATTCCTGAACTTTATTTTATCTCATGGTTACTGTGAAATAGTATGCACTGCATCGATGCATTCACACAATCTCGGCTGGCAGAGATTGGATGAGTTTACCAAAAATGTAAATATTGCAGAATATACAGCCTCATGCTACATAACTAAGCTCCATTTCATGCTGAATAAACTAAATTATTAATGTATCTTAAAGAGAAAACTGTCTTTTTTAGAAAGATTTTCTTTACTCCAAAAGCATTTAAATTTGATAAAAACTAAAAAAAAATCTTTTTTTTTTTTTTTATCCACCCTGCTTACTCCTCACATGCTCTGTTGGCTATTCTGCAAGAGGAAGATCTGAAGCTGTATTGCAACAAGATTTGCAGAGCTAAAGATATTGTGGAATCAAAACAGTTGGTATTTCTCTGTTTGTGTTTGTACTCTGGGAGTGAAGTAGCACACTACTGTTCTGTAATTGTAAAGCTACACCTGCCTGAAACTTTGATATAAGCCATCATCTCTGTGTTTCAGTTTTTACCATCTGAGATGTTGTTTTTGGCTTTTAGGCAGTGTGTTCAGAGGAACAATAAAACCATAAACCGTTGTGGCTGAAAATGGTCAGCTTTTGAAGAAAGACTCGATATGAGACACATGAGTTGGCTGTATGCAGACGGAAAGGTATTTATCGTTTTCAACTGTGATTGAGACGTTCAGCTCTTACAAGGTTGTTGTAGAAGATGCAAATTGTAGTGTTTATGCATGACATCCTGTGGTTACCCTTAATTACAGGCCTGTTCACACTTGTCTGTTTTTGAATCTGCATTTTTAAGCAGAAATCCCATTCATTACGATGTGGCTAGTTTATGTCTAAACCCTACTTTGAATGCACAAAGACTTATTTTATATTTTTGTGTGCCAACCTGTATTAAGTAGGCGCTTTGATATGAATTCTCTGTTCTGTATAACATGCAATGTGGTCAAAGTTTTTTTTTATTTATTTTATTTTTTCCATCTTAATGCATTCACTGCATTAAAGTGGTTGTGAACACATGGGGGGGCACCTGCAAGACAAAAGCATAATGAGCTAGCATGCCTAGCATACTATCTCCTTATGATATACTTGCCTTAGATCAAAGCCCACACTGCTTTGGCCAGCTCCATGTCTCCTGGAGTTACTTCCGGATATTGTGGGCGCCAGTGCAATAGTCCCCGAACCCCCCCCCCCCCGCAATCATTCACATAATACCCACAGAAATTCACCACAATCAGGAAAGTTCACTCTAGTACCCATCTCCATCGAGGCCACTAAAAATATCATCGGTTCTCTGCGAAACAGCACAGCGCCAAATGTTATCATCCCCACCAAACTGCTGATGGAATGCGCTGACATCCTGGCACCTCCTATCACGCAGCTCATAAACCAATTTTTCAAGGAAGGCTCCGTGCCCTCCCAGTTGAAAGAAGGCATAATCCAACCCATCTTGAAGAAACCCACCCTAGACCCCAAGGACCCACTTCACCGCCGTCCCATAACAGGCCTAAACGTTCTCTCCAAGGTAATGGAAAAAGTAGTGGTACAACAGCTGCAACAGCAGACCCCTAACATCTCCCCTTTGAGACAGAGAAAGGGACTAAGGACACAGATTCCCCAGTCCCTTTCTCTGCAGCCTCAGCTAAAATGAATGGAGAGAAGCTCCTCTCCATTCATAAACTGAAGCATTGTAAACACAGATTACAATGCTCGGTTATGTTCATTCTGAAAAGGTAGGAGCCGGATTTAGTGGCTCCTACCTCCGCTCTCCATCCTGACAAATTGAGGGGGGAGAGCTGCCACGGAGCACAGAGGGGGAGCGCTACACGGAGGGGGACAGTCAGCGGTGATCGGTGCGGCTTTGGGGGAAGTTGCAAGCACCGATCACCGCTGTATAACTTTCACTAAAATAGCTGAATAGGGGGCAGATCAGTGCTTGTAACTCCCCTGCCGCACCGATCACCCCTGACTGCCCAAGTATCGGGTGAAGCATCAGAGCATTTCCCCCCGAGTAAAAGTACTTGGGGAAATGCTCGATATCTGTACCAATACTAGTATCGGGACATCCCTATTTGCAATTAAAAGCATTCAAAACACCAAGTTTTTTTTCTTTTTTCATTTGGCGCATTTAAGTCTTCTGTAAACCCAGAAGTGATGTCGTGACATCGCTTACAGATACTAGATCCGAGACTTGATTGAAGCCGATTCCGGCTTTGTTCAAGTCTCCAGCCAGCGGGCATGTCGGCTGGTTGCTCGGGCCTCTCGTTGGGTTGGGAGAGCCTGGGCGAGCCGTGAAAGGTGGCGGGTGCACATGAATTAATCGACGGCCCAGACATTTAGCGATGGGCGGGGTGTAGGTTGCAAACACTTGCTGTAAAGTATAACGTCGGTCAGAAAATTATGATTTGATAAATGCGGCTATAACTATGAAACATAAATGTGTCTACACTGTTTAAGAGCCAGTAATACGCTGTCTCACCCTGTTCTGTACATACTCTGTTGCTCTCTATCTTTCGGCACTGTGCTGAAAATGTGGAGGCTGATCTGCTGCCAGCCTAAAGATTTACTGCTCTTCAGGGGCTCTGGGCATCAGCAAAATGGCAGCTTCCAGCAAGAAGAAATGGGGGAAATTTACTGCACACACATTTTGAGTTGAATAATTTTTAATGTATGTTCCTTGCTAAAGAACATTATTTTACAAACTTTAACTTGCAGGGAAAAGAAACAAAGTGACCGTTCCTTCAATTCAGAGCCCTGTGTTGGTTGACAACCGATCAGCATGTCCCGGTCACGAATCATTTGGTGGGATCTGCTGACAAACTCCCTCTGTGTCAAATCACAGGGTAGAAGGTGGGCAGGGGCGTGCATGTGCGCCTGAAACGGGCAGCGATGTACTGATGTATTCGGCGCACTTTAGAAAGGGCACGCTGTGCCGTTTCTAGAGTGGGTCATGCTGTCTGGCAGCTCCCGCGCGCATTGTGCGGCGATGATGTCACGCGACTTCAGCCAGTCACAGAGCCAGAGTCCGGCCCCGGACGGAAGATGGACACTTTCAGCCAGCGGGGACATCGCAGGCTTCGGTTTCAGGTAAGTGACACATAATGGGCTACTATGCAATGGAGGGAAATGAAGAGGAAGTAAAACCCATCGGGGCTTACTTCCTCTTTAAATAAGCCCAGTTCCACTTGCATACTCTATACTCCCTAAATCCCCTTTCACATGGCTGTCCCGCTCAGACCTGACTGTCAGCTCTTCAGACAACTCTAAATAGAAATTCCATGATGGTCATTGGGCAGGTGGATGTGCTTCTGTTTACATCCGACTTCTTTCAAGTCTGTCTAGGCTTTTTTTTTTTGGGCCTGAACTTAATGGATTGGAGGTAAAAGGGTGTTAACGGTCATGTGTCAGATTTGCTTCGGAGCAAAAGTGACAGCCTTTCCATCCTGTTCAATTTTATCAGGAGCTATTTTCATGGATGCCACCCATGTGAAAGGTTCCTAAGGAAGACCTAATCTGGAATACCTATTCTAATTTCAAGTGACGATGCGTGAGAAATTTGCTTTTTCGTTTGATTATGAGTGATTGCACCATGTCAGTTTTAGGTGTCATTTGTTCAAGTATATCACCTTTCTCTGTAGGCATCAATTGACAGAAGATCCAGTGTTTGGCTGTTTAGTTTGAGTATGTTGCGAAAGTAAACCGTTCCCATGGGTTGTACATATTTCATAGGAATGTACATAGATATAAATGAAATGTTGCTTCGTCAATTGCAACTCCAGCCAGCGGAGGAGAAAGGAAGTGAATAAAGGGTAGTGAAAACAAAAATAACATTCTAAAATCTGCTTCTTTGTGTTTTTGCATTTCTGGTGAGTTTAAAAGCTATCAAACGCCTATGTCTGCCCTTGTGCTGTGCCAGTTATGAGGGATTCCCTTTCTTACTTTCCTTTTTTTTATTTTTTCCCTTTGTGTTTCGCAAATTCCCTTACTAATAGTGGTATTATACAGGATTTATATAGCGCCAACAGTTTGCGCAGCGCTTTACAACATGAGGGCAGACAGTACATTTACATCACAATTCAGTATAGGAGGAATCGGAGGGCCCTGCTCGTTGGAATACTTGCCTACATGCTGCCTGTTACTTTGTCACAGATGGCACAAAATGAAAATGTTGGCTTCCCTGTCATGTGGTGATGCTCATGCCTAGAAATGTCTTGACCACCGCATCATAAGAGGAGATTGCATGCCCCCCATACCTGGAAGCACTTGTTAGTTTGTGCTGATCGTGATGCAGCAGTGAGGGATCTCTGGGGATGTATCGGTAGGTCAGGAAGGTGTGGGAGTTTTTTTTTTTTTTTTATATACACAGGCTCTGTCACCTTGCTTTGGACAACCAAAGTGACAGTGTCTTTACCACTTCCCACCCAGCCTATTGCAAAACGACGGCCAGACTGGATTTTCATACTTCTAGATGGACATCATATGACGTCCTCCTGGAACGTGCACTGCCTTAAAGCCACACTGGGCACAATCTGTCGGTGGACACCGCCGATGACAGCTTACTGTGCCGGCCTGCTGCCGGTATCATGTTATAGCTGTGACTAATCAGCAGATTACATGACCAATGTAAACAATGGATGGCTTCCATTGATGCCATCTATTGTGTATGATTGAGTTGCTAGCTGTAATTGGTTACCGTGATCACATGGTAGAGGCAGGACCAGCCACAACCCATCTGTACCATGTGATAAGCTGTGGCCAATCGCAACACTCACTGGGTCAGTTTCAATGGTTGCTAAGCAATTGCAATGTGTGTTAAAAAAATGAAAAAAAAAAAAAAAATCGCATCCTGACCACTTCCCCGGATTAGTATGGTGTTACTACGGTAACACTGTGTGTGTGTGTGTGTGTGTGTGTGTGTGTGTGTGTGTGTGTGTGTGTGTGTAAAAAAATAAAATACCATGAATAGAAAAAAAAAGGTACTTATTGTCACCAGTCTCTGTCACTGATCACTGCCACACCAGTTATAAGATTGTACTGATGATTGAATGCTTTTTTTTATATAATTTTTTTTTTTTCCATTTAGCACAAAATAAACCCAGTGGTGAATAAGTACCACCAAAAAAAAAGCTCAGTTTCTGTGGAAAAAAGATTTCATATGGGTAGTGTTGCAAGACCGTACAATTGTCATTTAAAGTGCAATAGCGCAGAAAGCTGAAAAGTGCCCAGGATTGAAGCGTTTAAAGCTAGAAAACGTCCTGCAAGCCGCATCTTTGGGAGCGCTGTATACAGCGCTCCCAAAACATCTTGCCCAATAAAATGAATGGCCAGCGCTTCGGAAGCACAGCAACACAGGTGTTTTTTAACCTCTTTGGCCGCTAGCGGGGGTTAAAAGTGCCCTGCTATTGGCTGAAAAGCGCCACTTAAACAGTAGTAAAGCGCCGCTAAAATGAGTGGCGCTTCACCGCTAACACTCTTTAAAGTGGCCGGTCGGCTTTCTTGTAAGAACTGGTGTGGCTAAGTGGCTGCTCGGCTGTTATCACAAGTAGTGGGAGAGGGATGCAACCTAGGCCTAACTCTGGTTTCAGCCAGGCCTTAGAAAAGTTATTTTATACAGGCAGGGACCGCAGGCTCTTATGGTGTAGCAAAATAAAGATCTGGTGCTAGCTGCCGACCTTTGGTATAAATTCCAGTCAGCCCCTTGCAGACCCTAACAGCCCTCCCGGCTGCAGCGGCCTGACTTCACTGCCAGTAACATCAGTCTCTCCTGCTGGCTCTACATGCTTCTCCCAGCTCTCCCGACTGTGCCTGCCTCTCACCGACACCCGATGGATCTCTCCTGGAAACTTGCCTGGCAGTATTCCCTGCTGTCCTCACCTGTATGGGGTTCCTGTTCAGCTCCGAGCCCCTGGCCCAAGGTCACCTCCAGCCAGACTGGGGGGGGGGGGGGGGCACCCTCAAAGGAACAGACAGCCTAATACTTAATCTCCAGTTCTTCCACCTGAACCACCTTTCCCCAGCTGGGCTGACTCTAGGTATTTAAGGAGGCCAGCCCCCTGCCAATCCAGGTATGGGGATTGGTCAGGGCTCCCTACAACACCCCAGACAACTCTACCTTTCTTCCCCCACCTTCCTTTTTAGAAGCCTCTAGGGAGGTAACCAATATATGAAACTAGCTGTGAGTCATTCGTCTACTCTAAACCACTCCCAGCCCACAGATCAAAACAAACAGGCCTAGCTCTGGCTAGGCCTGCTTAAATTTATCTGCATTAACAAAAATCTCAATACCTAGCACTAATATATATAATTACACACACACACACACACACACACACACACACACACACACACACATGTTTTTATGGCCTTTGTCCATACTATATTCTGTTGCGTCATGCATCGCGCTTTGTGAGTTGTCGCACTTCACGCTTGTTGAGCCCATTCATTTTGATAGGCTGCCCTACTCTGGACAAAAACAGCAAAGGCACTCGTGCACATTTTTCACAGTGGGTTTTACTGACGCGTTTGGGGTGTCAATTATGTATCTCACCGCAAGCACAACAGTTTGTAAATGTAAACAATTTTACATGTGTAAATGTACTACACCAGTGTAAATGCAGCCCTAAAATAAACCTTTTTTGAGAGAGAGATGTGGTCTACCATTGCGGATTTATTTTTGAAATGCTATTTGCCGGCGAGATTCTTTGAAACATAGATATCGCCTTCCAGACTACTTCTGCAAATTTGAGATTTTCCTAGCTTGTGACGGAAAATATTGATTATATGAAGACAGGAGGCGAGTATCTTATGCATTATCTCTCTTTAATAATGCTCACAGCAGAAAGTGAATCTAAAACATTCAGTGTAAAAAACTTAAAACAAAACCACCACCCCCCGCAGTCCATATAGTCACTAACCACGCCCCAACGGGGACTCCATAAAAGGGGGTTGCTTGTGGTGGATCCTCCTCTTTCTTGATGCGACGTTTAGAGTATAAAACGGCATCGAACGGAGAACGAAAAACTTTAATCTTGAGGTCTAGACCGGCCGGTCGACGACGGACGTCTTCTGTGGGGAAGAGACGACTTTTCACCATGACCCAACAGAGGTCCAGGAACGAACGATCCCAACGGGGAAACTAAATCTGGATGAGTTTCATCCAACGGACGGGATTCCGTCTTCCTTCAAACTGGATAGTCTGTCTATCGAACGCAGATTGTCGGTCAGTAGCCTGAAAAAGGAGAGAAAAAACAACCGTAATAGGGAGGGTAGGGAGGGAAGATACTCGCCTCCTGTCTTCATATAATCAATATTTTCCGTCACAAGCTAGGAAAATCTCAAATTATATATCAGACAGGAGGCTCATATCTTATGCAAGTTCAAAGCTAATGTAGCAATCACAATTTTAATACATAGAAAACATAAGATATTCATTAAGGGAGAACTGATCTGGATATGTGATCTGAAGGTCTGAAGTAAAACTGGCGGAACGTGGTCTCCGAGGACCAGTCCGCTGCTCTCAGTAAATCGTAGAGAGAGCCTCCTGTGACGAGCACCTTCGTGGCCATGG
Organism: Rana temporaria; assembly: GCF_905171775.1. NCBI lineage: Eukaryota > Metazoa > Chordata > Amphibia > Anura > Ranidae > Rana > Rana temporaria. The sequence continues at coordinate 600,787,256 of NC_053489.1, read as the reverse complement.
CACCCCTGGTGGAGTGGGCCCCGAACAGTGTGACGTCTATCCCCGCCATGTCCATGGCGGTCCTAACCCAACGCGCCAAAGACGCGGGGGAAACTGGAAAATGGGGTTTTACATAGGATAGAAGAAGTTGGGAAGAGCCCGCGGGGCGCAGAGCAGAAGTCTGAGATTCGTATGTCTGAAGACAGCGGACAACACAAAGGAATGGATGATCCGGAAAAGAGGGGTAAAAGACCGAGGAGATGCCGGTCTTTGTCCTGCGTACAATGGAGAATTCGACTCCCTGTGGGGAAAACTGGCGTCTGGAAATGTCCAGGGCTCTAACATCAGACACTCTCTTGACAGAGAGGAGACAGAGAAGGACCGTCAGTTTAATGGATAATAGTTTAAGTGAAAGGTTAATGTTGTCCCCCCAACTGGCGAACATATCCAGCACCTTGGAAACATCCCAGGTCGCTTGGTATCTAGGCCTGGGGGGACGTTGGAATTTTGCACCTCTCAAAAGACGGCATATTAAAGGGTGTCTGCCAATGGGTAGAGAATCAACAGGTTGGTGATATGCTGAAATGGCTGAACGGTAGATATTAATGGAGCTATACGAGCTACCGGAATCGAAGGAATCGGCTAAATAATTGACCACTAGGGGTACAGGGGCTCGCACGGGATCAACTTGCCGTTGATCACACCAACGAACCCAGCGTCCCCAGGCCGATCGATATGCCGATCTAGTCCCGGGGGCCCAGGCCAGGGCGAGGAGGTTTCGAGCTGACTCTGAAAGGATTCTATCAGAGGTAGGGATCCCGATACTAACCACGCCAGAAGTGTGAGATTGCCCTCCAGGACTAGGGGATGGGGTTCCCCGTTCGGGTTGGTGAGGAGGTGCGAGTATTGTGGGAGGTGTCTGGGAAAGTCCACCGACATTGCTAACAACAGAGGGAACCAAGGTTGGGTTGGCCACCATGGTGTGATCAGAACCACCGTTGCTCCCAGATTGGTTATCCGAAGGAGGAGTCTGGATAGTATCTGGAAGGGGGGAAAAGCGTAGTGAATCCCCTTCGGCCAAGGTTGGCGAAGAGCGTCTACAGCATAGGCTTCTGGATCTGGTCTCCAGCTGAAGAATCGGGGTAACTGGCGATTGAGCCGAGAGGCAAATAGATCGAAAGATAGCGGACCCCAAAGCTTCTGCAAAAGGAGAAAGATTGGTCGATCCAGCCTCCAATCGCTGGAATCTCGAAGATATCGAGAGTTCCAGTCGGCCACGGAATTGAGGACTCCCGGGATGTACTCCGCTATGGGCGTGATGTTGTGGGACAGACAAAAGTGCCAGAAGTCCCTGGCGATATAAGCTAAAGTTTTGGATCTGGTGCCCCCCAGTCGGTTGACATACTGCACTGCTGCCACGTTGTCCATGCGAAAAAGAATACAGCATGCTGGAGAATGAGGCATGAAGCTCTTGACAGCGAACAGGGCTGCCAATAGTTCCAGTGCATTGATGTGCAGGGAGGATTCTGATTGGGACCAAGTCCCCCCTGTAGAGGCTACGCCGCACCGTGCGCCCCAGCCTAGTCGACTGGCGTCTGACTCTATAACCACGTCTGGACTGGGATTGAATATAGTCCTGCCGTTCCACTCGACGGCATGGTGTAGCCACCATTTCAGTTCCTCTGTGGTCTCCTGACATAGGGGAATCTCGTCTGCATATCCGAGGCCCTGTCTCAGATGCATAATCTTGAGTCTCTGAAGGGCCCTGTAACGTAGGGGGGCCGGGAATATGGCTTGGATAGAGGCGGCCAGTAAGCCCACCAGTCGGGCCAGAGTACGTAGTGAGAGATATCTCTTGCGAAGTGCGGAGCGAATCTCTTTGCGAATAAGTGTAAGTTTGGATTTGGGGAGACTGAGGGTAGATTGGACGGTGTCCACCATGAAGCCTAAGAATTCCATCTGATGAGATGGGGCTAAGATCGATTTCTCGCGATTGATTATGAATCCTAGATTCTGTATAAGGGATATGGCCCATGACATGTGTAACAGGGCTTGTGCTTTTGAGTATGCCATGATGAGAATGTCGTCTAGATAGATAATCAGACGCACCCCTCTGCTCCTTAGAGCTGCCACTACGGGTTTCATGATCTTTGTGAAACACCATGGGGCGGATGATAGGCCGAAGGGAAGGCAAGTAAATTGCCACATTTTGCCTTTCCACGGGAAACGCAGCAGATGCTGGGAGTCCGGGTGTATGGGTACCGTCAGGTACGCGTCCTTGAGGTCTACCTTTACTAGCCAATCCCTGGGTTGGAGAAGATCTCGTAGGAAGTGAATTCCTTCCATTTTGAAGTGGCGGTATTGAACGTGTTGGTTCAGGCCCCTGAGGTTGATAACTGGGCGGTAGCCCCCCCCTTTCTTGCGAACCAGGAAAAGGTTGCTTACGAAACCTGGGGAAGAAGGGTCTACTTCCACTATGGCCTGCTTGATAAAGAGATCTCTCACCTCTCTGTCTATGAGAAGGCAGCTGCTCTTTGCAAAGCGGATGGGAGGAGGGATTATATTGAGTAGAGGAGGGAAGAGGATGTCTATCGTGAACCCCTCTACGGAATTTAAGATCCACGCGTCTGCCGTAATCGCAGACCAGGCGTGGGTAAAATGTCTCAGACGACCCCCCACTGGGATGAGATCGAGTGTGGTGTAAAGCATACTCACCGGTATAGGGTCTGGATCGAGGGTAGCCGCGTCCCCCGCGTCCGCGCCAGGGTCTGCCTCTGGGGGGAAAGAACGGTGCTGGTTGAGCCACCGGGGCGGAGAAACTTGGAGCCTGGTACTGATATTGGGTATTGTTCCTACCCTGTGGCCTGTAATAATTTGCGCGGCCGGCAGAACGGCCTCTACTTCTGCCAGCCCTGTTGAAAACCTTATTGGTTCCGGTACGTCTCAGAGAACTCTGAGCCTTGTCCAGGCTGGAAAACAAACCAACGAATTTGTTTATGTCTTTAATGACTGAATCCCCAAATAGCATACCCTCGGCTGAAGGGCCGGGTTCAGTCTCAGCTAGGTGTGAGAGTTGGGGATCCAGGCGCATGAGAATGGATCTGCGCCGTTCTACGGAACATGCCGTGTTGGCAGTGCCCGCTAGACATAGGGCTCTTTGTGCCCAACCTCTCAGTTGTGGTAAATCAACTGCTTGTCCCGAAGTTGCTGCCTGTTCGGACAAATTGAGGATTTTGGTCAGTGGACCGATAAGATCCAAAACTCGGTCTTGTATTGACCGGAAGGACCTCTCAATGCCCTTTTTCTGAAATTTACCTGTTTTAATCAGGTACTTAGTGAGGACCGGGTCTACCTCTGGGGTAGCCACCACTCTCTTGGGCAATGAGGGTCTAGGGCATTCGGCTCTCAGCTTGTTGCGGGCCGTTCTGTCTAGGGACTTCCTGACCCAAAGTTCTACGTATTGTGCCACATGTGGCAGTGGTGTCCACTCTCCGGAACGCGGGTGGGTAATCGCGTCCGGGTGGAAAAAAGGTTCCCCTAGAGCGTCCAATAGGACATCGTCCTGCGTGGCAGGATTGGCGACTGTGTCGGTCGTCATGGCCCCAGTATCCTGATTAACAGATTCAGCATCTGATATCTCTGAGCCTTCAGAAAAGTCAGCCGACTCCTCAGCAGAGGAATCGTCGTACGAATCTGGTTTGGCTCTTCTAGGAATTCTATACCCCTTATGTGTCTCCCTGGGGTCCAGGGGTCGAGCAGAGTCGGATATTTGCTGGGGATGGTAGCCCGTGTTAGGGACTGCCTGTTGCACACTATTTTCTTCCCCTGCCGGGGAGTCAATTACCACCAAGGTGTGTTTCCTTTTGTGAAGCACTTTACCCTTCTTTAGAGGTGGTTCGCCGCTCTGCGGCGGTGGAGGTTGTACCACATTGGGTTGTACCGTCCAGGCGGGTGAGGTTGTAGAAGCCAGTGCTGCTTGAATGGACATTTGTATGATGTCCTGTAACTGTGTGGCACTCAGCATGTGTGAGGTAGCAGCGGGAGAGGAGTCTCCATTGAGGGGATTTATCTCAGACATATCTGATGTAATCTTTAGGTATATTGTTCAAATGGTAAAGGTAGGAGTACAAGCAGCGTAAGCAGTAGCTGTGTGCTGAGTCTATCTCTGGACCTGTGCTGAATGTCACAGACCAGATAATTACCAAGGGTGTAAGCTAGTTGAGGTATGGATCGATTATATATAAATCGGATTTATAGGGTAACTTAAGCTAGTTGAGGTATGGATCGATTATATAAAAATCGGATTTATAGGGTAACTTATCAGTTCCAGGTTCCAGTCACTTCCCCTCCGTCGGCGCCGAATGGCGACAGAGGGGAAGGGAACCTGTACTCCCCCAGCGGCCCGGGAACGAAGTCTCGCGAGACTACGGCCGCTGGGCGCTGATTGGACGATGGGATGGCGCAGAAAGCTCCGCCCCCTCCGAACGCGCGCTCTGTGCGGCAGAGAATGAGGGAGACGAGGCTTCCCTCAGAATGGTGACAAGCCGCGGAGTGTGCTGAAAAGGGGGACAGCCTAAGAGCTGTGATGTGACGAGGGGGAGAGGGTCTTGAGCGCCGGAGAAACTGTGCGATAGGCACAGGAACACGAGGATTTTAGTCAGAGACTGGAAATGGGGAGTTAATCCATAAATAAACTATGTAAGCATATAACAAAATTATATGAATCCACATAGAGCAATATAAATTGGGAACAAAGATGAGAAAAAAGCCAGGGGAAAACACAGGAGTGTATATCCTTAGCTAACATCCATATGTATATATATATATAAATCTATATAATAGTTTGATAATAACAATCTAGAGAATACTTATCTGATCTTGTGAGCAGAAAGAAAGAGGAGGATCCACCACAAGCAACCCCCTTTTATGGAGTCCCCGTTGGGGCGTGGTTAGTGACTATATGGACTGCGGGGGGGTGGTGGTTTTGTTTTAAGTTTTTTACACTGAATGTTTTAGATTCACTTTCTGCTGTGAGCATTATTAAAGAGAGATAATGCATAAGATATGAGCCTCCTGTCTGATATATAATCCTAGTTGCCTGGTTGTCATTCTGTCGCTCTTTCTGAAATGGTTTTAATCACTGAACTAGAACAAGTTTTCAGCTCAGGACTTCTAACCTTTCTCTGAATTTACGGATTTTCATACCTGTTCAGTGTCGGAGACTTACCTAGGGAGTCATTGGCCAGGAACAATAATGATGGGGTGAAGGAGTCAGATCTTTCCCTGGCTGTGTGTTTCTGGGTTGGTGACTCACCGGGTAGTTGGGCCAGGATGGCAGCTTCTATGTTTCTATCTGCACAGGGTTCTTTTAACGAGTTCCTGCCTTTCATCTGTACATGAATGAGCACAGATTGTGTGTTGTGAGCAGCTTATAGCCTCTAATCATCAGGAACCATCCAGTGTGGTCTCTGATCATATTGATCGAATGAGGTTTGTTAGTAAACAAAGTCTTCAGGCTGCACCTGTCAGTGGTTTCCTTTTCTCGGCACAATAAAATACATTTTTACCACTTTAGTCCTGGAGTATATTTTTTGTTTACATATTTCAAAAATCTCTTTATGCCTGAAGATTTCTTAAAACCCCCAAACAGTATTCATTTTTTGAAAGCAGACACACTAGAGAATAAAATGGTGGTAGTTCCAATTTATTTCTGTCCCTCGATATTAGCAAAATTGCCAGTTCACACCAGACGCAGTTCTGTTCAGTTTCATGCGCTTTTTTTTTTTCTGCACAAAATGCATGCACAGTGTTTTCCATGTATTGCTATGGCTCTAGTTATAAAAGTATGGTCTCTCGTACTACCACGTGAATAGGATGTGTAGGGGAGCCGCATGATTTGCCTGTTCTCCGTCGCGCCCACCTTGATGTCTTCTGAAAGGAACACCTTTGACCGACTCATCTACATTTGGATATTGACACAGGTTTGACAAATTTGCTTGGAATCTAGGAGCCAGATAAAAAAGTTAGGAGCCGGAAAATGCGCCCCGTCCCGACGAGCTCGCGCACAGAAGCGAACACATAACGTGAGTAGCGCCCGCATATGTAAACGGTATTCAAACCACACGTGAGGTATCGCCGCGAACGTTAGAGCGAGAGCAATAATTCTAACCCTAGACCTCCTCTGTAACTCAAAACATGCAACCTGTAGAATTTTTTTTACACGTCGCCTAGAGATTTTAAAGGGTAAAAGTTTGTCGGCATTCCACGAGCAGACACAATTTTGAAGCGTGACATGTTGGGTAACATTATCTTTCACAATATAAAAAAAAAATTGGGTTAACTTTACGGTTTTATTTTTTAATTAAGAAAGAAAGTATTTTTTTTCCCCCAAAAAAGTGCGCTTGTAAGACCGCTGCGCAAATATAGCGTGACAAAGTATTGCAATGATCGCCATTTTATTCTCTAGGGTGTTAGGATAAAAAATATATATAATGTTTGGGGGTTCTAATTAGAGGGAAGGAGATGGCAGTGAAAAATGACACACATTAGAATTGCTGCAATGCCAATGTAATGCCAACGGCCACCACCAGATGGCGCCAGCTCACAAAAGCTTCCGAAGAGCTTGGGACTTCACAAGGCCGCGAAGCTGCGGCCTCAATTACCGGCCGTCGCGGACCCGCCGCGATCGCGGGGGTGCACAGAGACCCAGGATGCTGTGCCGCCGTCAGCCCCCGCCACGCGATCACGGCGGGCCCGCGGTGGCCGGTAATTGAGTTTGAGGCCTTGTAGACCGCAAATCCGCGGCCTCAATTACCGGCGGGCGCCAGGTCACAATTTCTTGACGCCAATGCGACCTCGAGCTCGGATATTGTCAACGCCTGTATTGACATCACCACCAGAGAGCCCCAACCGAACCATTAGGAGCACGAATATGTGTGGAGCCGAACAGCTGCTGTTCTCCCTGATATTTAGGAGATCTTGAAGGCTCAGTGTGAGTGGTGTGAGGTAAGTGCTCTGTGAGCATTAACCACTACGAAGATCACTTATAGAAGAATCGTTTGATGCACTGATTAAAAGAATTGTCACTCATATCACATTATCCAGAAGGACTGTTATTATTTTCACAGTTTTTTCGGAGTTGGGGGAAAAATGTGGACATTTGTATTTATGTAGTCTGGCTTATAGGGCATTAATAAAGCGGAGGTTCACCCTCAAAATGAACTTTCCAGCATCCTTAAAGCGGAAGTAAACCCATTAATTTAACAGTTTGAAAAAGCAGTTACATTCCTGGCATGCCAGCAATGCCAACTGTCACATTGGTTGTGCTCTCAACCAAACTGTCAAACCATCCAATGGCTGGTGTCATAACTGATCACATGTGCAGCATCATGGCAGTTGAAGATTAAACAGAGGCCAAGACGCGCCTTAGCAGCCGTCAATCAACTCCTCTTCGCTTAGAAACGCCCATTCCCCCGCAGGATTCCCCGCTCGGAGATGGAAAACAAGGGCTCATAGAACGATAAGTACAAGTAAAAAAAAACAAAAAAAAAACGCAAAACTGCAGATGTTGGCAGCATGCTACAGCTAATGTCAAAAAGTGGATTTTTGGGTGAACCTCCGCTTTAAAGGAGGTTCTGCTGATCATTTGTTTATAATGGCTCTAGTTCACACCAGTGCAGTCGGAAACTGACTGCATGGTGTAAACTATTGGATTACATAGAAAACACTGTGCATGCGATTTTAGTGCATAAAAAAAGCGCACGGAACTGCGTCTGGTGTGAACTGGCTCTAAAACTCAAAATTTCAATAAATGTACTAAAGCTAATCGTGGCACATATAAACGCAATAGATTACACAATTGTTGGTAAAATATTTAAAGATGAGGTTGTGCCGAGTAAAGAGAGACCCAAAATGTTAAGCCTTAAAATTGTGTCTGTCGGTAAAGTGATGAAAAAGCTTCAATACCCCACATTGCGCCGGTTGTGGAAGTGAACTGCTTGTATCACTTCCACATGGAAGCCAACGGTCAGCCCAGACATGGTGTAGATCGCTGCAGATACTGTGGCGATCTTTCGCTGGAAGGGGGGAGACACCAGAGGGGGGAGGAACCGAATAAGCCGAAGTTCCATTTCTGGGTGGAACTCTGCTTTAACCGCTTTAAAGAGGAGTTCCACCCAAAAATGAAACTTCCTCTTAACCCACTCCTCTCCCCCCTTACATGCCACATTTGGCATGTAATTTTTTTTGGGGGGGGAGTGGGGGCTTCAGGAGAAGGGGACTTCCTGTCCCACTTCCTCCTTCCGCCGAGGGGGCTGCAAAGGCGATACGTCATATCGCCTTTTGGCAACCCCTCCCTGTAGGCGATCGCCTGGGACACGTGACAGGTCCCAGGCGATCGCCTGTCCAATCAAACAGCGCCGGGCCGCGCACGTATGCGCAGTGCCGCTCGCGCATGCGCAGTGGGTGCCCGGCCGTGAAGCCCAAAGCTGTCACGGCCGGGTGCCCACAGTGACAATAAAGACGCCGGCCGGGGAGGGGGGAGAGGAGCGGACCCCCGGCCGGCGCATCGCTGGAACGCTGGAGCAGGTAAGTGTCAGTTTATTAAAAGCCAGTAGCTACACTTTTTGCTGACTTTTAATAAACTTAAAAAATGGGTGGAAAACCCCTTTAAGGACCGCCTCCGGCACATTTACGTTGGCAGAATGGCAGGGCTGGGCACAGGTACGTCTTCTGCTAGTGCCCAGCCGGTCTGAAGCTCCGGGACCGCGGGACCCACGGACCCGTTCGCAGCTGGAGTCCCGCGATCCGTCCCCGGAGCTGAAGAACGGGGAGAGCTGTGTGTAAACACTGCTTCCCCGTTCTTCTCTGTGGCGCCGTCATCGATCGTGTGATCCCTTTTATAGGGATACACAATCGATGATGTCACACCTACAGCCACACCCCCCTACATTTAGAAACACAAATTAGGTCATACATAACCCCTTCAGCGCCCCCTTGTGGTTAACTCCCAAACTGCAATTGTTATTTCTCTTATCGTCCATGGACGGACACAGCTCCTTAAATCTTGACAAGTGGGTTATGTTCCCTGTTTACAGGAGAGGACTAGGCAGAAACATGTTAAATAGTTAAATACATGTTACATTAACAGAGTTGAACAGCCCCGCCCAGGGGGCGGTCCCTCCAGACATAACCCTCCTCACTGCAGCATGCAGCCTCAGTTTCGTTCTGCCTAGCAAAGGAGAAGGACATATGGCTCCCTTTGGGCCCAGCGCCCTGAGGAGAAATTTTATTTTATTTTACTTTACTTTACTTTTTCTTGAAGAATCTTCTTTCAACTGTCGGCTGAGAGACAGGCTGGATAATATAGATCCTTGTAGTCTACTCAGTCCGACCAGCAAGCATGGGCACACCTTTGCAAAGAGGCTTGGTCTGCCACGCTATACCCCATGACTCCTGGGGTGGCCGGTGAGCTTTGCTCCGAGGTCCACATATGACTGGGCTGTGGTGTTGTCTCACTCACAGTGGACCGGGCCGACAGCTACCTCCATTTCGGTTGTAGTTCTGTCAGGAATGCGTCAGCGAGTCCTCGCTTGGACGGGTAAGTACAGTCCCTCCTGCTTCGGTGGGTTGGTACGGCTGGGCATTCCTGGGGTTCGGGGGTCCCTTCCCCTTACTTCCCTGCTCCTTTCCCTTGCTGCATTGCTAACATTGCCGCTGTCAGGGGGGAGGGGGCCTTCCTGAGGGGACTGTGTTATCTGGCCTGTGTTTTTTCTTTTTTGTATTGGGCTTTCCTGTGAGGTAAAAAGCCCTGTGATGAGCACAGATGTTTATGATTATACTTCAGCAGACGCTGACTGATTGGTGACACCTGTAACGGTTTTGCTTTTTATGCTGTATCTGTGCCTTATCCTTAAATAAAACAGCCCTAGGAGGCTTTTCCTGTTTAAACACAGGTCCCTGCAAAAGTTACCTCACGGTTCTTTTCCTCACAGGCAGCGCTGGGCAGTCTCCTCCTGAGGGAGTCCCCTGGTTACTCCTGGTCAGCGCAGCAAGTGGGTGAGAGGCCCTGAATAGGGCTCTAGGAGCTTTTGTCTATTTGTATGGACAGGTGTGCATATTATAATACACACTATGTAAATATTGGAGTCAGTATCTGGGTCCTTCCCCACATGCTGGTGGTGGCAGCAGGTGTTAGCACCTGGGATTCCCACAGAGTTTTTATTGTTAGTCCTGGACACAGTTTGTGCCAGGGTGGGGGTGGACTGCGGGCGGGCGGTAAAAGAGTGCCCCCTTCCCCCGTTATCCCCTGGGGAATGCTCTGTTATGGAGCCATGGACCAGGTACCTAGTTAAAAAAAAAAAAAAAAGGCAGAATAAGGCATTTATGGGTGCGCTTTTTACTGCTGCAAGGGACTCTCCTAAGCTGCATAGTGCAGCTGGGTTTCCGCCGAGGGCTCGGTCTTTTTTGCATCACACAAATCAGACCGCTGTGTAGGTTTTTTCCTTCTGTGCCCTTCTTTGATAATTTCTGAGATGCGGAATGAGAAAAGCCGCTGAGGGCTTTTGTAGTCCCTCACCGCCGGGCGGGAACCCCTACTTGTATGGATCTGACTGATAGAAGATCCGAAGTACTGACCCGTTCCATATTTACCATGCTGGGGTCTGGCTTGCGGGCCTATTGTGGCCAATACACTGGGGTCTCAGTCGACGCTGGCGCCATTTTTTGGGAGGTTTTTCAATTACATTGAGAACTCCCATTGGCGCCCATTTTGTCGTAGCCGCGCTATGGCGCAGCTTACATTTTCCTGTGGCCGCGTTCTGAACGCTCGGCGGCCATCCTGGAGTAGTCCTGACCCCTAGTGCTGTATACAACTCAGAGTGAGCATTTTGCACCAGACAGTAGAGGAGCACCGACTCTCTCCTGAGGTTATTAGCCTAGCGGACCAGCTGGTCCAGGGCCTCATATAGGTCTGTGATGCTTCATTGAATGCTGCGCCCTTGTTATCCAGGGTGTCTGTTTCAGCCCTGGTTCACACTGCGTACGATTTGGGACGATTTGAGATGCGATTTGACATGTCAAATCGCATCTCAAATCGGTGGCAATTGTCGGCAATGGCACTGTCCTAATCAGTGCGACGCCGCATCTGCGATTTCAGGGAGTAGTTCCTGTACTACTTTTTGCGATTTCGGGCCGCGATTTACATTAAATTGCGTTTTACCGCGATTTTGAGTTCGCAGCAGTGTGAATCTAGGCTCAGAATGGTTTTATGCACACGGTGGTGTAGTGCTTAACTCCATTACTTGGCAGCAAAAGAGTCATTGGTTCGAATCCGCACACTGACTCCAATCTGCCTGGAGCTTGCATTGTCGCTCCCTGTGTCTGCGTGGGTTTCCTCCGGGTACTCCGGTTTCCTCCAAAGACATGTGTGTGTGTGTGTGTGTATACACCTACATAATATACATACACACTGTGTGTGTATTATTTAGGGGCAACCCTCCCAGGCCGTCAAAGGCCCAGCTGGGGGACTAATGGGGGACTAATCTGTCCCTGGGTGCATAAGCCGATCACGCCGGCACCCAAATCCTGCCAATGTATATAGCCTTCCCTCCCTGTCTCTAGGTGGGAGGGGCGGCTTGCAGGTTCACAATTCAGTGAAACCTCCCTGCTCTCCGACTAGTGGGTCTGCGAGGTGGTCTCTTCGGAGTACTAGATAGGGTTTCCTCCTATCCACAGAACAAAGTTCTGTCCTTGTGTCTTCCTCTCCCGGCCCGTCGGTCTGCCTTGGGCAGCGTGGGATTTGCTAAGCTGCGAGGTAATTTTACCTTTCCTGCAGGACGAGAGTTTTGGGGTTTTCTATGGGCCTCAGGCCCTAAATACCTTTGTGAACGTTGGGTAGTTCCGCATGGAATCCATTTGTTCGGTGGTAGCTGCGCTTCATCTGGGGGATGTCCTGACGTCCTCGGACATCAGGGACGCATACATGCATGTCCCATTTTGCACATGTCAGTGTTTTTTTCTGTGCTTCGTGATGAGAGAAGGGTCTCTGTCAGCCTGTGGCCCTCCCTTTTGATCTGGCGTCAGCACCATGGGTTTTCAGCTAGGAGCTTGCACTTATTTGAATTTTGTTGGGACAGCGAGGCTTTGCCTCATTGGCTACTTGGACGACTTTCTTCTGAGAGCAGCTTCTGTCTCCGACCTAGTGGATGGGTTATTCCCATTCAGACCCTCCGAAGATTCGGGTGGATGTTAAACGTTTAGGCCAGAAAGTGTAGCTCAGTGGCAGCAAGCATGCCCTCCATGTGTGCGACCCAGGGTTCAAATCATGGGCATGCTAGGTTCCGACTCAGCGTTGGAGTATCTAGTGTTGATCCAGACTCCTCAGTGGCAAAGGTCCTTCTTCCCCTGGAGAAATTGCAGACTCTTCAGTCTGCGGTGAAGGTATTGGCATCACGCAATCGGTCTTCTCTCCGGGCGCCTGCTGGTTCGGGGTCTGTGGGTAGCCTCCTTCAAGGTGGTACTGTATGCCCAGTTCCACACCCTGGTTTTCCAGGGGAACTACTGTCCAGGTTGTCTCTGAAATCATTAGATTCCTGTGCGCCACCTAGTCAGTCTCTCTGAGTTGGTGACAGAGATTCCCGACTCTTCGGTCCGGGAAGTTGTTCCTTCCTTCCAGTGGTCGGTGTTTACGACGGATGCCAGCTCACGGGTTGTGAACCTGGAGGTTCACAAAACTGGGGGGTCCAGTCGGCCCTGAGTCGCTGGACTTGTGTGGACCTATGACCACACCTCCTTGAATGTGTCTGGTCTCGGTAGCTACCCAGGGTCGGGCCTGGCTAGTGCCTGGTGGGAGACCACCTGGGAATACCAGGTGCTGTCTACTGTTCATTGTCCTACTATTTTAGGCGATCAGGCTATGCTTCTCCTTGTGGTCGACCGATCTGGTTTCAGCCGGACAACGCCACGGCCGTGGCTTCAGTCTACCATCAGGTATGCCGGCAGGCGGACTACTGGAGTCGCCAGATGCTGGACCAGGGCGACTGGTCTTTGTGCTTGGGGTGTTTCGGCTCCCTTGCAGGAGGTGAGCCTCACATGGCATGGATCTCCTGGCAGCTTGTCTCCGCCGCAAGGGTGTCAAAGTTAGTGGCCAGGTCTAGTGATCTTGTACAGACGCGTCAGTCGCACTGGTGGCCCTGTGTTGTCTGTATCGGTAATTTTTTGCCATTCCTCCATGGTAGTTGCTTCCTCGGCCGCTCCACAGAGTGGATGCTGAGGAGATCCCGATGATTCTAATCGCTCCAGATTGACCTTGGCGTCCTTGGTACGCTGATATCGGGCGCCTGGTAGCGGAGGCACCCTGGCGATTGCCAGGGCAGGAGGTTCCTGTCTCAAGGTCCCATACTTCCTCCTGTTGTACAGTCACTGACTTGCTCAACATGGTTATTGGAAGCCAGACTTTAGGTGACCAGGGTCTGTCTGACTCGGTCATCTCAACAGGGCACCGTAGTCTTCTTCCGGAGGATCTACCGTCTTACCTCTCTTGGTGCGAAGGGATGGAGTGACGTCCACGGGCGTACTCTCGGTGTCCAGGGTCCTGCTGTTTTTAAAGCTTGGATTGGATCTAAAAAATGCTTAAAGCACCGTTTGGGGGCAGATTTCAGCCTTGGCTGTGTTCTTTTAGTGGCCTTTTTGCGGCCCGTTCCCTGGTGGGTCCCCTTTTTTTGTGTGCAAGGGGTTTGTCATATACTTTCCCCTCTTGGCCCATCTCTTCCCCCATGAGTTTTGACTCTGGTGCTCTCGGTTCTTCAGGAACCTTCCTTTTGGAAACATCAGAGAGATTTTCTCTTGACACTATCTCAGAAGGTGGCCCCATTAGTGGCCTTTACCTCTGTTAGAGGGGTTTCTGAGTTGGCGGTCTTGTCTTGCAAGCCGCCATGCTTGATCCCCCATAAGGATTAGGTGATGGTGCGCTGACTCTTTTGTGTCGGTGTCTGGTCCACAAAAGGGCCTGGCGGTCTCGTCGACCACCATTTCTCGGTGGATCAGGCAGGCCGTCATACAGGCCTATGCTCCTAAGGGGCGGGCCCCCCTTTCCGGTCACGGCACTTTCAACCAGGGCAATTGGTGCTTCCTGGGTTTTTTTTTTTCGACATCATGCGTCGGTCTCACAGGTGTGCGAGGCGGTGATTTGCTCGTCCGTTCACGCTTTTTCCAGAATTGACATGGTTGCTGTGAGTGCATCTTATGATGTTTTTTTCAGCCGCTAGTTTTTGCCGGCGGCTGTTTAAAGTTGCACCTCCTCCGTTGAGGAGCTCTGCTTGTTTTGGGGTGAAGTTAAAAATGGTTTTTACTGATATATTTCCCACCCCTCGTTTTTTGACACTGCTTGGGGACGTCCCACTTGTCAAGATTTAAGGAGCTGTGTCCGTCCATGGACGATAAGAGAAAATAGGATTTTTTGTACTCACCGTAAAATCCTTTTCTCTGAAGTCCATGGACGGACACAGCTCCCACCCCTCCTTTTTAGGTTTGTACTGCTTGTTACGAACTGAGGCTGCATGCTGCAGTGAGGAGGGTTATGTCTGGAGGGACCGCCCCCTGGGCGGGGCTGTTCAACTCTGTTAATGTAACATGTATTTAACTATTTAACATGTTTCTGCCTAGTCCTCTCCTGTAAACAGGGAACATAACCCACTTGTCAAGATTTAAGGAGCTGTGTCCGTCCATGGACTTCAGAGAAAAGGATTTTACGGTGAGTACAAAAAATCCTATTTTTCACAGTAAACAATGCATTTTAAATGCATTTTTTGCTGTGAAAATGACAATGGTCCCAAAAATGTGTCAAAATTGTCCGAAGTGTCCGCCATAATGTCGCAGTCATGAAAAAAAAAACGCTGATCGCCGCCATTAGTAGTAAAAAAATAAAAATGCAATAAAACTATTTTTTTTTTCCCCAAAAATATGTAGAAGAATACGTATCGGCCTAAACTGAGGAGAATTTTTTTTTATATATATATATATTTTTGGGGGATATTTATTACAGCAAAAAGTAAAAAATATTGAATTTTTTTAAAATTGTGGCTCTATTTTTGTTTATAGCGCAAAAAATAAAAACCGCAGAGGTGATCAAATACCAGCAAAAGAAAGCTCTATTTGTGGGAAAAAAGGACGCCAATTTTGTTTGGGAGCCACGTCGCACGACCGCGCAATGGTCTGTTAAAGCGACGCAGTGCCGAATCGCAAAACCTGGACGGGTCCTTTAGCTGCCTAAAGGTCCGGGTCTTGAGTGGTTAAAGTGATTATAAAGCTTTTTTTTTTTTATTTTTATTTTTTATAAATAACAAATGCTAGCCCCCATTCACACCTAGGCGCCGCTGCCGCCAGAGGGATGAAAACACATGTCCCTCTATGGAGATGGTTCACATCTCCACGCTGAACCCCTGGACGCCTGAAAAAAGGTCCCGGACCTTTTTTTCAGGCGGCTTTCGGCGTTCGGGAACCATCTCCGTAGAGGTAGTCAATCTGGGGCACATCTAGGCGGACAATACCGGCGTTTTGTCGCCGCAAATCGCGGTACAAAACGCAGCTATTTGTACCGCGATTTGCGGCGACAAAACGCCGCAAATTTGTCTGCCTAGGTGTGAATGGAGCCTTAGACTTGTGCAAGGGTTTTGCAAAGAGTGGCCCTGATCATCCTTTTCTGAGGCCCTCCCACTGTGCTCCTGGCTCCTCTTTTTGAGTGCCACCACAGAGAGCCGTTTTCCATGGGGGGCACTCCTGAATCCTGCTGCTGCGCCCATTGACGCAGAAGGCGGGACTCGATCCCAACTCCTGTGTCATTGGACTTGGTTGACAGCAGCGGGAGCCAATACTATCAATCTATCCAATGAAGAACCAAGACAGTGGTTGGAGCTGCTGAAACGTTCAGGTAAGAAAAAGCGTGGCGATCTACGAGGAACTTTGGCCCCTTCTTTTGCCCCCCCCCCTGCAGCCTACAAGACTGCAGGACCTTTAAGAAAGTGCAGCGAGACTCATGCATGCGCAGTAGGAAACCGGCTGTGAATCAGAGGGCTTCACTGCTGGTTGCCCTTACCAAAGATACCACCGCCTGCACTTAAAGCCGATATCGCTGGATCCCTGGACAAGTTAGTGTCCTTATTAGGTCAGCAGCTACAGTATTTGTAGCTACTGACTTCTAATCTTTTAGGGGGAGACTGGAGCTCCTCTTTAAGACTAAGGCTGCATTCACACCTAGGCGACAAAACGCCTGAAGCGCGACGCTCGTGCCGCTGGAGGGGAGAATTTCCATTGATGTCTATGAGATGGTTCACATCTCATAAACGCTGTACGCCTGCCGCCTGAAAACAAGTCCCGGACCCTTTTTTTTCAGGCGGCATTGGCGTTCGGCCATAGACATCAATGTAAATTCTTTGTGAAAAAAAAAAAAGTAAAGTAAACTAATCGCGGCAAAAAACGCCGCTTATGCGGCGTTACAATGTGAATGGAGCCTTAGGCAGGCTATTCATTCTTCAATTTTTTCAGATTGACTCCCTAGGTTAATAAAGGACTCTGCTCCTTGTTGGATAACACCATGTTTATCCAACAAATTCTGAAGCGTGGATTGGCAGACAGTTTTATAGTGTTGAGATCTGTCATTGTACTTTATGGAAATTACATTTGCCAGTCACTACACGTGTTCTTCTCGTATAGTGTAATTCAGCGCTTTTTTTTATTTTTGTTAAATTTTTTACTATTAGTACAGTTAGCCAGGGTGTATTTGGTTATATTAGTGCCGCATGGTTACCATTGATAACGTTCCTTCAGAGGCCTCATTCTTTCTGTAGCCACAATGTTACAGGTTCCTTTTTGCAGAAATTAAAATAATTTCTTCCTTCTGGAGGTTGTATGATTAATGTACAAAGGTCCTGTGGTTTCTACTGTCACCCATAGTTGGCTACTGAGCTTTGGAACTCCTCTCTTCAGTCCCTATCCACTATCGCTTTCAGTCCTGTTGGTGGATTGGTTTGACTGCTACAGTTTTTCAAGGGATAAAGTATAACTAAAAGCACATTTTTTTTTTTTTGATGGTGGAAATGCATTAGAACACATCGGGTTTGTATTGCTGGCTTTGCCCCTGTTGGAGAGATGGAGCGAGTCACCCTCGTTGTCCTGTTTATCTGTTTATCCTTCTTGCCAAGTGTAAATGTGAAGAAAAATCCCCACTTTTTTGGGTTCTCACCAGAACAGGAATAGAGGTAAAATCTTCCAATGGGGACACTAGTTCTGTTGACCCTGATAACTAGAGGTTCCCTCAGTTTGGAGGGATTTTTTTTTCTTGAATTTTGCTTTTAGCAGCGGACAGGAAGTTACAAATCTACTCAATAGGGGCACAAATGGTAAATGTGACACGCTATAACCCTTCATTGAGGTTTGCCTGTGGTTTACTAGGGTTATGGCTGAAGCTAGAGCTCCTCTAACTTTTTTATTTTATTTTTTTACCTAGATGGACTTGTGTCTCTTTTTCGATCTGACTAACTATGTAACTCTAAACCGGTAACCTATAAGAATTTTCAAAGCGCCGCCTGTGGAGATTTTTAAGTACCGTAGTTTGTCGCCGTTCCACGAATGTAAGCAATTCTAGAGCGTGACATGTTGGGTATCTATTTACTCACCGTAACGTCTTCCATATTTTTCAAAACAATTGGGTTTTTTTTTTTTTTTTTATTCATTGAAGTGTATTTTTTATAAACAAAATTGTGTTCGAAAAACCACTGCGCAAATACCATGTGACTTAAAAAAAGCAACTGTGTGTGTGTGTGTGTGTGTGTGTGTGTGTGTGTGTTATAAGTACCGTATTTTTCGCTCCATAAGACGCCCCTAGGTTTTAGAGGATGAAAACAAATGGTGTACTAAAATATTTTCCAGTGCCATAAATGCAGGGTGACCTCATGTTATCTCATCTGCATCTGCCTGACAGAAGACGGAGCAGCCCGAGCGGCCAAATGCTCTGTCTTCTTTCTCAGGCAGTGTCATGCCCAGTCGGGAGATCGAGAAAAAGGGGAAAATATTGCGCTAACCAAAAACAATTAAAACGAAAGCAGCCACACTACAATATGACAAATATTGATATTGAACAGTGATGTGAAAAGAAAAATGTAGCGGGAGATCGCCTGGCACCCACGGGGGGGGGGGGGGGGTGTTATGCATGTCTGTCCCCACGCTCTCCTGCCTCTCTTCTGGCGGTGATGGCGGGGAAACATTGCCGTTGGCAGTGGAGCCTGTTGTATATTCACACCATAAGACGCAGAGACATTTCCCCCCGTATTTCTGGGGGGGGGGGGGGAGGAAGTGCGTCTTATGGTGCAGGAAATAAGGTCATTTTCTAGCAAAAAATACAGACTTAAAAATTTTATTTTACAAAAAGTGCCAGAAGTGGCTCGGTTTTCATGCGGTTACTCTATCTATAAATGGGGGAAATGTCCTTTAAATGTAGTTTGCTGTGAGTAGCTGCACTTTGCACGTCGTGTTTTTTTCCTCTTTGCCACACAGTTTCTTGGAGCTTTCTGTTAGATTTTATTACATAATCATATAAATCTAAGTCTTACCTCTTTTATGTGGTCTAATATATTTCTGCCCCACAAACCTCAGGTTTGAGGTTTTTACATTTTATATGTCTTGGTTGAATTTGCAGAGATTGAAATTGGGGCTTTGTATTGCTCGTTGTATGAATTTATTTGTTTGGCCGATTTTCCCATTTCAGTGGCTCTCGGCCCTCTGTTACATTGTAGACAATGGCAGAATTCTTGAACTGCATTGTAAAGTGCATGTTAATAAAATAGGGTAGCATTTAAAAAAAAAAGAAAACCTGGTTCTGACTAGGGTAGCTAAGTTGCACCCTTCCACTTCTCCAAATTTATTCCGACGATGTGGCCAGTTGATGATGATGATGCACCACTGGTGGCAATGCCCCCTCGTGACTAGGTTCTGGATTAGGACATTTAATCTAATAAACTCTGTTACATGGGTGAACATTCGCAGATCTTCAGAAGCAGCTCTTTTTCACAAACTACCTGATGCCCGGAAAATCTGTGAAATTGATTATATGCTGGACATTGGAAACAGTAGGTTATTCCTCTTGCTTACGTTAAAAGTAAACTCAATTGGATCATGATTAACCACTTGCTGACGGCCGTACGACTTTGTACGGCCTCAGCGCGGCTCCCAATCCCTAACAGGCCGTCTTTTTACGGCCTCCCCTTTTCGCGTTCCCCGCGCGCGCTCCCGAGCGCGCAGCGGGGAACTGCTGTGCTGGCCGTGTCCCTTGGACACAGCCAGTCACAGATCGCCGTGAACGGCCAATCGGAGCGGCCGTTTCCTAGGCGATCTGTGCGGCCAATGAGAGATGATCTCATATGTTTACATATGAGATCATCTCTCATTCCCGGCTCTCGCAGACAGCGGTGCTGTCAGGGGAGAGAGGAGACGGATCTGTGTCTCTTGTACATAGAGACACAGATCGGTCACCCCCCCTCCCCCACAGTTAGAACACTATATAGGGTACACGTTTAACCCCTTCCTCACCCCCTAGTGTTAACCCCTTCACTGCCAGTCACATTTATACAGTAATTAGTGCATATTTATAGCACTGATTGCAGTATAAATGTGAATGGCGCCAAAAATGTGTCAAAAGTGTCCGATGTGTCCGTCATAACGTCGCAGTCCCAATAAAAATCGCAGATCGCCGCCATTTCTAGTAAAAAAAAAGCATTTATACAGTAATTAGTGCATATTTATAGCACTGATTGCAGTATAAATGTGAATGGCGCCAAAAATGTGTCAAAAGTGTCCGATGTGTCCGCCATAACGTCGCAGTCCCAATAAAAATCGCAGATCGCCGCCATTTCTAGTAAAAAAAAAAAAATAAATAATTCTGTCCCTTATTTTGTAGGCGCTATAACTTTTGCGCAAACCAGTCGCTTATTGCGATTTTTTTTTTTTTTTTTTTTTTTTACTAAAAATATGTAGAATACGTATCGGCCTAGACTGAGGATAAAAAAAAAAACGTAAAAAAAAAAATTGAGCTATTTATTATAGCAACAAAGTAAAAATATTTTATTTTTTTTCAAAATTGTCGCTCTATTTTTGTTTATAGCGCAAAAAATAAAAACCGCAGAGGTGATCAAATACCACCAAAAGAAAGCTCTGTTTGTGGGGAAAAAAGGACGTTAATTTTGTTTGGGAGCCACGTCGCACGACCGCGCAATTGTCAGTTAAAGCGACGCAGTGCCGAATCGCAAAAAGTCCTCTGGTCAGGAAGGGGTTTAAGTGCCCAGTAAGGAAGTGGTTAATGATAAACTCCCCCATATACTTTGTAATAACTCCAAGAAGTTTGATAAAATATGGAACCCGTGGATCGGTTACATCTTGACTTCTTAATGAACTCCAGGTTGATGATTTTTTTTTTTTCTGCTTCTCCTTCCTTTCTTTTTCCTCATTTCCCTTCTTTTCTGGTATCTACATGTTAGAGCTGCACAATTGTTAAAAAAAAAAACCTGATCTTGATTTAACCTGACGATCTCAATTGCAGAGTTTGCTGATTCTTTCATCGAACAAGTAGAGAGACCTACAGTAAAACCTTGGTTTGCAAGCCTAATTCATTCCAGAAACATGCTTGTAATCCAAAGCACTTGTATATCAAAGCATTTTTTTTACAGGGTATAAAAGAGAAGAGAGGCACCTCTAAGTGTAGCAATAAGTTGCTAAATGTTGTACCTTCATTAAATGTAACCATATTTCTACACTTAGAGGCTCCTCTCTTCTTTTTTATACTTGGTTGTGACATGACGCTACTCTTATCAAGACATCGCTTGTATATCAAGGCAAAATGTATTAAAACCTTTTGCTTGTCTTGCAAAACACTCTCAAACCAAGTTACACTCAAACCAAGGTTTTACTGTATCTGCTCACTCAGCTGTCAAAAGAAAAAAATCCAGGCAGCCTGCCAAGTTTTTAACATGAAACATTGTAACCAACGCTTCCTCCTTGGATCAAAGGCATAAATGTCTGTGTGTAAATGCAGGAAGTTTAACCACTTAGTCTAAATCTTTTTCTGAAACTTTTTTTTAAAGCGGAGGTTCACCCTAAAACCATTATATAACATTACATACAGCATACGAACGACATGTACAGTATGCTTTTTTTTTTTTTCCCCCGTACATACAGTTTAATTGCTTTTTTCCCCCGGCCTCAGTGTTCTGATTCCTGTGGGACTGGGCGTTCCTATTGAGAGCTTAGATGATTGACGTCTGGTGAAAAACTTCCCATGGCGCATAAATCGCGTCACCAGTTTTCCGTAAATAACCAATGGTTAAAATGACTATTGCTGCAATATTTTATGTCGCACAGTATTTGCCCAGCCGTCTTTCAAACGCAATTTTTGGGGAAAATATACACTTCAATAAATAATAAAAAAAAAAAAGAAACGGTAAAGTTAGCCCAATTTTTTTTTTTTTTATGTGAAAGATGTTGCGCCGCGAGAATCTTGATTTATCTTCTAAGCAAAAAAAAAATTGTGATTCTCATTTTAGCCAGAATCGTGCAACTCTACTACATGTACGGTATATTTGGCTGCTTATGGGGCCTCACAGTGGTGAGTCCTACGATAATCTCAGGGATCACGGCCGGGGACCCCCCCCTTTTCCCTATACCACGCCTTTATTCCTGCTCCCTATCATACCTGGTAATATTCCTGAGTACTGATGAGAAGCAATGGTTTTGGTTTCCATTACTACTCAGGAATTTTTTATTTATTTTTTTGACAATGATTGTTTTTTTTCTTGCTTTTTGATAAGGGTGGATAATGCATTCAACCCTCGGAGGTTAACCTGAGATTATTACTCTAAAACATGCTTCTTTGATGTACATTTGGTTGATGATCTTTTGTGATCACACCTTTCGTGTCGTCGTTTTACTATGTTGACAACCTGAAAATTGGTTTGTTACAATAATACGTCTGTTTCTACCAGACATTGTTTCCTTTCCAATAAAAAAAAAAAAATATTGAAATATATAAAAGAAAAATGCATCCTAGTGGGGTAATCCTGAAGTAGCCGTTGTAGATCTGGTTGCATACAGACATTTGTAAAAATCATTTGCTTTTGCAAATCTCTGTTGTAAAATGTTTACTATTTAATGTTTTCTAATCTGTAGCCAATGACCCTTTTCACGGGGGTGGATTCTAACCCCCTCTAAGAAGTGATCCACAGTGTTTGTTTTTTCCAGTGGAATGGGTATTTTATATTGAAACCTCACACTGCAACAAAGATGTTGACGTCACCTGAAAAGAAAGTGACGCTTCTCCTCCGGCCCCCAACGTGCACACTTTTTTTTGGAAGTTGGTACCTATTTCTGACAGGTACCTGCTCCTACTTTCATTTGGACTGCCTACGTCACATGTGTCAAACACAAGGCCTGCAGTCTGAGTCTTGCACCTCTCCTACAGCTGCTGCACCCCCCACCTTGTCTCGGCAGAGAGGACAGAACTCCTTTGTCAGATCCTGTGCTTCTCCGTGTAGCCACAGAGAGGCTTGTCTTAAATTTTTACTTGGTGCCTTACCTGCATTAAATTGGCCCCACACCTGTGTAATAAGTGTTTCGTTTTAAAGGGATGAAGTGGCAACCCTACTACCTCCCAGACTCTACACTTTCTACCCACTTCTTTCTGGATACAGCACATGGTAAGGGGGGTGGAATTTTTGACTTCTGATAGTGGGGGCTACAGATAGAGCCGGCCCTCTGAGGGCAGCCATAATGCAGATGTGGCCTGGGATGAAATTGAGTTTGCCACCCCTGGCCTAGGCGATCCCTGCAGTAGGATAAAAACATTTTACTACTTGCTGTACTCCTCTCTACTTGCCTCCATCAATCAGCGCTGTGCACAGCTGCATCTCATCTTTCCCGCTTTACACAGGGACTGAAGGAGCAGTGGGAGCCATTGGCTTCTGCTGCTGTCAATCAAATGCTGTAAGGAAAGGGGCAGAAGCCTGGGCTGAGCATGCGCTGTGTGTGTCTGTGGCGTGAGCCTGCACATCTGCAACGCCTAGCAGGTTTTCTATGGGGACAGACAGAAGAGGTTTGGGAACACTCTGTGCAATAGCAGTGCACAGAACAGGTAAACATAAGGCCCCTTTCACACTGAATCTCTCCGTCAGCCGATCTGTCTGCTCAGTGAGGGAATCTCTCCATTGAGCAGGTGGGTGAAAGGTCTGTGTCTGCTCCGCTTATGCAGAATGAACATATACCGCTTTCCTCTATGGGCAGTTGGATGTAAACAGACCGCCTGACTGCTGGCGTGATGGCGGGCATTAAGAGATGATCTCCTCTCTCTGCTCCCTTGCCTCAACTCTAGCAGTGTAGCGGTGTTCTGTTGTGTGGGTGGAAGAGCAGTGATGGGGGGCGGCCGGTGAGAGATGATCACATTTCTCTGCTCCCCTGCCTCGCCTCCAGCAGTATATCAGACCCACTGTGAGTGTGGAAAACCAGTGATGCAGGTGGGTGGTGAGAGATCTCATCTCTAAGGCTGGGTTCACACTACGGTTTTCCCGTCCGTCAGCCGCATACGATTTCAGTATTGAAAACGTACGGGCCCGGACGGGAAAACGTATAGATAGACAATGCATTTCAAATCGTATGCACTCAGATGCATCCGGGTGCGTACGATTTGCTGGCAAAACGTTTTTTAAACGTACGCAAAACCGTGTTCAACCACGGTTTTGCGGTCGTTTTTAAAACAGTATGGCAAACGCATACATTTTCCTTTAACATTAATGTCAATGGAAAACGCACATATGTGCGGTTCCATACGTTCCCGTCCGTTTCAGCCGCATACGGTTTTTCATATAAATCGTATGCGGCTGACGGACGGGAAAACCGTAGTGTGAACCCAGCCTAACAGTGTAGCGGCCCCGCTGTGAAGGCTGAACAGCGGTGATGCGGGCGGTGAGAGATGTCGTCTCTCTGCTCGCTCTGCCGGCGCATGTCAGACAGTGCAGCCTTCTTGGCCCAGCTGCAAACGGGCCACGGCACAGTAGTTGATGACCCCTGCCCTAAGGTCTCTGGTAAGAAAAAATATATATAATGTTTGGGGGTTCGAAGTAATTTTCTTGCAAAAATATTGATTTTTTAACTTTGTAAGAAACAAGAAAAATGTTTAGGCTCTGTTCACCCCTAGGCGTTTTTCTGCCGCAAGTCTCAGCTCTAAAAACGCTCAGCGAGACGCATCCCTTTCATTTCGATGGCCCCTGTTCACATCAGAGCGTTCTGTCACCTGAAGCAAAACGCCCGTTGTTCCAAAAAGTACAGGAGCTTCTTTTTTGGCAGATTACAGGCGTTTTATTGCTTTTACGTTGGTGACTTTTTAACCTTTGAAAAAGCCTGTACAAAAACGCTGCAAAAACACCTGTACAATGGCAACGCCTCGATGTGAACAGAGCTTTTGTCTTTAAGTGGTCAAACGTCTCTCATTTAGACCCCTGAGGCACTTTACAAGCGCTAAAAATAGCGCTTGTAAAGCGCCTCTCGTGTCATTCCAATGTGAGAAGCCCTGGAGAGGTGCACTGGTCTCAAGTCCTGCAAGCAGCTTCTTTGAGGCCCTTTAGGAGCAGAGTGTGTACACCGCACCTAAAGTTCCCCAGCCCATTGAAATCAATGGGCAGCGCCGCAGGGATCGCTTTTTACCCCTTTTTCCTCTGCCAACGATGAGCTGAGTGAGCAGAGAACTCTCTATACTTGTTTCCTGAATGAATCGGGATATTCTGCATAGAGATCGTGAGGGGGGTTGACTCGAGATCACAATTTAACGATTAATCGTGCAGCTCTACCATACTTTAATATGTGGTTGCTGTATGTAGTGCTGTGGTGCGCTTTATTCCCAGGGATTTATTTCTGTGCACTTTGTGGCTGCCAAGCTTATTTGTATTCCTGTAAAATGTCTTCATTGTAGTAATAAATGTTTGTCAGATGTGCCGATGTGAAAATGGCTAGTATTTGGCTGCATCATTATGATGTAGTTTATAACTGGTCTGTATTAAACCATCATTTTCTATGCCTCAAACTTTAAGTGCATTTGTCTTCTAGGTTACGATCACATGAGGTGTGTGTTTGTTGTGTTTTTTTTTTGTTTTTGTTTTTTTTTCACACTGGTGGTTTATCTTGACTATCACCTTGTGAAAATGTGTAACATTTGTGTGGAAATCATTGGAAAAGTCCAAGCACAACACAGAGTGTTTTGAATAACTTTTTTGCTAAATCACACATGTGAAAACCTCTTAGGGGTTTCTGGCCTTTGCAGAAATCTGACATAAGCCCAGGTTCACATTGGGCTGCTGGGGTGAAGCCCATGCGAGTTCAGCTGAACTCGCACAATTTCACTCCCGCCTGTCAGGCCTGATTTCGGCCGCGATTACAGAGATTTCTGTGCAGGTTTCTGCACAGATGTCAATGTAAATCGCAGGCCGCATTCGCAACAAGTAGTACAGAAACTACTTTTTAAAATCGGTGCAGCGTTGCAAATGCCGCCATTTGACGTGTCAAATCGCACCAGTGTGAACCAGGGCTAAGAGAATGAGGCTGTCATTTTTGATCCCTTCCTGAAAATGTTGGCCATTTTGCTGGTCTTTTAAAATACATACCTTGGCGGTATGTTTTGAGTGATTGTCCTGCTGGAAGACCCATCCACGACCCATCATCAGTGTTCTGGCTATAGGAAGAAGGTTCTCATTCAAGATTTTACAATACATGGCCCTGTCCATTGGCCCCTAAATGCATCAAATTTGGCCTGTATTTTTAGCAGAGAAACTGCCCCAACGCATAACGTTTCCACCTCCATGCTTGACGGTAGGGATGGTGTTCTTAGAGTCATATAGTCAGCAATGCTTGAAGGTAAATTAGTTATTTGGACGAGTTAAAGCCATTCTAGTTGCTAGGATGTCTCTGCTTTTAATATTTGAGTCCCAAACCTGAACGGAGCATGCTGCAAATGAATTGCAGAAATTCTTTATCTTCATAATTGTTTCCGGGGCAGGGACTCAAAGGGGAGATTTGCTAAAACTGGAAATCTGGTGGAGCTCTGCATATTTTTATGTCAAAGCTTAAAGGGGTTGTAAAGGAATTTTTTTCATAATAAGCATCCTTTACCTGCAGACATTCCTCTTTTCACTTCCTCATTGTTCATTTTTGCTCAGAAGTTGCTCTATTTCTTCTCTGTTCTGTTCACTTCCTGCTTGTCTGATTTGTTACTGACCACTATGACTGGAGGGTTTACTGCGGTGGTCAGTAACGTGCTCACCCCCTCCTGGGAACTACATCTGTGCGGCAGGTCGCTCTCTACGTGTTAGAGACTTCAAGGAGGTGTGAATTACTGGGCGTGCCGCAATGCATACTGGGAAATGTAGTTCTTACATGAACGAGCGATGCAAACCAGGAAGTGAATGAGAGAACAGAAACCAGAATGCCGGAGGTGATATAGATGAAGGAATTTAATAGGTATTTACTCGTTTTTTCACAGAATCGTTACACTATTCTGTCTACCTTGCAGACATTAATTTTAGGCAACATTTTTTTTTCCTTTACAACTCCTTTAATTAAACACACTGAAGTTAGAAGTTGATTGGCTGTCATGCACAGCTGCATCAGATTTTGCACTCTCCAGTTGGTTGGTTCACCTCACCTTTACGAAAAAATAAATAAAAAACCTGTGCAAGTAAGAGGGGTGTCTATCTACAGCTTTGACTAACGTTTACTATAAGGCCCCTTTCACATTGGACCTGTAGCCGCGGGAATCGGCCGCTAACGGTGCAGTATTAACCCCTGCTAGCGGCCGATAAAGGGTTAATACCGCCCACAATGCGCCTCCTATAGAGGCGCATTGCGGGCGGTATTGCTGCGGTTTCCCATTGTTTTCAATGGGAAGGAGCAGTATACACGCCGCTCCTCTCACCGCTCCAAAGATGCTGCGGACAGGAGATTTTTTTTTTTTGTCTCCCGCCAGCGCATCGCCTCAGTGTGAAAGCCCTCTGGCTTTCACATTGAGCTAGCTGGGCAGGAGTTTTTCAGGCGGTATAGCAGCCCTATTTTTAGCGCTTTACCGCCTGAAAAACTCCTCAATGTGAAAGGGGTCTAAGTGTAGGCCATTTACCTCCTGAAGCCTGACTGGAATGTTCCCAGGATGTTTCTTTCATGATGGATGTATTGCAAAATGGTCACAATCATTGTGTGGGCTTAGATCGGGGGTAAGGGCAGAAACTGATATTTAGTGCCATCAATTTACATACAGTATATAAGTACCTGTAATATATAAAAGGCTGAGTGTAGTAACATCGGCCAGAGTTCATAAAGTTATTGTGTACTAAGCTGAATCTGGTTGGCATGGGATATTCGGGCATGCACTGTACATAGTATCTTTAGATACAAGCTTCAGGAATGTGGAGTTTTTATGTAGAGCACTTATTCATTTTCTCATAGATTTTAGTTCACTGTTGTGTGCGCCAAGTTGTGCAGACTCATTAGGTGGTGTTCACGTTCTCACCTTTGATGGATGTTTTTCTGTTTGTTTGCAGGAAGTTTGGGGAGCGGCCTCAACCCAAACGTCTCACAAGGTAAGGCATAATGCATCTGTTTCCTATTTGCCCAGCGAAGAACACGAAAAACAAAAATTGCAAAACCCTTTTTAGCACCTTGATAGCATCACAGGCATTGATGAGTGTGCATGTGAATCTTCAGGCTTGGCTTTTCACACCTCACTTCACCCTACAGTCACATCATCCCACCCATGGCATTCACTCCGTAGCACTGGTTCTGATGTAAGCAAGCCAGGTAAACAAAATGTGTGTGAACTAAATCAGACCACTACTAAAGGTTCTTCAACTTACTCTAGATAATGAAATGTGTGCAAATATGGAAGGTAGTGACCCTTCTTGGTAGCAAGTTATAAGTGAGCATTTCATAACCATGTAGAGCATAGATGTCATGCCGTCATATGGGTTGGCCAACCCAACATCTGACATCAGAGAAACCTAGGACAGGTAATAACAAATATATAAGGTATGGCATACAGTGTGTGCCTGTGGATTTGTTTTTTCTAAACACATCTCTACGGTGCGTTACAACTGCATTTTGTCAGAACAAGGAAAGTAATACATCATCATTCATACAACTTATCACGATACCAAGTATTGTATCATCTGCTATGGACAATATAGCCAGCTCTTGAAAAAGTGAATATTACCGCGCTTATCAGGGGAGAAAGAAGGGGGGGGGGGGAAGGGGGGTGAGGAGGGGTGGGGGTACAGCTGCGGCACTGAAAGGTGTATCAAACCATACGTAATTGATAATGGGGAAGGTAGTGCTGCGCTAATTTTAGCGCAGCACTACCTTCCCCATTATCAATAGCCAGCTCTTGCCTGCTTCCAATTTTACTAAATAAATGTAATGTCATTACTACAAATGCTGTTTTACCATTTTAGTTTGTAAACGATCACCTTGTAAAACAACCTATTAAGTTTAAAGCGGAGTTCCACTTAATCCACTCCTCGCCCCCTTACATGCCACATTTGGCATGTAATTTTTTTAGGGGGGGGGGGGGGAGGAGTGGGGGCTTCAGGAGGAGTGGGACTTTCTGTCCCACTTCCGCCGAGGGGCTGCAAAGACGAATAATCTAATCGCCTTTTGGCAGCCCCTCCCTGAAGGGGATCGCCTGTCCAATCGAATGACGCAGCGCCGCTCGCGCATGCCCAGTGGGTGCCCGGCCGTGAAGCCGAAAGCTGTCACGGCCGGGGTGCTACACTTAGAATGAAGACACTGGAACGTGGAGCAGGTGAGTGTATGTTAATTAAAAGCCAGCAGCTACACTTTTTGTAGGTGCTGACTTTTAATAAACATTTAAAAATGAGTTGAACACCCCCTTTAAAAACGCCCCTAGTGGCCGCTCAAAGAGCGGACGTATAGCTACGGGCTCCCGCCCAGGAGAGCCGACCTGCCGCCGTATAATGACGGTGCGCGGTCGGCTAGTGGTTAAAGGGCCTTTTTTTTTTTCAAAATGACACTGTTTTTTTGAATTTTATCTGATGTCTTTTTCACCCCAGATCTCATATTTAATAGAACCTGTCATGCTTTTTTCTATTACAAGGGATGTTTACAGTAAAAAAAAAAAATAGTATAAAAAAAATAAAAGGTAAAATAAGAGAAGAAATAAAAAAAATTTGCTTCCCGACGAGCTTGCATGCAGAAGCGAACGGTGTTCAAACCACACATGTGAGGTATCGCCGCGATCGGTAGAGCGAGAGCAATAATTCTAGCCCTAGACCTCCTCTGCAACTCACGAGCGGGCGCAATTTTGAAGCGCGACATGTTTGGTATCGATTTACTTGGCGTAACATTATCTTTTTATATATATATATATATATATATATATATATATATATATATATATATATATATATATATATATATATATATATATATATATATATAAAAACTTGGGCTAACTTTACCATTGCCTTATTTTTTTTAAGTCAGTGTATTTTTTTCCAACAAAAAGTGCGCTTATAAGACCGCTGCGCAAATACGGTGTGACATATAGTATTAAAACAACCGCTATTTTTTTTTCTAGGGTGTTAGAAATTTTTTATTTTTTATAATTTTTGGGGGTTCTAAGTAATGTTCTAGCAAAAAAATTGTTTTTAACTTGTAAACAAAAAATCTCAAAGAGACTCGGTCCTTAAGTGGTTAAAGATATTACCCGTGTCCCCCAAAAAGGCTTCACTTCTGTATCCTAAGTAATAATAAAGATATTGCTGAATGATCGCCCCTAGCTGAAATGTGAAAATGTCTTTGGAGCCCAGCTAGCTAAAGTGTTTGATTTCAGGTTTAGTGTCTGTGAGCTATGCTGTAAAGCTTCAGGTCTTGCTTTAGTAACCTAACAGTCTATTTTAGTTTAAAGGAAATCTAGAGGCATCAGCATGGAGATGACCTATACACAAAAAAAATACTTCCCATATTTACAAATGTGTTTAGTTGTTGCTTTGTGTATTTGGTTGCCATTTCCTATTTGAGTTTTTGTGCAACTTCTGCTTGGGTTCATTAGTGCACTGGGCACAGTATCCTATAAAGGGTAACAAATGAAAATGTTATATATTCCATTCGTCATTCTTAGTTCCCCAATTGATTATGCGGATTAAAAGTGCATTTAGTCTCCTCCATTTTTGGAGAGAATGGGCTACAATCTAACATTTATGGTGCCTGCAGCTACAGGCATCATTCAGATATCCTCCTTTTCAGGCGGCGATTCTGCGCACCATAAGAACGATCACTTCTGTCACTTGATCGGTCTTATAGGCGGCGGGAGGGGACGCCCCCCACCGCTATCCAGTGCTTCTCCGGGCTCTCCCGTGCCATCGGGGGCCCGGCGAACAAATCTGGCAGCGCCAGATGACGAGGATAGAGCTTTCCGGTGACCATATGGTCACCAGTCATCTTTGACCGTCGGAAGCCCGGGCGAGACGTTATGACATCATGCCTGATGCACTTCTGTTGGCAAAGTGGATTGGCAGGGCAGGCATTCAAAATGAATGGCACCACACTGCACAAACGCAGATACTATGCAGTATTTGAAATTCTGCACACAGGAATGAGAAAATATTTATTGACTTGCATCAAATGGTCCGCCAACACATTTATAACGGGCACAGCCTTGGTCATACCCAACAGTAGTGCACATAACAGCAGAATGTGAATGGGCCCTGAAGGAACTTTGCTGCATTTTAAACTAATACTAGATGCAAGCTGAATGCACCTAAAAGCATGCTTATTTTGCTGATCTCCTTGAATCCCCCCCCCCCCCCCCCCCCCCCAATTGTGCCTGATTGCCACTGTCTGAGAGTGCATTTTGTCATTGCCTAAACAGAAACCATTGTGCTAGTAAGTTGAAATTCAGTGAAATATTTGTATATTTCTGGCTAGTGTTAGGCTGCATACACACCTGAGTTTTTTCCGCTCGTAAAACTCCCAACAAGCAAAATCGCATTCATTTAAATGACCCCTGTTCACATCTGAGCGTTCTGTCATCTGAAGCAAAATGCCTGAAGCTAAAAGTACACAAGCTTCTTTTTAGGTTGATTACAGGCAGTTTTCTGATTTTTACATTAGTGACCTTTTTGACCTGTACAAAATCGTGGACAAAATGCGTGGCTTTGCACCTGAAAGCGATACGCTTTGGTGTGAATGCAGCCTTGGGCTCAGCCTGTTTGGTGTCTTAGTCCCGGCATTTCCTGGTCTATGAAGCTGCGGACCTAGAAATGCCTCACTGTCTGATTAGCGGTGTGCACTATCTGCTTCCTGGCGGGATTGCTCAGGTGTGTTGGGACTACGATCCTGAACACGTCTGAGCCCGTCTGAGCCCAACACTATTCCTGACAGGTAGTGAATGAGCTTTAAAACAAGTGCTCTGACCCCTGTAGAGGGTGGGGAAGTTCATCCTCAATGTCCACAGAGACGCTGTCTAGGAAATGTTGGATTAGGAAAAATCTTTTGAGAGAGTACAACATTGGGGGTACAACGTTGCCCAGCATTGGAGGGATAACATTTGGGGGTACTTATTTCAGATTTCAATATTTATTTACAAACCGTGTCAAGCCAGGCAGTGGGGAAAGCAAATAATTTCTAGGAGGCATCACTAGAGGGATCACCAGCAGGAGGAAGGAGGTTCTGATTCTCCTATATAGATCTTGAGTAAGACCTCATTTAGAATAATGTCCAGTTCTGGACAGGTCGCCTAGAAAAAGATATTGATAAAATAGAATGAGTCCAGAGACGGGTACAAGTGGTAAACGGTCTGGGGGGGGGGGGGGGGGGTAGCTTATATCAAGAGCGACTTCAGGAATTCGATATGTACCTTCTGGAGGAAAGAACGGAAAGGGAAGACATGATTGAAACCAGTAAATACATCAAGAAGGTGAATCGGGTTCAAGAGGGCAGGATTTTCAATATGAAACCAAAATCAAGAACACGGGGACATGACCTCAAATTAACTGGAGAAAATTTAAAAACGAATTTTGGAAAGTATTATTTTACTGAAAGGGTGGTTCATGCTTGAAATGGGCTTCCAGTAATGGTAGTGAGTCAGTCAACAGTAAGTGGCTTCGAGCATGCTTGGGACAAACATAGATCTATACTCAGAAAAATGTTACCAATAAAAATAAAAAACCCCTACACAGACGTGTAGGGGGCAGATTACTTGTTTTGTTTGTTTGGCACTTTTCTATGTTTCAAAGTGACTTTACTTGCGTTCCCAGAACTTTGGCTCTGCAAATTACATTAAAGATTAGGAGGCTGGCAAGTCACGATTTGGAGGGGAAGCGGGGTCCGTTGAGGGTGAATTGATACATGGTACACATAGCTAATGACATTTTGTGGGGGCTTTCATCCAGCACCTGCACTTTATTGGAGATCACTGCAGTTAAGAGACATTTGTTTTGCTTCTGCACTTTTTGGATTTATTTTGCACATTGCTGTTGAGTGTGGCTTAGAGAGTTTCCAGCACAAAGACTTGCATTATTTTGCATGTTTTCTTTTGGAATTGTTTTTGTTTTTTTTCTGCACTAAAGACTGTCTATTGCACAATTTTATATAGTTTTTTTTTTTTCTATATAGATTTTTTTTTTTACACTGGATTGTTGCACATTTAAATACATTTTTCACAGTGTTACTTTATATTATTTCACCTTTATGAAGAGTCATTTATGGATACGTTTTGCAGTTATCACTCCTGAATTTGATGTTTTATGCACGCTATTTTATATAGTTTAAAATTATTTTTATAGTAAGCGCCCTCTTACCCCCCTTTTTATTGTCATTAAGATATCCCCACTGAAAGTCAAGGACGTCATATGACATCCTTGGGCTGGAAATAGTTGGACTGAGGCCCCTTTCACACTTGTGCAACTTCGCCATGATTTTTCGGCCGCGATTTTAACCAAACAGTATACGACTGTGGATCTAACTTTGCCCTGCGACTTGAAGTCCGACTTCAATGGACAGGGATCTGACTTTGACCCCCTACAATACCGGGCACTGTCTGTCTGGTATGAATCTTTATGGGGTACTCCACGCCAATTTTTATCTTAAATTTTCAAAACGTCATGGGTTCCCGCTCCAAGAGCATACCAGGCCCTTTGGTCTGGTATGGCTTTTAAGGGGAACCCCTTGCCGAAAAAGCGGCGTGGGGTTCCCGCCCAAAATCCATACCAGACCCTTATCCGAGCATGCAGCCTGGCTGGTTAGGAAAGGGGATGAGCGCGTGCTCCCCCTCTTGATTCGTACCAGGCCGCATGCCCTCAACATGGGGGGAGGGGATGCTTTGGGGCAAAGGGGACCCTGCGCCCCCCCCACCCCGAAGCACTTTTGTCCACATGTTGAGGACAAAGGCCTCTTCCCGACAACCCTGGCCATTGGTTGCCGGGGTCTGCGGCAGGGGGCTTATCGGAATATGGGAGCCCCCTTTAATAAAGTGGCCCCTAGATGCGGCCCCCCACCCTATGTGAATGGGTAACATTGCACCCCTACCTATTCACCTGGGGGAAAAAGTGTCAAAAATAAAACGCACCACACAGGTTTTTAAAGTAATTTATTAGGCAGCTCCGGGGGTCTCTTCCAATTTTATTCTCCACTCTCTGGTTCGTCTCCCTCTGTCCACTGTCTTCTGCTGCGTCTCCTCCGCTATCTTCTGCTCGCTATTGCCTGGTCTTCTGTTGTCTTCTTCCCTCTGCTCTTCCGATGTTGACTCAATGCTCTCCCGCTCTAATGTGCGGTGTGCCACTACTTATATTGGCATGGGGCAGGGTCACTGTGTTATGTCATGTGGAGGCCCTTCCGGTGACCCTGCCCCATGCCAATATAAGTCGTTGCACACTGCGCTTTGGGCATTAAAGTGGGAGTGAGCGCCGAGTCAACATCGGAAGAAGACAACAGAGAAGACTGGGCAAGAGCAAGCAAAAGAGCAGAAGATGGCAGAGGAGTCCCGGCAGAAGACGGCGGACAGAGGGAGAAGAACCGGAGAGGGGATAAGAAATCGTAAGAGACCCGCAGAGCTGCCTAATAATTTACTTTAAAAACATGTGTAGTGTGTTTTATTATTGACACTTTTTTTATCAGGTGAATGGGAAGGGGTACCCTCTACTCGCTCACATAGGGTGGGGGGGCCGGCATCTGGGGGCCCCCTTATTAAAAGGGCCTCCCAGATTCTGATGAGCCACCCCGGCAACCAATGGCCAGGGTTGTCAGGAAGAGGCCCTTGTCATCAACATGGAGACAAGGTGTTTTGGGGTGGGGGGCACAGGCCCCCCCTGCCCCAAACCCCCACCCCCCCCCCCATGTTGAGGGCATGCGGTATGGTTCAGGAGAGGGGGGCGATCGCTCGCCCTCACCCCCCTTTCCTAACCGGCCAGGCTGCATGCTCGGATAAGGGTCCAATATGGATTTCGGGGGGGGGGGGTTCACCCCCTCCGTTTTTTCAGGCGTGGGAGTTCCCCATAAAATCCATACCAGACCGAAGGGCCTGGTATGCTCTTGAAGGGGGAACCCATGCCGGATTTAAAAAATAAAAAATTGGTGCCGAGTTTCCCTTCAGGATCATCAGCGCACAAGTCTAATGCCAAAGTCTGATTCGTTAATACGGGGATCTGACATTCGAATAAAGTAGTGCAGGGACTACTTTGTAGTCAGCACGACATGTGATTTTTGCAGTCCCAAATCGTAGGACAAATCGTATAAGTGTGAAAGGGGCCTAAACCTTTTTCTGATACTTGTTAATTTCCAAGTTAAAATCATTAGATAGATAGATAGATACCCCTAGAGAATAAAATGGTTGTTGTTGCCACATTTTATGTCACACTATATTTGTGCAGTGGTCTTTCAAATGCTATTTTTTGGGGAAAAAATATACTTTAATAATAAAAAGATAAACGAAACTGTGTAAAGTTGACCAATTTTTTTTGTATAATATGAAAGATGTTACACCGTGAGAATTGTGATCTTTATTCTAAGCAAAAAAATAGTGATTCTAATTTTGGCCAGAATTGTGCATCTGTAATTCAGTATCTTGTCGGGATGTGATTTTGGTTTGATTGCTCTCTAGACTTGGTGCTATATAAATGAGTAAAATAACTATAGACCTATTGTGGATAGCTCATGGATTCTGAGTTTCTAGGAATGCGCCCATATATCAGCCGTCTAAAATTATTTATTTTGCCACGATTTTTATAGGCCTTGGGCGAGTGTGTATTTGCCATGTCTTTTAATAGGGAGGTGCGTTGCACCACAACTAGGTTTGTACCGATACCGAACATTTCCCAGAGTACTTGTACTCGGAAATGCTACAATCCTTCACCCGATATCTGGGCAGTCAGGGATGATCGGTGCCGCGGGGGGAGTTACAAGCACCAATCTCCCTGTATACATAGAGAAAATAACCGCTCAGTAGTCTTCAAAGAACCTTCTCACTGGAACCAAACCATGGGTGCTGGCAGTGCAATAATGATGCAAAAATAGGAAGGAAACTTGGACAGCCGCACTCCAAAAATGTTTTATTTAAAATCGATCACAAAATGAACATGCCACAGCAAATAAATTGGAACAAAAGCTAACAGTTCACACTGTAGCTATGACTAAGCACTGAAGCTACAGTGCGAAACGCTAGCTTTTGCTCCAATTTTTTTGCTGTGGCATGTTCATTTTGTGATCGATTTTAATTAAAAGAACATTTTTGGAGTGCGGCTGTCCAAGTTTCCTTCGTATTTTTGCTCCCTGTATTCATGTCAATAAAGCCTGACGGCTTCTCCCCGGACCCCCCCTCGCTTTTCATCTGCTTTAGTGAAATTTATACAGCGGTGATCTGCGCTTGTAACTCCCCCCAAAGCCGCACTGATCACAGCTGATTGTCCCTGTATCCTCCTCCAGTCCCCCCTCCGTTATACTGCTCTCCCCCTCCCGCGCTCCGTGTCCCCTCCATGTCGTCCTCCAATCCCTCTGCCCTCGATCTGTCAGGATAGAGAGCAGAGGTGGGAACCGGTAAACCCAGCTCCTTCCTTTTCCGAATGAACAGACAGTGATCACTGACTCTGTCCATTAACATAACTCAAACATTGTAACCTGTGTTTATGATGCTTCAGTTTATGAATGGAGAGGAGCCTCTGTCTCCTCTCCATTCATTTTAGCTGAGGTTGCAGAAAAAGGGACCAGGGAATCTGTGCCACTGTCCCACGACATTAAAAAAAAGTATCGGTATCGGCAAGTACTGGGGGGGGGGGGGGGGGGGGGGTCGTGGTATCGGGACAACTTGTTAGTGAGGTGTCTCGTCACTTTCACACCTGCAAATCATGTAGTGTTTCCATATTTTTGCCCATGCCCTGCATTTATCCTTCTGTATTGGGCCTCATGCACACTGGATGTGTGCATGAGCATTCTATTTCCTGTCACTAAATGCCCCTGCATGTTTAGCCTTACGTAGTGGTGACTTTTTTTCTCCTAGCTGTATTGGGGTTGGATGCAATCGCACAAACCCAAAGATGGCACTGCCAACACCCAAGGCAGATTTTTTTTTTTTTATGCCCTTGCCCCCCTCCCAAGTGACACAGGTGACTTCCCCGGGTAGTGGTAGAGCTACCACACAGCATAGTGACGTGAAGCCTGTTAAGTGCAGGCTCACTGTTGCTGAGTAAAAGTCCATGCCTGACTACTGCATCTGTCACACAAGCAGGTGTTGGTGGTTGACGGTGCTCAATGGCCCCGAGTGGCTCAGCTACTGATTCTGCCTTTGTGACAGGTGCAGCGGCCCAGCATGGAGCTCAGTAATGCAGAGCCTGTGATTTTTATCTGGCTCAGCATTGCTAAGCTGTACCGAGGATGGTGTGCGCTGTATGGACTCTCCAGCTTTAGGGCTGTCTTCCACCATGCATCTGATTGCTGTCTGAGGCTGGGTTCACACTACTACACTACTTTGATCCTACTTTGCTCTGCTACATTGGTCCTACATCCATCCTACTTTCATGAACAGGATACTACTTTGGTCCGACTTCAATGATATTCAATGGGCCTGAAGTAGGATCAATGTAGGACCAAAAGTAGTACAGGGAGCATTTTCAAAGTCGGACCGACTTGTGTAGGACGCTACAAGACGCTCTCATAGGGAAACATTGAACACAGAGCAAAGTAGGATGAAAGTAGTGTAGTAGTGTGAACCCAGCCTAATGCAACTGTGTAAGTTGGCCTCATTAGTGGGATGACCACCACCTTGTATCTCTATGAGAATTTATATTTTTAGATATCCAACCCTGCTTCTGAGACTATGCTGACTGCTTCATATCACTTATATTGCAGAAAGGCTAGATAATCTGTTAATTGCTGCATTTAATAAATCGGCACTATGAAGTCTTGCGTGGTTTTAGAAGTAAAGTAAGCCAGAGCAATGGAATCACCAGGTATTTTGTGGTAGTTGATGTGAGAAGATCTTTTTACAAGGTGAGAATCTTTAGAACCACAAAGCTGTTGAAAAGCAGTGCTGTGTGCACCCTAGTTAGACTCGGCTGCACTAGGTGGTGATGGTGGAAACCACAGCAAAGATCTGAAGATTGCATCTACTACCCCTCTACACAAAGCTGTTTACTGCTGAACCACAGACAGCTATTATCCTCACAGTAAGCTCTCCAACAGGCTATTAACATTCATCAGAATCAAGTGTGTAGCTGTTTTTATTTTTTTTACAGCCTTTCAGAACTAGAAATTATTCACTTACATTTTTGTGTTTCAGGGAAGCAATGCGTAATTATTTAAAAGAGCGGGGTGATCAGACTGTACTTATCCTCCATGCTAAAGTTGCACAGAAATCCTATGGCAATGAAAAAAGGTGCGTAATGTATTTGCTTTTCAATAGTAGTATATATTTATTTTCTTGTTTGCCTATTCTGTCAAATTAGTACGCTAAACCTTGAGACACCTTGCTTTCCATATACAGGGTGGCATTCTAGATCATCACCCACTGGATATACTCTAGGGATTCTGATGAAAACACTAACTTTTTTTTTTTGTCAGTCATGGATGTAACAGGTTGCACCATTAAACGAGAACTGCAGTGCAGATATTTTGATGCAGTATCCATCCATAAAAAAAAAAAAAAATGAAATGCATGCATGTCTGGGCAAAGAAAAAGAAACCTTCAGTACATCTTTGCAATACATGCACATTTCCCCATGTTGTATCATTTTACAATGCAGTGAAGTCACAAGCAGAGTTCTCCTATCATTGGGACTACAGGACACCTCTCCCTTTTTGTTATGAAAACAAGGGGATGCAATCAGTAGTTTAGCAGGGAAGAAGTTGGCATAATGTTATAACCTCAAACAGGAATTTAGAAGTCCACTGGACATCTGGCTTTAACAATGGATATTTTCCATCTGAATGCCTGCTTTGCTAATGAATAGGGTTGTCCCGATACCACTTTTTTAGGACCGAGTACAAGTACCGATACTTTTTTTCAAGTAGTCGCCGATACCGAATACCGATACTTTTTTTAAATGGGTCCCCAAATGCAGCCATGTCCCCCCCCCCATATGCAGCCATGTCCCCCCCATATGCAGCCATGTCCCCCCCATATGCAGCCATGTCCCCCACATATGCAGCCATGTCCCTCTAGCCATGTCCCTCACATATGCAGCCATGTCCCTCTAGCCATGTCCCTCACATATGCAGCCATGTCCCTCTAGCCATGTCCCTCACATATGCAGCCATGTCCCTCTAGCCATGTCCCTCACATATGCAGCCATGTCCCTCTAGCCATGTCCCTCACATATGCAGCCATGTCCCTCACATATGCAGCCATGTCTCTCTAGCCATGTCCCTCACATATGCAGCAATGTCCCTCTAGCCATGTCCCTCACATATGCAGCAATGTCCCTCTAGCCATGTCCCTCACATATGCAGCCATGTCCCTCTAGCCATGTCCCTCACATATGCAGCCATGTCCCTCATATGCAGCAATGTCCCTCTAGCCATGTCCCTCACATATGCAGCAATGTCCCTCTAGCCATGTCCCTCGATGCGGCGGCGCGATGCGGCGGCAGCAGCGGGGGGGGAAAGGGGGGGGGGAGTATTCTATTTAGGTATCAGGGGTATTTGCGCGAGTACGAGTACTCCCGCAAATACTCGGTATCGGTCCCGATACCGATACTGGTATCGGTATCTGGACAACCCTACTAATGAACATCTGAATCAGGGTTTGACAAATTTGCTTGGAATCTAGGAGCTAGCCAAAAAAAGTTAGGAGCCAGAAAACGCACCCCGTCCAGACAAGGTTGCGCGCAGAAGCGAACACATACATGAGCAGTGCCCGCATATGTAAACTGTGTTCAAACCACACATGTGAGGTATCGCCGCGATTGGTAGAGCGAGAGAAATAATTCTAACCCTAGACCCCCTCTGTAACTCAAAACATGCAACCTGTAGATTTTTTTTAAACGTCGCCTATGAAGATTTATAAGGGTAAAAGTTTGTCGGCATTCCACGAGCTGACGCAATTTTGAAGCGTGACATGTTGGGTATGAATTTACTCGGCGTAACATTATCTTTCATAGTATTAAAAAAAAATAGGGATAACTTTACTGTTGTCTTATTTTTTCATTAAAAAAAGTGTAATTTTTTTCCCCAAAAAAGTGCGCTTGTAAGACCGCTGCGCAAATACGGCGTGACAAAGTATTGCAACGATCTCCATTTTATTCTCTAGGGTGTTAGGATAAAAAATATATGTTTGGGGGTCCTAATTAGAGGGAAGAAGATGGCAGTGAAAAATGACATTAGAATTGCTGTTTAACTTGTAATGCTTAACTTGTAATACCAACGGCCACCACCAGATGGTGCCAGCTCACACAAGGAAGAGCTAGGGACTTCCAAGGGACTGGGATTTGTCAAATGATGTTGAATGATTCAGAGGAGAACTGGGTGAAAGTGTTGTGGTCAGATAAGACAAAAATCGAGCTCTTTGGCATCAACTCAACTGGCCGTGTTTAGAGGAGGAGGAATGCTGCTTATGACCCCAAGAACCCCATCCTCACCGTCAAATATGGAGGTGGAAACATGCTTTGGGGGTGTTTTTCTGCTAAGGGGACAGGACAACTTCACTGCATCAAAGGAACGATGGACAGGGCCAAGTATCGTCAAATCTTGGGTGAGAACCTCTTTCCCTCAGCCAGGGCATTGAACATAGGTTGTGGTGGCTATTCCAGCAAGACAATGACCCAAAACGCATGGCCAAGGCAAAAACAAAGCGGCTAAAGAAGTAGCATATTAAGGTCCTTGAGAGGCCTAGCCAGTCTCCAGACCTTAATCCCATAGAAAATATGTGGAGGGAGCTGAAGATTCAAGTTATCTGAACCTTCAAGATCTGCAAAGAGGATTTGGACAAAAATCCGTCCTGAGATGTGTGCAAACCTGGTGGCCAACTACAAGAAACGTCTCACCTCTGATTGCCAACAAGGGTTTTGCCACAAAGTACTGCGTCATGTTTTGCAAAGGGGTCAAATACTTATTTCACTCATTAAAATGCAAATCATTTTATATCTTTTTTTTTTTTTTTTTTTAATGCTTTGTCAGTGGGCAAATGTACAAAATCAGCAGGAGATCAAATCCTTTTGAGAAGATGAAACTTTACAAAGAATACCCAATCACGTACAAGGGGGGGGGGGGGAATGCACATGATTGGATGATGGAAGTCGTCGGAGCTCTCCCTCTTTTACGACGGTCTGGAGCAACTGCACATCCCCATTATTTCCACTGACCACCAATGTAAGGTGTATTCTCACCACTGGCCACCAGTGTAATAGGCCCCTTCTTCCCACTGACCACTAATCAAAATAACTTTTTTTTTTTTCCTCTGGCCCCCAGTGTAAAGGGGTCCTTTTCCAACTAACCACCAAAAAAGACCCTTCTACATTGTATCCTAATTTAAAGGGCACCTCGGAGACTTTCACTTTAAGGGAACACTTCTCTACTGACCACAAATGTGAGGGAGCGCTACAATTTTTTCACTTTTCTGGCCATTACTATCATCGTTTGTTTTTCATTTTTGTTCGTTGTTTTTTTTTTGTATAGAGCGACTCTGGGTTGTCAAATTTGCCACCTTAATTATTCTTTAATTTATTATACTTCAATTTACTATTCACACAATTGTTTAGTGAGCGCTGAGCGTGATCTAGTAATTATTAGCCGAGGTTCACTGAAACCTGGAAGTTATATGAAGTGTTTTTCTATGTTAAAAGTGTTAGAAAGCTGCACTAGCGTTAACATGGAAAAGTGGAGTGTATGAATCCAGCAGAAGCCAATGTGTAGCTGTAGAAGTATGAATCTTGCTATTGTGTATGCAGAATGTTACCAGTCTTTTACTGCCCCGCATTCCTTGACTTCTTTCTCCGGCCCAGTCTGCAATAATAATTTTTATCCCCTCCTAAACTAATTGAGCCATGCGATTTTTACTGGAAACCTGCGGCAGCTCAGACACAGTGAAAAGCTTTATATAGAGAAATTCTAAAATTAAATGTTTTGTTAGGATTGTTTAATTCACATTAGCCCAGTTTGGATCTTATTTTTCTGTGCAAAGCATTTCTTAATAGTTCGACCCCCCGGGGGACATATTCACTCATTCAACCTCGCCGCCTCTAAATTCCACAGCTCTGTTTAAATGGATCTTTTTCAAATGTGTTTTTGTGAGCTCAGCGGCCTCTGGAGCATTGCGTCTGTACTGTAAAAATCTGAACAGTATCATCTCGTATTTTTTTTCTTTTTGTACGAAGAATGAGAAGCCAATTTTTTTTTATTTTCTGGCCACATTGTAGCTGATTTTCAGAAAAGGCTGACTTGTACAATACAATAAAAATACTGAATGAAAAATAAACTGTTGCCAGTAGCAGCTCCGTGCTTTTTAAATATACATCAGGTTGTTGGCAGCAGCTTCATTCTTCAAGTTTTCATGAATTATCCTTCATAAGTGTCGGAGCCCTGGTGATGGCCACTGTGTTCCTTAGTTGTACAGAATTCCACATTCTTAAAGTGGAGGTTCACCCGGAAATGTAAATTTTTAACATTAGATTCATGCTCATTTTGTCTAGGGGAATCGGCTATTTCTCTTATCGTCCATGGACGGACACAGCTCCTTAAATCTTGACAAGTGGGTTATGTTCCCTGTTTACAGGAGAGGACTAGGCAGAATCATGTTATATAGTTAAATACATGTTACATTAACAGAGTTGAACAGCCCCGCCCAGGGGGCGGTCCCTCCAGACATAACCCTCCTGCTTCGTTTTAAAAAAAACTAGCCGATTTTCCCTTGACAAAATGAGCATCAATCTAATGTTAAAAATTTCGGGTGAACTCCCGCTTTAAAAAGGGTAGTGGGTTGAGGGGGGGGGGGGGTTCTCTGTAGCAAATTACTTTTTATTATCTTTAACCACTTAAGGACCGCCTCCTGCACATATACGTCGGCAGAATGGCACGGCTGGGCACAAGCACGTATATATACGTCCTGTACTTGTACCCAGCCGTTGGTCGCGCGCGCGCTCCCGCGACCCGGTCCGAAGTGCTCGAGTGCGGCGATCGGTCCCAGGAGCTGAAGAACGGGGAGAGCCGTGTGTAAACACGGCTTCCCACGTGCTTCACTGGCAGCATATCGATCGCGTCACCCCCTTTATAGGGGAGAAACGATCGATGACGTCACACCTACAGCCACACCCCCCTACAGTTGTAAACACTCACAAAGTGAAGCCTAACTCCTACAGCGCCCCCTGTGGTTAACTCCCAAACTGCAACTGTCATTTTCACAATAAACAATGCAATTTAAATGCATTTTTTGCTGTGAAAATGACAATGGTCCCAAAAATGTGTCAAAATTGTCCGAAGTGTCCGCCATAATGTCGCAGTCACGAAAAAAATCGCTGATCGCCGCCATTAGTAGTAAAAAAATTATAAAAAAAAAAAATGCAATAAAACTATCCCCTATTTTGTAAACGCTATAAATTTTGCGCAAACCAACCGATAAACGATTATTGCGATTTTTTTTTTTTTTTTGTACCAAAATAGGTAGAAGAATACGTATCGGCCTAAACTGAGGGGAAAAAAAAAATATTCTTTTCTTGCACATTTTTTTTTCTATTACATTTCTTGCACGATTCTCTCATCATTGATCAGAAAATCGTTTGTTTTTCTAAAAATTTGCAACATGTCGGATTTC
Source organism: Rana temporaria (assembly GCF_905171775.1). Classification (NCBI taxonomy): domain Eukaryota; kingdom Metazoa; phylum Chordata; class Amphibia; order Anura; family Ranidae; genus Rana; species Rana temporaria. The sequence continues at coordinate 600,743,962 of NC_053489.1, read as the reverse complement.
TCAAATCTGATTGCCGCACGAAAATCGGCTGTTGCTGCAGCCCACTAACGGTGCGAAATAGGAACGAAAACTCTTTCATACGATTTTCGAAAGAAAATTCTTTCGAAATTCGAACCGTGTATGGCCGGCCGCCTTTAGACACGTTATTGGGCCTGCAGATATCCTGAAATGTAAAAATCCAGAATTTAGCGTGTGTCCAGAAGCCCTGAATCATCAAGCAAGACTAGATGATGTGTTGCAGGGTGCTCTTCTCCTCCTGACATCTCCAGCAGAGTGGAGACCTCTGTGGGAACAATTTTATGTAGGGTCTTGGGATACAAGATCCTATCTAGATGGTAAATGTTAAAGCGGAGGTCCACACAAAAATGGAACTTCTTCTGTTCAGACACCTATATCACGGGCACGCTAGGCACAGGTAAGTGCCCCTTATTTTAAAAGCCAGCAGCTGCAGTATTTGTATCTGCTGACGTTTAAAAAATAAAAATTTAGGTGGACCTCGGCTTTAAAAGCAAACTACATTTTGAAATCCTATCAAATGACCTTTTGTCAAAACATTGCATAAACCTGAGCATTATATATATGTTCGAAAATCTACTAGTGTATGATTATCTTTACCTTGCTACATGCTTGTTCCTTATCAGTGTAAAGGTTTTTTTTTTTTTTGTAAATTGCAGTAGAGAACTAAGCAGCTAGTATATTCTGAAAGGAGTTTGGCACTGGCAGAATATTTCTTTCATGATCATGTATGACCCCCAAAAAATAGCATGCAGTTGACGCTTCCAAAGTTTGCTTGAATTTATGACCTCATGCACATTTTAGCTGTTCTATTCCCATTTACAGCCATTTGACTTGCGGTATTTTGTATTTTTATAAAAAATGTACTGCCCCTAAACACCCCTGTACGTTCATGCACAGATTTCTGCTTATGGACACAGATCTAAGCGCACCAAAATCATATTCAGGAGAGGCGCAGAGGAAACCGCCACGTATGTTTAGCGTGCGAGCATGCATTCATTTAAATGACCAGAATACATTTTCTGGCCAAGGAAGTGAATGAACGCCTAAAGCACTTGTAAGGAGAAGTCATTAAAAGTCTCAATTCACTCAACTATAAAGTGAGCATAGTTTCATAACAATTACTTTCAGTTCTGAGAGCTAAAAGCAACCATGTTAATTTCTGAATAATGGTTACTAATGCACGTCTTGTAGCCTTTTGAAATGAGCATGTAGACTCTCTGCTTACAAAAGCTTGCTTTGACATTTTTTTTCTTTCTATTATTAAAACAGAAGAGCTGTTTGTAACTAAATGATTTCAACCATTGACTGTATAAGCATGCACTTCTGGTATATGCTTGTCATTAAAACTCGTCTGCCATCTAGTGGACAGCTGTGGTATTGAAGGCATTCAGATTTTTTTTTTTTTTTCACTTTGTGTGTGTGTGTGTGTGTCTGCAGTGTCAATGAACTATAAGGGTGCTCATCAATGTTCTCATTGAGTTAATTGAGAACTACAAGTTTTCTGTAGCCGCCCTGTTTTTAAAATGTGGCTGAGGGAAGAACAACCCATGGTTACAGGGAAGTGAGGTAGGTGGGGCTAAACATATTACACCCTTAATACAGATGTAACCTGTTCAGAAGGTAAACTTGGCCTTTAAACTGCCATTCACAGAATGGATTGCTGTGCTGCTTAAAGCGGAGGTTCACCCAAATAACATCTATATAAGATCATATTCTTTATACTTCCAACATGTACAGTAGGCCCCCCCCCCCTTTTTTTTTTTGGCTGTACATACCTTATTATGGCCATTTTCAATCCGGCATCCGGGTACTCCCACGGGAGTAGGCGTTCCTATGCTGCGGCGCAATGTCATCTGGGACTTCGCCCAGATGATTGACGTCCTTGAGAAAAAGTTCCCCCCCGGCAGATAAGGGCCCCCTATTGGGCAGGAGAGTCAGAGTTTCCGAAAGAACCCGAACATGCAGAGCTGCAAGTCGGCTCTACACGGCACATGCGCACCAACTAGAAGTCGTATAGAGCTGACGCGCAGCTCTGCATGTTTGGGTTCTTTCGGAAACTCCGTGACTCTCGTGACGTGCCTACGCACTAGGGGGGGGGCTGTCAATCATCTGGGCAAAGTCCCAGATGACATTGCGCCGCAGCATAGAAACGCCTACTCCCGCGGGAGTGAGTACCCGGAAGCCGGATTGAAAATAGCCATAATAAGGTATGTACAACCAAAAAAAAGGGGCCTACTGTACATGTTGGAAGTATAAAGAATATGATCTTATATAGATGTTGTTTGGGTGAACCTCTGCTTTAAGTGGCCAAATATGCGGCATCTCGGACCAGACTGTGTCCTACTCTGTGACATGAATTTAAAATGAAGAGTTGTATTTTTTTCCCCCCATTTGTGTTTTTTATGTTATTATTATTTATTATTAATTATTATTATTTATTATTAATTATTATTATTATCATTATTATTTTTTTTTTAACGATTGCCAGAGGCGGCTCTAGGCTTTGTGAGGTTGTAGGCAAAATCTAGACATGAGGCCCCACTAAAACCCATAATTGAAAAAGGAATTTCAAGAGATAAAAATTAACTGTATAACAATTGCATAAGTTAGGAGCCTTCAATCCTATGAACTATGAATTCACAGTTGCTAGAATTTTCTCTATAACAAACGTCAAAAAACATATTTCTACATTTACATGAAGGTCAGGGTAATAAAATCCAACACAGAGTTCCCCCTTACATCAGTCTGCAGGATTCCCCCTGCAGTGCATTTCATGCAAAGGGGAATGTTGCAGGTCATGATGTGAAGGGGAATATGGCAGAGTTTGGTGTAAAGGGGATCTCTGATGTAAGGGGGGCTCTGGCGACCAGAGATCATATTTTAAAGTGCACAGCATTCCCCTTTACATAGTTTCCACTTACAGCAGGGCCTGCAGAGTTCCAACTTGCATTTAAAACAGGAAATCTGTTGTGTGGAGAACTCTGGTGACCACAGACCACCTTCCGCAGAGTGACTGCACTAAGGTAAGGGGGTTACTGATTTATATCAGTGCCCCCTTACTTTATTGTATTCACCCCCCCCCCCGAGACTGGCCTTGCAGTGCTGTCACTGTCAGACGGTTTTCTCCTGGCTCCAGCTTGGCGGCTCGGGTTTCATTTTTCCCCCCATGACCCCTTCCTGGTAGCGCTCCAGCTCTTGACTCTTCTGTAGGATCCCCCTCAGAGACTGCAGATATAATTCAGGAGATGGTCACGGACTGTGTGGACATGATACAGGAGATGGTCAGGGACTGTGCGGACATGATACAGGAGATGGTCACGGACTGTGTGGACATGATACAGGAGATGGTCAGGGACTGTGCGGACATGATACAGGAGACGGTCAGGGACTGTGCGGACATGATACAGGAGACGGTCAGGGACTGTACAGACATGATACAGGAGATGGTCAGGGACTGTGCGGACATGATACAGGAGACGGTCAGGGACTGTACAGACATGATACAGGAGATGGTCAGGGACTGTGGCGACATGATACAGGAGACGGTCAGGGACTGTGCGGACATACAGGGGATGGTCATGGTAATGACAAGCAGAAACTCTGTCTCACATGACTATAAAGGTAACATCACATTGCAGCAGCACCCGCCAAGCACTGGAGCCACAGACAATCCCGGTTACCGACCGGACAGATGATCACTCCAAGTCCTCCATCCCCTCCTACAAGCAGGAGAAACCGACTGTCCACTTTGAGCGCCCGCCCTGCAGTGCATTCTGGGAGGTGTAGTCTCTTCAGAGTACAGGCACCACCCGGCCGAGTCTAGTGTGTGCTGTGGAGAACTACATCTCCCATCGTGCATTGTGGTGCCAGCTAGGACAGCGGTGGAGCCTGCTTTTGGCTGCCGCTGCTGATGAGGATGTTACAGGTGGGACTTTTAATGTGTGCCGAAGGTGATGTTCTGTCACGCTAATCTGACAGAACGCCATCCCGCTCGCGGCTTACCCCGCTAGCCTGGGGACACCGATCGCGACATTCCCTTCCACTCCAACACACAAGTTAGGCAATTTGGCCGGTTGGCGAGGTACCTGTACACGCGGGGCCTTAGGCAACCGCCTACTTTGCCTAATTGGAGGGCCATCTCTGACTACTGCACCATCTCTCATGTCGAGGAGCCAAGTATAACTAAAGGCACAAGTTCTTTTTTTTTTGGGTAGAAGGGGGATAGGAATGCTTGTCCAATTTTATTGCTGTCTGTGTTCCTTTTGGGGACTTTATTTGTCCTGTTTTATCATTGTCATCAAAAGTAAAGGAAAATCCCAAATTTTGGGTTGCCCCCAGAAAAGTAATGGAGGGGACATTTTCTAATGGAGACACTAATTCTAGTGACCTGGTGGTCCACAAGGAATGTGATTTCCTTTTACTTCCTATTTGGCTTTGGCAATGTTTCTCAACTCCAGTCCTCAAATACCCCCAACAGGTCATGTATTCAAGATTTTCCTCAAATGGAATGAAAACATGACCTGTTGGGGGTACTTGTGGACTGGAGTTGAGAAACATTGGACTGTGGGACAGGAAATGAAGGTAAATCTCCGTAATGTGACACAGGTGGCAAAAAATAATTTGACTGGGATTATATCCCTCCCTTGCCAAAATGGGGGAAACATTTTTTGCCCATAGTTTAACTTTAAGAAACCAGGGATGATTGGGAATCGGTCTGTATTTGATAACTGTGTGGGGGATGCTTTGACTGGGGGAAGAGCGATCTGTGTTCCTGCTTGGCAGAACCACAAGATCTCCATCTTCCCTGTCAGAACGTCGATCTGCCTTGTTTATATAGGCAGACCGCTGTTCCACCTCTCTCTGGGAGATCGCTGGATGCCGGCGAACATTGTTTCCACTGGACCCGCTGATTGGCTTCTGTTACTAAAAATGAGACAACAGTCTCATTCAGTTATAATACTACTGATTGAGACCATTTTATAGGGATTTTCAACGGATGCATGTCCTCTTAAACCTTGCAATGGCTTTGCCAGGATGGAAAGTATGAAGGATTGATGTGTGTTTTTTTTGTTTTAGGCAGAGGTGCTTTTAGAGGGGCTTTATCGCGAAACATGTAGAGCTCAAGCTTTTTTTGTGGATCTTGTGGCCTTCTCATCGTGGAGATATCTATACTCAATATAGGCATCTACTATACAGACATCTTTTGTAGCACGTTACCTACATTACCATTGAGTCACTCCCTTTGAGGGTTATCACGATTTTATCTTTGTATTGTATTTTTTATGTATGTTTAACCACTTAAGGACTGCCTAACGCCGATATACGTTGGCAGAATGGCACAGCTGGGCACAGGCACGTACAGGTACATTGCCCTTTAAGTGCCCAGCCGTGGGTCGCATGGCTGTGCGCTCGTGACCCGGTCCAAAGCTCCGTGACGCCCCTCGAGGGACCTGTGGACCCGATCGCCGCCTGTGTCCCACGATCGGGTCACAGGAGCTGAAGAATGGGGATAGGTGATTGAAAAACACACCTTCCCCGTTCTTCTCTGTGGCTTGTCACTGATCGTCTGTTCTTTGTTATAGGGAAAGATGATCAGTGACATCACACGTCCAGCCACACCCCCCTACAGTAAGAATCGCTCCCTTAGGGCCCACTTAACACCTTAGCGCCCCCTAGTGGTTAACCCCTTCACTGCCATTGTCCTTTTCACAGCAATCAGTGCATTTTTATAGCACTTTTCGCTGTGAAAATGACAATGGTCCCAAAAATGTGTCAAAAGTGTCCGATGTGTCCGCCATAATGTCAGTCACGAAAAAAATCAGTGCCGTTTACTAGTAAAAAAAATATATTAATAAAAATGCCATAAAACTATCCCCTATTTTGTAAACGCTATAACTTTTACCCAAACCATTAATAAACGCTTTTTTATTTTTTTTACCAAAAATATGTATAATACGTATCGGCCTAAACTGAGGGGGAAAAAAAAATTTTTTTTTGTATATTTTTTGGGGGGTATTTATTATAGCAAAAAGTAAAAAATATTGAATTTTTTTTCAAAATTGAAGCTCTTTTTGTTTACAGCACAAAAAATAAAAACCGCAGAGGTGATCAAATACCACCAAAAGAAAGCTCCATTTGTGGGGACAAAAAGGACACCAATTTTGTTTAGGAGCCACGTTGCACGACTGCACAATTGTCAGTTAAAGCGACAGTGCCAAATCGCAAAAAGGGGCCAGGTCCTTTGCCTGCATAATTGTCCGGGGCTTAAGTGGTTAAGATTTAAATTTCATTCTCTTTTATTTATGTGCCTACAAAGTCCATGTTCCTTAATCATTCCCTATTCACTCAGTACTAGGACGTGGCATATTCATTATTAAGGGTGTTGATTACCACCCGAGGGCATTAGTAATCAATCATTTTCTAAAGGGGTTTTATGGCGACTTAAACTTTTAATGTTTTTAACATTGCGCGGTTTATTTCCTTCTCTCCTTTCTGCCTGTCTCCAGCATTGCACCCGGGGACTAGCAGGGAGGGGAGAGACCTTGCAGTGAGACGAGCACCAATTGGGTGCTTGTCAGGAAAGTGTTGTGGTTGCTCAGTACAAGTGCTTGCTGAACCGTTGAATAAAGCTCTGGTGTCCGCTCCGTTAAGGGGCAAAAAAAGTAAACCCGGTTTTCCCTGATTTGCACATCCCGGGTATGGCTAACTGTGTAAGAGTAAGGTATGCTCTTTGTAGAATATACAATTGTTTTTTTTTTTAGTACCAAACTTTTTCTCAGTATTATATATACTTATCTTGCAACATCAGATTTCCAAGTCTGTTTATGAAGAAAAGCTAGTTTTTCACACTGTCCTGTCTTAAAGATGTTGCATGGCAGCTGTCAAATCTTGGTAGCCCTGTAGCAAGAAGAAACATTTGGAGGTCCTTTGTCTCATGAATAAAACAAGGAATCCGATTTCTAGGTTTTAGCATGTTTGATGTGATAAGACATGAAGGGGTGAAGTTCCCACCAGGCAGAGAGCATCCCTGCAATAACCAATGCAGTTTGGTTAAGGAATGCCCCAGAAAACTCACTTCACCCCTAAGGGTAGCCACACACATAATGACTAAATATGATCACTTTGCTCATTCACTGCATCAAAACTGAACAAAAAATGCAAACCAAAGACGACCTGTTTTTGACCTGTAGCAGAATTTTGATGGTCTCTCTCCTGGTCCATCAAACCAATCTGTCTGCAACGGTGGATGTTCGTCTGGGTTCCCACCTGGAGTGGCTATTCCCTTTCCCCTTGCTATTTGGACTTTGCATCCATTGATTGCCAGCTTGGAGGTCACCCTGTCATCTTTACCTTTTTCCATCCCTTTTTGTGGTTTATACCCAAGCAGACACCAGCCTATTATGGACACTACAGCTTCTACTCTGTCTACAGCAGAACCCGGCTTCAGTAGGACCCTCATGGCATTGACAGACAACCCACTGAGATCGGGTCCACAGACTCATCAGTTTCAACCCATGGATGATAAGAATATCCCACTTATTGGCCTTTTCAGGAAACTTGAAAACCTAATGGCCAAGGAGATCAGATGCTATTGGGACATCAGCCTTTTGTCTGAACATACCTCATCAGCACGCATTCCGCGAGGTCTACGTATCAAACTTCCTACCTTGGATCCAGTCAACGATGCATTCAAAAAGGAATGGACTGACACTCTTAGTTTGAGTTCTCTCAAGCTTATGGATATCCGGTCGGCCGTATAGACGACTGAACATGTCCGGAAACTGGTCCGCGGACCAGTTTCAGCAGACATGTTCGCTCGTGTGTACGAGGCCTTGGATGGACTCGCCTTACTTTTCACTTTATTTATTTTACGCGGTGTACATATTTATTTTCACATTTATGTTATATATCGCACTAATATTTGAATCACTTATGATACACATACACAACCTTTGTCCATTTCCAGCTGTACAACTTTTCCTTATTTCACTGTACAGCACGCCTTGCACATTTACGAGAGATTTCATAATTTTCTCTTTATTAACTTCCTCGTGCTGCAACACACATCACACATTTATTCACTGGCACATGGGGCCCACACACATTCACACATGTAATAACAGGTGCTTTTGTCTTTTTGTTTTGTTGTTTTTACATCTGTGTAACATTTACCATCTAAGTTGTTTTTGTAGAGATATTCTCTATATAATTATTGTATGTACATAAAGGTATACACGTGTAGATCACCAGGCATATATTTTTTCTATTTCATTAGAGGTTTTTTTCACATGACACTCCCATTCACTGATTGGTTTGTCAACTAATTAGACACCATCTGTTTCTTGGGTCTTCAGTCATATGGTCTTATTAAGGTTGTATGTATATGTATATGTGTGTGTAAGTGTATGTATATGTATGTTGTGTGTGTGTGTGTGTGTGTGTATGTATATGTATATGTATATGTATATATATATGTGTGTATATATATATATATATATATATATATATATATATATATATATATATTTATTTGTATCTTTTAGCTATGACTAAGCACTAGTGTTAGTGCGAAACGCGTCAGGGGTTGGGTTTTATTTTACATTGCTGTGACTTGTAGTGCTGTCCTTTTTTCAATAAAGGCTACAATTTGTTCAGAGTGCGGCTTTCCAGAGACCATTTTTGTTCCTGCTTTGCTAAGTGCATTGCCTGCACCTGAGTTGTCTGCAATGGAGGATATTCATCTGGGTTCCCACCTGGAGCGGCTATTCCCTTTCCCCAAACCAATCTGTGTGCATGTGCTGCAGAACTGATCAGAATACAGATATAGGGCACTTTCACACGTCCTGTCAGTTTCTTTTGTCCGCTCCGTCGGCTCAGCGGGGATCCCCGCTGAGCTGTCGGCGGATAGGGCGGTCCCCGCACACAGTGCAGGGACTGCCCTGTCTCAGCTCCGCTCTGCCCTATGGGGAACCGGATGCAGACGGACCGTCTGTCCGTCTGCATCAGTTCCGTTCTGCCGGACGGAAGAAAAATAGGGTTTTCTTCCGTCCGAAAACCGGATCCCGACGGACGCGGACGTTAGCGGATGCTCCATCCACTAACGGACGCGTTCCCATAGGGATTCATTACAAGTCCGTTAACGGACTTGTAATGAACGGACAGGCGGAACGGACATGTGAAAGGGGCCATATTTATTAAGTCTTTGGTCATTTACATTTCTGAGTTATCAGCTGATTGCAGCAAGTACAACACCAAACATGTCGCTAACTATTTGAACTAATGATGAATTGCTTGTACCGAGATCAATCGCAAATCACTGTGTATTGCCACCATTGGAGAGCTCTCTGGAAAACACCTTGCAGTACATCCAAATTTAAAACTACTGCCAAAACAAGTAGTAGTTTTATGCAATAGATTATATTATATATGAAAAGGGGTCTGACCATGAGCAAGGAAACGTGTAATGAAAAAAAACCTAGGCTGCTGCCATGGCTGATAACCTAAAAATGCCTAATGGCTTGGCAGCTGTAGCTTCACTGATTTGTGTCACTGACCTGGAACAATCAGGAAAGCCAGAACTCCTTATCTGCATGCTTGTTCTGGCTCTGTGACGCAAGCTATTGAACTATTGAAGCATAAGATTCTAAAGAGAGAAACTGTGGAGAGGTATGATAGCCTGGCAACTAACATTTTAAGAAGGAAAGGTCATCAGTATCGGCCTCTGTTTCCTCCATTATGGGTTTCCTTTAAGGCCAATCAGTTCAAAGTGTGTGTTATAAAACTGGCACAGATTACATTCCGAGAAATAAAGGTAACGGTGGAGCAGCATATCCACCCCACGAAGGGTCTTTTCGCTGCAAGCTACAACTTACTGGTACACAAGTTTCCTGTAAAATGGCAATATTCACTTACAATTTTTATAGCAGCTCCAAAATGTTATCATCTTAACCTTGCATTATGAGTCAGAATTATTGTACATGACATTTTTAGCAGTACAATGGAAAAGCATCCCGCAAGTCAGTGCTTTTACCATGTAATAACTAAATTATTCATTGTTAACAGTAAACTCTAACGAAGAAACAGAACTATGTACATGTAATGGCTAATTCCCTACACTTTTTCCCAGACTGGCCATGAACCGTCTGTATGGAATGGAAGCGGGGCCGAGTCACACAGTCGGCGGCTATGGCCGCCGCTGTATCGCGGGAGCGCGCTCGCAAAAGCTTTCCACCATGCGAGGGAGCTCGCATGAGCATGGAAAGCTTTTGCGAGGAGGAGCAGTGACAGCCGCCGAGGGACCCCAGAAGACACGGATCCGGGTCACTCTGTGCAAAACGAACTGCACAGCGGAGGTAAGTATAACATGTCCTTTAGTGTCCCTTTAAGGATTGCTAAGGCTGGAGAGGGTGAGGTAATGACCCTATTAATCTCTAAAATCGTGCAAAATACTTTGTTCCACAAACCATTTAAGTGTTTGCACAACCAGAAGATATGCTTGAGCTGACCCACTATGCCACATACCCTCCAGTATAATAGCGATTGTAAAGCAGGAACAAAAATTGTTTCTGGACAGCCGCACTCTGAACAAGTTGTAGCCTTTATTAAAAAAAAAGAAAAAAAAGACAGCACTACAAGTCACAGCAACACAAAATAAAGCTATGACTAAGCACTAGTTTCAGTGCAAAACGTGTCAGTCAGGTTTTATTTTATGTTGCTGTGACTTGTAGTGCTGTCCTTGTTAAAAAAAAAAAAAAAAGGAAAATAAGACAGCACTACAAGTCACAGCAACATAAAATAAAACCTGACCTCTGACGCGTTTTGCACTGAAACTAGTGCTTAGTCATAGCTTTATTTTGTGTTGCTGTGACTTGTAGTGCTGTCCTTCTTCTTTTTTTTTTTTTTTTTTTTATATATAAAGGCTACAACTTGTTCAGAGTGCGGCTGTCCAGAAACAATTTTTGTTCCTGCTTTGCTAAGTGCATTGCCTACACCTGAGTTGTTTGCAACGGAGGATATTCATCTGGGTTCCCACCTGGAGCGGCTATTCCCTTTTCCCATAATAGAGATTGTGTTGGTATGTATTTAGAGAGTCTGTAAGTCAGGGGTGGCAAAACTTTTTTTCAAAGAGGGCCAGATTTGATGAAGTGAACATTTTGCTGACATTCTTTGAACCATTAAAATTTGGTCTCGGTGTGTTTGCCCGAGCACGAATACACTGCCCAACAAGAATTCTCTTGCCTTTGTGGCTGTGTGTGGTGAAGAGATGAGCTCAGGCATATTATTTGGATATATCGTATTTATTGGCGTATAACATGCACCTTAATGTTAGGAAAGAAGTTTCAGGAAAAATATGTTGATAAAGAACTTTGAAGCAAAATAAGGGTCATTGCCCATCAATGCAGCCTTGCCATTGCCATGAATCCAGCCTTGCCATGAATGCAGCCTTGCCATTTCCATGAATCCAGCCTTGCCATTGCCATGAATGCGTTTCATTTGTAGCCTTTTAAACTTCTTGCCCATAGGTATATACTTTGCAGTGAGTTCACAAATTGTCTTTTTGAAGAATTCTCATTTCTGTTCTGTGTTTATTAATGCCAATATTCCCTCCCAGTCTAAGTCTTGGAGAGCAACCCCTAATCCTTTGCTGCAAAATTTGGTCTTAACCAGTTCCCTACCGAGCCATAGTAATATGACGTCGGCAGGAACTGTCTCTCCCTCAAAGTGGACATCATATGATGTCCTTTGCATCGCAGCCGCTAGGGGGCGTGCGCGGCATCGTTTGCAAACCCGGCGCCCGCCATGTCCCCCGGGCACCCGCGATTGCCGGCAATCATGGCAGGAGTGTGGGTCTGTGTGTGTGTGTAAACACACAGATTCACCTCCTGTCAGAGGTGAGGAGACTGATCTGTGTTCCTCTGTACTGGGAACACACATCGATCTCCTTACCTTGTGAGTCCCCTCCCCCTACAGTTAGAATCACTCCCAAGGAACATATTAACCCCTTCTGCGCCCTAGTGTTGACCCCTTCCCTGCCAGTCACATTTACACAGTAATCAGTGCAGTTTTATAGCACTAATCGCTGTATAAATGTGGTCCCAAAAACGTGTCAAAAGTGTCTGATACGTCCGCCGTAATGTCACGGTCACAATAAAAATTGCAGATTGCCGCCATTACTAGTAAAAAAAAAAATGAATAAAAATGCCATAACTCTATCCCCTATTTTGTAGACGCTATAACTGTTGCGCAAACCAATCAATAAATGCCTATTGCGATTTATTTTTTATTTTTTTTATACCAAAAATATATTGACGAATATGTATCGGTCTAAACTGAAGAAAAAATTGTTTAAGAAAAAAATAATTGCTATTTATTAAATCAAAAAGTAAAAAATATGTTTTTTTCAAAATGTTGCTCTCTTGTTTATAGCGCAAAAAATAAAAACTGCAGAGATGATCAAATAGCACCAAACAAAATCTCTATTTGTGGGGGGGGGGGGAGAAACATAAAGATTTCATTTGGGGTACAGTGTTGCATGACCGCGCAATTGGCATTCAAAGTGCAGCAGCGCTGAAAACTAAATATTATAATAATTGAGACAATAGAAAAAGAAAAAAATTAAAACTCACGCTTGGTGTGTGGGACTGCAGCACTCACAAGTGTTGTAAATACACGACATAAAAAATGTAAAAACAAAGATGAATGCGCGTGTCCCATTTTTAAATTCCATTGAAAACTAAAACAAAACCAAAGAACATAAATATGATTAAGAGGAGCAAAGCATAAATACACACGTGCCAAAAAATCCAAAAACACACTAATATATATATATGACTCGAGATGCTTTAAGTGACTTTCAAACAAATAGAAGTGCTTCCATTTTCACTCCTCCATGCCCAGCCTCTTACCAGAGAAAAGATCAGAGGGCTTTAAAAAATACGGAGGGTCCTGGTAATCAGATCCAGTATGATAAGAGTATGTGTCTCCTTGGCCCACAATCAAATCCACAGATAATGGCCAAATGAAACAAAGGAGAAGTGCGGTACAGCTTTTAAAACATGACTTTATTTAAGAAGCATTGCATTCACATGTTCAGAAGGAGCAAAGAAACGGTAAAGACTTTACACATCGCCACCTTAAGACTGGCCTGCAAGCAAGATGTCACTAAGCAACTCCACCCAAGGTGTTTCCCCCAAACAGGCATCCTCAGGAAAGGAGACGCAATTGAGATAAACAAGTCAGTGTGTTTATCCATATTAAGCTGGCTCTTCGCTTGTAGAATTCTGTTAATTTTTTGTTTTTGTAATGTTTATTCAATTTTCCAATCAGAGTTTTCAAATGGCTGATTTCTTGATGGTAGTGGCAAGAAAATTCGAAGGAGCAGTATATGTGATTTTTTGTTTGGGAAATAAAAAAAATTCTAAACTAAAATATTAGGAGCAAACAAAATTTACAAGTACCTTTTGAATTTTAGTTTAAGTCTCTTATCTTACTGATGAGATTTTTCGTACAAACATTCGTATGAAGTTCTACCAGTGTACTGTGCCAGCTTTAGTCAAAAGGTCCTGCTTTATTAAAAATTTAAGGTGTCTCTCACCTTGATAAATAGAGGCCTACACGCTCCAGAAATGTCAGTGTATTCTCTGTAATGGGAAAACTTTTAATCTGGATTTGAGTGCTGGCCTTTTCTGCATTGTAAAGTTTTCATGTTTTCCATTAAAGCGACATTTACAAAAAGTGTCCTAACTACCTGCTCTGTGAAGTGGTTTTGGCACAGAGCAGCCCCAGTCCTCTTTTTTCAGGTCCCCCGCCGGCTCTCATGGCTTTTCCTCTTCAGCCAGTGCCCCAATAGCAAGCCACGTTCTGAGGGCACTGATGCGTGCTCGCTCCTGAGTCCCACTCTGTGTCCATAAGACACACAGAGCTGAGGTTCGGCCCTGCCCTCTGCCCTCTCATCTTTGGCTCACAGGCTGTGATTGACAGTAGCCGGACCCAATGGCTACCCGCTGCTGTCTCAGCCAATGGGTAATGGGAGACCCAGGAGAAGCTCTTCTCTCGTGCACATTGCTGGATCGAGAGTGAGCTCAGGTGAGTATTAGGAAGGGCTATTAGAAAGCATGAAGGTAAAAAATCTTGAGCCTTTAAAACAGTGGTCTCAAAGTACCGGCCCGCGGGCCATTTGTGGCCCGCGGACCAGTTATAAATGGCCCCCAGGCAGGGTGGAAGTGAGGGGGGAAAAAAAAAAAAAAAAAAAATTTTTTTTTTTTTATTTTTTTTTTTTAGCTGGAGCCATCTGGTGGTGAGCCGTTGGTATTACAAGTTATTACCACCAGATGTGAGCTGGCGCCATCTGGTGGTGGCCGTTGGTATTACAAGTTAAGCATTACAAGTTAAACAGCAATTCTAATGTCATTTTACACTATTTTCACTGTCATCTTCTTCCCTCTAATTAGAACCCCCAAACATTATATATATTTTTTATCCTAACACCCTAGAGAATAAAATGGCGATGGTTGCAATACTTTCTGTTACGCCGTATTTGCGCAGCGGTCTTACAAGCGCACTTTTTTGGGAAAAAATTACACTTTTTTTAATTAAAAAATAAGACAACAGTTAAGTTATCCCCATTTTTTTTAATATTATGAAAGATAATGTTACGCCGAGTAAATTCATACCCAACATGTCACGCTTCAAAATTGTGTCCGCTTGTGGAATGCCGACAAACTTTTTTACCCTTTAAAATCTTCATAGGCGACGTTTAAAAAAATCTACAGGTTGCATGTTTTAAGTTACAGAGGAGCTAGAATTATTGCTCTCACTCTACCAATCGCGGCGATACCTCACATGTGTGGTTTGAACACCGTTTACATATGCGGGCGCTGCTCACGTATGTGTTCGCTTCTGCACGCAAGATCGTCGGGACGGGGTGCGTTTTCTGGCTCCCAACTTTTTTAGCTGGCTCCTAGATTCCAAGCAAATTTGTCAAACCCTGACTTACACCAGTGCTGGTGGTAATAATGCGCTCGTTGACACCAGTGCTGGGGGTTAATAATGTGTTCGCTGACACCAGTACTGTTGTTTTTGAAGTTTGAAAGTTTGCATGCGGCCCCCCATGGCATATGAAAACTTGTCTTGTGGCCCTCAGGTAATTTGAGTTTGAGACCCCTGCTTTAAAACCTCTTTAAGCCTTGCACTTGGCCTTATATAATACCCATAAGTCTGTACGGTATGGTATGCTTTTATCTCTGGTTACTTGAACAGACTTGGAATTAGAGGTTGATTGTTTGAAAAGAAGAGCATGTCCTAATGTATAATGGTGATGGTTTGCCTTGCTTAGCTGTCTTTTTTTTTTCTGATTGCAGGTTTTTCTGCCCTCCCCCATGTGTTTATCTCATGGGTAGTGGATGGAAGAAAAAGAAAGAACAGATGGAAAGGGATGGCTGTTCAGAACAGGAGTCTCAGCCCTGTGCCTTCATTGGTATTGGGAACAGTGAGCAAGAAATGCAGCAGCTTAACCTGGAAGGAAAGGTAAGTGATTAATGCAGTGCCTACAGTCATCAACAGCACTTTAAACAGAAATGAACTGTGTGAATGTAAAGGAAGGAGTGCCAGAAGTTTCATTCATGCTGATCAATCCATAACTGATAATTGGGAATTATAATATGCCATATGGCATGAATTGCTGTAGGACATTCTTGGTTAGTGCCTTGAAAAAATCAATTCAGACTGCAGCATATGTCCTTATCAACATTGCAGATCTTGTAGTTCACTTCACCATTGTTTTCACAGGATGACCCCTTCCCACTTAGCAGTTTTAAGCCTGGACCACACAGACCGAATATTGTCCGGTTCAACAGAAATTGTGTGTATGGCATAAGCCGGCCTAACGTCCAGCTTCTGTCAAACCAGAATGTTGGAAAAACAGTTGCCGATTGCCATCCAATCGGCACTCCACTGGTCAGGCGCCCAATGTGTTCAGGGCAGGGGATTGGCTCTTCTGTCAGCCTAGCGGAGGGATTGCTGTACTAACATTGCATAGTTGGCACAGCTAACAAAAAAATGGCTCAGCCGCAGGGTTGAACTAGTCCTTTAGATTTGTAAGTGGGACAATATACTTAGTTCATCAGAGCCCACTTAAAACAGCATGCGGACAAATCGGACACTTTTTTGGGATCGGGGGCGTGGCCGCGCTCATTGTGTCCCCTGCCGTGCAGCCACCTGCTATGGCTCTTAAAGGAGCCGCCTTGAATATACGTTGATTTGTGCAGGAGAGCCTTCTGCTGCCATGTTTATACAGGAGTGGATAAAGGGTAGCTCCACTTTTAAGAAAAAAAAAAAATTACTCTCTGGGTGTACTCTGTACATTAGAAGGATTTTAACAAACTTTGTTGCAGATTCCTGTATGGGAGTGATTTTATAATTATCAATCAGCTGCTACACCTGCATGGCTCTGAGGAAAGTTGCAAGGTCTGCATCCCTTTAGACGTGTCACCAAAAATTATATTTTTATTGCAGGGATTCTCAAAATCTGACTTGTATCTTACAGTAGACTTCTGGGAAAATCAGTAAACCAATCACACAAGCAGGAAATTACATTTGTGTCTTATTGCATTTTAAAGAAAATTAGGTCATTTTTAATAGCATTCAAATACAATATGGCTTTTGTAGCAATCGTATTATATATGTATTATTTTATATATATATATATATATATATATATATATATATATATATATATATATATATATATATATATATATATATATATATATATATATATATATATATATATATATATATATATTAATTTATCTCATTTTCATAATTTGATTTTCCCCACAAAAGTGGAGTTAATTCACTTTTAAATGGGGGGGGGGGGGGAATGTCTGAAGGCGTTCAGTTTGAGCACTTTCCTTAGAAAAATGTTTGTCCCAAGGGTTGCATGTGAAGAAGTAGCTGTTTATTGAAGCTGTACTTTCTGTATCCACAGAACTATTGCACTGCCAAAACCTTGTACATATCTGACTCAGACAAGAGAAAGCACTTCATGTTATCAGTGAAAATGTTTTATGGGAATAGTGATGACATTGGCGTATTCCTAAGCAAACGGATCAAGGTCATCTCCAAGCCATCGAAAAAGAAGCAGTCACTGAAAAATGCAGACCGTAAGTATATGTTCACATTTCCTTCTCGGATTTATCAAGTATGTAAGTCAGGCAAGCAGCAGGGTGTGAACTCAATCAAATTTGTTATCTTCTGTATTTCTGCAGTCTATTGCTGAGATTATATATATATAATCTCAGCAATAGACACACAGCTATGGCTGAAATTGTTGGCACCCCAGATTTTTTTTTTCAGAAAATCAAGTATTTCTCACAGAAAAGTATTGCAGTAACACATGTTTTGCTATACACCATGTTTATTCCCTTTGTGTGTATTGGAACAAAACAAAAAAAGGGAGGGAAAAAAGCAAATTGGACATAATGTCACACAAAACTCCAAAAATGGGCTGGTCAAAATTCTTGGCACCCTTAACTTAATATTTGGTTGCATACCCTTTGGGAAAAAATAACTGAAATCAGTGGCTTCCTATAACCATCAATAAGCTTCTTACACCTCTCACCTGGAATTTTTGACCACTCTTCCTTTGCAAACTGCTCCAGGTCTCTCTTATTGGAAAGACGCCTTTTCCCAACAGCAATTTTAAGATCTCTCCACAGGTGTTCAATGGGATTTAGATCTGGACTCATTGCTGGCCACTTTAGAACTCTCCAGCGCTTTGTTGTCATCCATTTCTGGGTGCTTTTTGACGTATGTTTGCGGTCATTGTCCTGCTGGAAGACCCAAGATTTCGGACGCAAACCCAGCTTTTCTGACACTGGGCTCTACATCCTCAGATTTTATGATGCCTTGCACACATTCAAGGCACCCAGTGCCAGAGGCAGAAAAGCATAATTGAACCTCCACCATATTTCACTGTAGGTACTGTGTTCTTTTTTTTGTAGGCCTCATCCCGTTTTCAGTAGACAGTAGAATGATGTGCTTTACCAAAAATCTCGATCTTGGTGTCATCTGTCCACAAGATGTTTTCCCAGAAGGATTTTGTCTTACTCAAGTACATTTTGGCAAACTGTAGTCATGCTTTTTTATGTCTGTCAGCAGTGGGGTCCTCCTGGGTCTCCTGCCATAGTGTTTCATTTCATTTCATTTAAATATCGACGGATAGTTGGCGCTGACACTGATGCTCCCTGAGCCTGCAGGACAGCTCGAATTTCTTTGGAACTTGTTTGGGGCTGCTTATCCACCATCCGGACTATCCTGCGTTGCAACCTTTCTCAATCTTTCTCTTCCGCCCAGAGAGATTAGCTACAGTGCCATGGGTTGCAAACTTCTTGATAATGTTGCGCACTGTGGACAAAGTCAAATCTAGATCTCTGGAGATGGACTTGTAACCTTGAGAATGTTCGTTTTCCACAATTTTGGTTCTCAAGTCCTCAGACAGTTCTCTTCTCCTCTTTCTTTTGTCCATGCTTAGTGTGGCACACAGACACACAATGCAAAGACTAAGTGAACTTCTCTTTTTTTATCTGTTTTCAGGTGTGATTTTTATATTGCCCACACATGTTGCTTGCCCCAGGTGAGTTTAAAGGAGCATCACATGCTTGAAACTAGGGTTGTCCCGATACCAGTATTGGTACAGACAGCTTTCGTTTGAATAGCTGTTTTCCCCTGCCGCGCATAGACACTCCCCCTTGAACGGATCTGTCCAATCGCGAGCAAGGGGGAGTGTCTATGCGCGGCGGGGAAAACAGCTGTTCAAACCAACGCTGACTGTAATGTTCCCCGCGCCGCGGTGATTAACGCGGCGGCGGCATCACAGTAGGTACGGGGGACATGGCTGGTTATACGGGGGACATGGCTGGTTATACGGGGGACATGGCTGGTTATACGGGGGACATGGCTGGTTATACGGGGGACATGGCTGGTTATACGGGGGACATGGCTGGTTATACGGGGGACATGGCTGGTTATACGGGGGACATGGCTGGTTATACGGGGGACATGGCTGGTTATACGGGGGACATGGCTGGTTATACGGGGGACATGGCTGGTTATACGGGGGACATGGCTGGTTATACGGGGGACATGGCTGGTTATACGGGGGACATGGCTGGATATACGGGGGACATGGCTGCATATGTTTGGGGACACATTTAGAAAAAAAGTATCGGTACTTGTACTCAGTCCTAAAAAAGTGGTATCGGGACAACCCTACTTGAAACAATCTTATTTTTCTCAATTCGTCTTCCAGGATGGCACAATGAGAGATGACTGGCTCCACCTGACAGGAAACACAATCAAAAAAGAGGTTAAAAACCCCGCCCCTCCCCGTGCTCCTCAGTTTTTGATTGTTTCCCCACAGAGAAACCGTTTATTTTTTCTTTGACCTAAGGCCTGGCGGTCTCCCCCTGGGAGCTGGGCCACATGCCTGGGAAGCCTCTGGGCCCAGTAGGACTACGCTCCTTTCTGGGGGGTGTCCCTATCCACCTAGGGGGGCATCAGAAGAACCCCCCTGGGTACTGGAGGACCCTAGATTAAAATCATACCCTAGAACTCCAGGGGCCAAATTTTCCTCTCTCCCTTCCCTCCCCCCTACCTGTGGAGGTCTGGGGATAAGCGCTCCTCCGGTGCTCCCCGCCACCTTCCCGGCGCATTCGCGCCTCCTCTCAGGAGAGTTCCTCTTCTTCCTGACTTGGTAGAGTTTGCCAGGAATCTCTGGGATCCCTGTTATCACAGGACTCAGAGGACCCCGATCAGGGCCCTGCTGATGAGGGTCTGGTGGATAGTCAGGCAGAGGAGGAGGAGGATGAAGATTCCAGAGCAGGAAAGCACATCTTTTCAGCTGACGACATGGAGGCTCTCCTCAGCGCAGTTTATGCCTCTGAGGAGATTCAGCAGCCGGCTGAAGAGGTATCCGCACAGGATAGAATGTACCAGGGCTTAGTGAGACTTCAACCCAGAGCCATTCCGGTACACCAGTCTCAAGGATATTATTCTTAGGGAATGGACGGAACCCGAGAGGAGGCTTCTAAGGTATAAGACCTGGAAGCGTTGGTGTCCCTTTGAGGAGGATGAGGACAAATTCTTTAAGGTGCCTAGATTGGACGCCTCCCTGGCGCAGGTGTCCAAGCAGTCTGACCTCTCTTTTGAGGATACGGGTAACCTAAAGGATTTAATGGATGGGCGTGCCGAGACTACCTTGCATAGGGCTTGGGAGGCCAATGCGGCAGCAATGAGCCCCGCATTGGCCTCAGCATGCATTGCTAGGAATGCAGACGCTTGGATTTCCAGGTTGATGGACCATGTTTCCCGTATTCCTAAGTCCAAAGAAATACTAGACTCACTACAAGTCATTGGTAGTGCAGTGGCCTTCCTAGCCGACGCTGCGGTGGAGACCGTGCGAACCACCGCAAAGACGGGAGCTCTCGTGAACTCTGCCAGAAGAGCAGTGTGGGTCAAGACGTGGGATGGTGATAATGTATCCAAGTCTCGCCTTTGTGGTCTACCATTTGAGGGCTCCCTCCTTTTCGGCACGGGTCTCGATCAGGCTCTGACTAGGTCTACTGAAAAGGGTAAGAAGTTTCCCACCAAACCTAAACGGGATTAAAGGAAATTTTTTCGAGGCCCCCAGGGTAGAAACCGCTTTTCAGAGAAAAGGCCGGCCGGTAACAAAC
This sequence comes from Rana temporaria, assembly GCF_905171775.1. Classification (NCBI taxonomy): domain Eukaryota; kingdom Metazoa; phylum Chordata; class Amphibia; order Anura; family Ranidae; genus Rana; species Rana temporaria. Next base: position 600,723,212 of record NC_053489.1, on the reverse strand, counting down.
GTTGGGGAGTTGGAAGGGACAAACAACAAGGTAATATCCCCTTTTCCAACCAAAAGTCCAACGATAACGACTCCAAATGACAGGAGAGTTGGAAGACTTTCCCATTTTCTCTCCAGGTGGGAAAGTATAAATCAGAGCCCCCATATCCTCCGGATCATGAGGGAGGGCTACAAGCTAGAGCTTGTAGCTTTCCTCCCCCCAAAGTTCCTTCTGACACATTTGCCCAGAGACCCCCTCAAAGCGGCAGGTCTTCTATGGAACGTCACAGAGCTTGCACAGCAGGGTGTCATAGTTCCGGTACCTGCGGACCAACAGGGTCTGGGATTTTACTCCCATATCTTTGTGGTTCCAAAGCCGTCAGGGAAATTCCGGCTTATAATCAACCTGAAGCCCCTGAATTATTTTCTCCGCTACAAGAAGTTTCGTATGGAGAGTGTATACACCCTTAGGAAGCTCCTTCTGAGGGAGGTGTTCATGATAACGATCGACTTGACGCTTATCTACACGTCCCGATCTTCCCAGGGCACCAGAAATTTCTCAGGTTTGCGATTGCCTCTGCCCAAGGGATTCAACATTGGCAGTTTGCTGCCCTCCCCTTTGGACTGGCTTCCAGCCCAAGGGTTTTCACAAAGGTTCCGGCGGAGGTGATCGCCTTCCTGCACCTGCAGGGGATAGCGTTAGTCCCATATCTCGACGATCTGCTACTTTACAACCAGAATCGAGATCTTCTCCTTGCACACCTGGCCTGGGTCATGAGTACCTTGGAATCCCTGGGGTGGATTATCAACAGGGAAAAGTCCTCACTAGTACCGGAACAAAGAAAGGTTTACCTAGGGTTCCTGGTAGATTCACTAGAGAGGAAACTTATTTTACCCTTGGACAAGGTCCAGGGTCTCATGACAGCGGTCAGATCTGCGTTGGAGAAAGAGGAGTCCTCTTTCAGGGACATCATGAGGCTACTGGGTCTAATGACCTCTTGTATACCAGCAGTTCCGTGGGCTCAGCTCCACTCCAGGCCCCTCCAACACTTCCTCCTTGCCTCTTGGAACGGAAAGGGAGAGACATTCGACGACACGGTCGACATCCCAGATACAGTAAGAGACTGAGATGCTGGCTTCTTCCTCAGAACTTGCAGATGGGTCTTTTGTGGAGTCAAACCGACCCCATCAGGATTACCACAGATGCAAGTGCCTGGGGGTGGGGGGCTCACTTAAACTAGCTTCGAGCCCAGGGTTCCTGGAACCAACGTCAGAGGGGCGCTTCTTCAAACTTCCGCAAATTGTCGGCGGTCGGAGAAGCCCTAAGGGCGTTCGAGGAGAGAATTCAGGGCCAGGAGGTCCAGATTCTGTCAGACAACGCAACCACGGTGGCTTTCCTGAATCATCAGGGAGGCACCAGACTCTTCTGGCGTTGTCTCTAGAGATCTTGGGCTGGGCAGAACTTTGGATTTCCTCTTTCGGCAGCCCACATAAAGGGAACCCTCAACTTAGAAGCGGACTACTTGAGTCGCCAACCAATTCTCCAAGGAGATTGGGAGTTGAACCCAGAGGTGTTCAACCTGGTCTGTCAACAGTTCGGCAGGCCAGAGGTAGATCTCTAAGCCCGCAAGGGAAACAGGAAGGTGGAAAGTTTCTTTTCCCTCTCCCGGGAGCAGGATTCGGAGGGAGTAGACGCACTGGCCCAGGTATGGAATTTTCACCTGGCCTATGCCTTTCCTCCTCTGAACCTAATTCCGAGAGTCCTGCAGAGACTGAATCTAGCAAAAAGCAGAGTGATTCTGTTCGCGCCTTGGTGGCCCAAGAGGACCTGGTTCCCCGCTCTAGAGAGCTGGTCGTTGGCTCCTCCCCTCCTTCTCCCAGTTCGGGCAGACCACCTTCGGCAGGGTCAGGTCTACCATCCGGATCCCAGCTTCAAGCTGACGGCCTGGTGCTTGAAAGGCAGAACCTGCAGGAGAAGGGCTGCTCTGAAAAGGTAATCAACACCCTCCTTGCTAGTAGGAAGGAGGTGACCAGGCGCATTTACGCCAAGATCTGGGGAGTCTTCTCACGCTGGTGCTCAGCAAAGGAAGTATCCCAACAAGAAACTCCCGGTCATCCATTTTCTCCAGGATGGGGTTGATTTGGGGCTCACCACCAAGACCTTGAGAGTCCAAGTGGCGGCTTTATCTTATTTTTTGGACAGGAGGTTATCTCTGGACCCCCTGATTAAGCGGTTCCTGACGGCCAGAGATAGAATGTCCCCAGTGCAGGTATCTAGAGTCCCGTCCCTGGAATCTTTCTTTAGTTTTGGAACAACTAACTAGGGCTCCGTTTGAGCCAATAGACAGTATCTCAGTTAAGTTTCTCACTTTTAAGTTTTCCTTTCTTCTGGCGATTATGACGGCCAAGAGAATAGGCGATATGCAGGCTCTCTCGATTTAAGGAGCCATTTTTTCGTTTGTTTGATGACAGGGTTGTCCTTAGTCAAGATCCCCTGTACCTTCCCAAGGTGGTGTCCAAGTTTCACAGGAGATGGTTCTCCCTTCTTTTTGTTTGACTCCCCAGAATGAAAGAGAGGCCTCCTTTCATTGTCTGGATGTCAGACGTTGTCCATTAGTTTATTTAGATAGAGTGAGCGATTTTAGAAAATCCACCCATCTGTTAATTAATTTTTCCGGGCAGAAAAAAGGCCATCGGGCATCCAGAGCCTCCATTTCTAGATGGATAAGGCAGACGATTTCTCTAGCCTACGAACAGGCTGGTAAAACGGCCCCAACACTTCACGCGGTCCCTAGCAACCTCCTGGGCAGAAAGGGCTGGAGCTGCAGTGGAGCAGATTTGCAAGGCTGCGACGTGGTCAAGCCAGAATACGTTCTTAAAACACTATAGAGTGGAGCTGCAGTCAGTACTTGGCTTTCGGTAGAAAGGTCCTGCAAGCAGTGGTCCCGCCCTAAGGTAGGCCTGAAGCTACTTGCTTCTCTCTCATTGTGCCGTCCTGGAAGACGACTTGAGAAAGTACCAGTTACACTTACCGTTAACGGTGTTTCTGGGAAGTCTTACAGGACGGCAGGCCTACTTCCCACCCTCTTGATACGATTATTAGTTTGTATTTTGGTGGTATGTTATTTACTCCCGTGCACTGCTGGGTCTATACTTTATCATAAACTGAGGAGCACGGGGAGCGGCGGGGTTTTTAACCTCTTTATTGGTTGTGTTTCCTGTCAGGTGGAGCCAGTCATCTCTCATTGTGCCATCCTGTAAGACTTCCCAGAAACACCGATACCGGTAAGTGTAACTGGTACTATCCACAATTTTGAAAGGGTGCCAAGAATTTTGACCAGCCCATTTTTGGAGTTTTGTGTGACATTATGTCCAATTTGCTTTTTTTCTTCCCTTTTTTTGTTTTGTTCCAATACACACAAAGGGAATAAACGTGTATAGCAAAACACACGTTACTGGAATACTTTTCTGTGAGAAATACATGATTTTCCTTAATTTCTGGGTAGCCAACCATTTTGGCCATGACAACACACCTCAAAATTTCAAATCCTGAGCCACTAGCCAGGCCTTAAGAGTTACTCGCCACCAGTTGCCCCGCCCAACACCTCCCCTGCCCCACCCCTAAACACGACCTTGTAAATTATCTCATGAAATTACACTGTTAATATTTATTTTTGGAACGTAATTCTGCTTAAAATATTTAACAACTTTAACAATAGTAACATAAAGCATATCAGTACCCATCTGTGCAGCCTTACTGTGCCCCATCACTTGCAGCCTTGCTGTTGCCCCATCACGTGCAGCCTTGCTGTTGCCCCATCACGTGCAGCCTTGCTGTTGCCCCATCACGTGCAGCCTTGCTGTTGCCCCATCACGTGCAGCCTTGCTGTTGCCCCATCACGTGCAGCCTTGCTGTTGCCCCATCACGTGCAGCCTTGCTGTTGCCCCATCACGTGCAGCCTTGCTGTTGCCCCATCACATGCGGCATGGTGTGATAAGGTCCCGCCCCCCTAGACCGGCTAATGTGATAGACAGAACACCGATTCAATCTACATTCACATTCGCCGATCTAGGGGAGAGGGACCTGTCACACCGTGCAGCCAAACACAGACCCAGCTCCATGACACACAGTGGAAGCGCTGTGTGTGTGATACAGGAGGAGGAGGAGAGTGCTGCAGCCTCGGCTCAAAGCAGAGCCAGGGCAGTCCAGCCCTGCCGCTCTCTGTGTCCTTCGGCTGACAGTTTCCTGGCTGATCGCTTCAGCCAGGAAACTGTCAGCCTGGTTCACCCCAGCTCCTCACTCGCCCTGGACTAAATTCCACTCGTAAAATGCGAGTAGCAAAATGTATTGATAAAGCGGAGATGAGTAAGGGCCCATTCATACTGGAAACTGCACATCTATTGCACGTTCTTTTTTTTCCTTTCTTGCATGTATGCAGATTTACATGCAGTTGATGCACTTTTTTTTTTTTTTTTTTATCCCAGTGGGTAAGAGTCGTTCTGTCAAGTTATAATATTTATTATACTGACTTCATTGGGGAGATTTTTTCCTTGCTTGCTGTTTGTTCTACTAGGAAATAAAATGTATTGCAGGTGTCGCTGGGCTAGAAAGCTTTAAAAACCTTTTCAGAAGTTCTAACCCCTTCCCCAGTCTACTAAGAATGTTTTAAATTTTTGTCTGAAAGATGTCCCAATATTTTTTGCCCTGATGGAAAGTAAGGGAAAATATGTCCAATAGGGACAGTACAAACCTGAAATTGTCACTAAACCAGTGGTTTCCCAGTTCTAGCAAGTGGGCCAAAAGCAACCATTTGCTTCCCCTTATTTGGCCCATGGGGCACTATTCCTTCCACTGAGAGTATAGAGTATTGGCTGAATTCCATATGGTGACCTGTGATGGAGTTTTACTTACTGAATTTAGCCTCAAAGGGGCGAAACATTGTTTCTAAAAAAGATACATCTAAAAAATACACAGTTCCCATGCTTGGTCAGAATTGCACACAGATATTGCATTTAAAGAGATTGTAAACCCTGTGTAAAAAAAACTAAAAACTGAGACAAAAGCATAATGAGCACTAATGCATTGCATACTATCGCATTCTGTAATACTTATCCTAGAACAAAGCTGTTTCAGTGGCGTTCGCACACCGCTGAGCCGGCTGACATTTTTCCTGGTTTGCGGGCTCCGACGCAGTGATTGGCTGGAGTCGTGATGTCACTCCCACGCGTGGGAGCTGCTATTTACTGCACAGAACTCAGAAGGAACGACACTCGTGCCGTTCCTTCAAAGCGCATGGGCCAGTGATGTCACTGGCTGCATGTATACTAAATATCTCCTAAATAGTAAACTTTTAGGAGATATTTTCACTATCTATAAGGTAAATTTGCAATAGCTTTGAATAAAACCAATGATTAGCCCAGTATTTTAGGCAGTGGAAACGCTAAGGCCCCTTTTCGCATGCAGACTGTTCATTTCATCAGTTCAGTCACATATTTTCATAGAAAAAAACTGATGACATTTTCATCCCCGTTTCATCAGCTGCTCATTCATTTCTCATCAGTTTTTTTATCCGCTACCAATGCAAAAACAGACCGTTTGTCAGTTTACATCAGTTTTTCTTCTGATCCTTTATTTTTTTATTTTTTTTGTAATGGAAGAAAAATAGAGCTTTGACCCATTTAAAAAAAAAAAAAAAACGGATGTTGATGGATTCGGATGTAAACTGAATCCTCATCCATTTACATCCGCTTCTCCATGGAGATGCATTGATGTCTGTTTTTTCATCTGTCAACGGATGGATGAGAAACGGCTAAAGGGTCCGCATGTGTGAAAGCGGCCTCACTGTTCTCTTCCTCAGTGGAAATGGTCACCTGACATTAGCCATTGTCAGTAAAATAGATTTGATCAGTTAAAGAATATTGTGCATGTTTTGTATACTATTTGGTACTATCATACCACTCACTGGATGTTATGCTCTTTGCTAACCTAGATATTGTCTCTGTTTCAGTATGTATTGCATCAGGGACAAAAGTGGCACTATTTAACCGGCTGCGCTCACAGACTGTGAGTACGAGGTATTTGCACGTAGAAGGTGGAAACTTTCATGCAAGTTCGCAGCAGTGGGGCGCATTTTACATCCATCTCTGTAAGTCAATTGTTGGGTATGATTGTACTTGGGGATGATCAGCACTAGCTTTTCAAAAGGGGTACATACTTTAGTAAGATTGAGAAGCCATGGAGCACACCTTTTGTGAGTACACGTGTATACACATGTGTTTTATAAATGGATGGTCAAACTGGGGGTAGGTATGTTGCCTTCATTTTTCGTTTGGAGCTTTTTACAGATTCTCAGAAAGGTATAATGAACCGCCTTATCCCGTAGGAGAGTTGTTTCTAATGGGCTTTGGTGTCTTGCTTTTCATAACCAAAGGTTATTAAAACAAAAACAAAAAAACTCTACAGTTGGTTGCTTCAGACCTTCTGGCAAATTACAGTGAGCAACTGTAGTATGTAGCCTTTTATACTGTTTAATGTAAACCTTTATTATTTGGACATACACCTTGATTTTTGATTGCAGAAGAATGAGGTTTTTACAGCTACCTGGAGCCAAGATAGAAGGGGTTATCCTTGACTGTACCAGTGACAATATTTTCACCAACTCGTACAGTAATAAAAATGCTTTTTAGCAGATTAGGCGAAGTCTATAACTCCAGACAGCTTTTTATTGCAGTCTGTGTCCCCTTTTGCAGATTTCCTTCATTTCCTGTCTAGTTAAACTATCCTCGCCGTAAGTGAGAGGAAAATACCTTTAACGGCTCCCTGGATAGCAGTAAAACCCAGCAGTTCTAAGCCTTCCCCTGCTCTATCCCAAGAAAAAAAGTTTTGAAAAATAAAGCTTTGTGAAGAAGAAAAATTTCCTTGGACCTGAAATCCTTGGGTGCTGGAAATCCTGCTCTAATGTACATTTTATTTTCATACCAGGTCCATTTAAAATTTAAATAAGATTACCTTTCGGCGCATGTTGCACCTAATATATAAAGTGTGACATGCTCCAGCAGTCCCTCCTTACCCCCCCCCCCCGTGAGACAGTTTCCAGGGGTTCTTCTTCTCCCCGCACCCGCTGTCAGAGACATGTCATTTATTCGCAGCAATCTGTGAATGAATGGACTACAAGTACCGTCTGCCATTGTGGCAGATAGCTTGTAGTTCTCAATGAACTGCAAAAGTGCTGGTGTGGTTGCTCTTGTAGTTAAAGTGGATGCAAACCCCAAATTGTTTTATTTATTTTTTTCAGTCACAATGTAGAGTATAGGATTTCCGATCATATGTGCTCAGACTTGCCACAAAGAGTTAATCCAGCTCTGAGCAATCCCCTTTTATTGTTCAGTGAGATAAAACTGACAAACAGGAGACACCTTTTCCGTTCTTCCCCCTTGCAGCGAATGACAGTTTATTTACATATTACATGCACTAGCCTGAGACGGGCATTATTTTTTAATTCCCACCCCCACTCCTTTTCTGAAGTCATGTGGTTACTTTTCTGGATTTTGACTGGATGTTAGAGATCATAGCAGAATTTAGAGTAAGGAATTACACAGGAGAAAATGCATGTTGACAAGGGGAGTGTGAAGGTGGGCAGGGAGTCTGACATCACGACTCCACCCACCGAGCTCCAGACAACAGACCCACCCAGTTTTTCAGTTCTTATAACAGACAGAGGGGAGACATTTCACAGGTAAGGATACATGCAGGAGGCATGTATATCCTTATAGATCAGCACTGTGGCAGTAGTTTAGAAAGGATGATAGTGGGTTTGCATCCACTTTAATTGTTTTTTGTACTCTTCAGTAACTGTTTGTCCATATGGGAGGTATGGGCAGACAGCTAAACTCAGAGTCTTTGGGAGCCTGATATTGCACCCATGATCTACTGATCACTGGTGCAATGCTTTCCAGGCAAGCTTTGTTTTTTTTCCAAAAGGTGAACTCCACCTCTAAATCAACAGTTTTGGATTTTGGATCAGACCGCAGTATATAAGTGCTCTTGTGCCCCAGTGGACGCATTCCTGTTTTAGGCTAAGCCAACATTCAGTCTATTAGTTTCCTAGGAATTGGTGACCTAAGTGAATGTTTAAGCTGTATATATGCAAATAAAATGGGTTAACATGTAAAACATAATCTATACTCTGTGTGACCAATACAGATTAATAACCTTTCACTAACAGTACACTCATTTGTATTTCTTTAGTGGACGATGAAGAGTCAGAAGGAGAGGAGTTCACTGTGCGGGATGGTTACATTCATTATGGACAGACAGTGAAACTTGTTTGTTCAGTTACTGGCATGGCACTCCCAAGGCTGGTGAGTTATTTATGATTCTTTTTAAGCGTAAGAATGTTTATTTCCTTTTATTGCAGTTGGAAGGCATGAAGGGATTAACATTTTTTCACAGGTCTATTGCTCATCCAAGCGTAACAGATATTGAAGCTAGCAGCATACAGAACACAAGTACAATAAGATGGTCTTTAGTGCTCAGAATTCAGTAGTAGTTCTCGGTGCAAGGATTTCGTATTGGTAAATGTTATTTAAAAGTAGCCCAGAGTTTCACCTTGTGATGTTGAATCCTCACAAAATTTTAAGCACAAAAACTGGAGTGCAAAATCTGGTGCAGTTCTGCATAGAGACCAGTCAGCTTCCAGGATTTTTATTTCTTTTGTTGTTTTTTAAAGTGGTTGAGAAGGCCGAAGTGTTTTTTTTCTTATCTTAATGTATTCAATGCTTTTATCTTCCTGGTGGTCTGATTATGTCAGTATTTTTGAATGTCATAGCGGTACATTGTTTTGCATGGACATTTTTTTATTTTTTTATTGTATGCTTGTAATTTTTAGGAATAACTTGCTTTAAATCTGTCCAAACAAGAGTCTAGTAGACATCCCGGGTATGATAAAGTTTGAAACACGAAATAATAATTTATAATTTATAAAAAATATCATTTAATTTAATGTAATCAAACAAATAATAAAAAAAAACACTGAAATTTGTCCGAACTAATCACTATCGCTCAACTCTGCAAGTGATTCTAATTCTCTATCGCTGTTTTCTAGCTGGTCTAAAACCACTTTTCACTTCAAGTTGTGCATTTCATACTGAAATGCAGTACAGTGGAACCTCGGTTTAAAAATTAACTTGGTTTGAGAGAATTTTGATTTGCGAGCAACTTTTTTTTTATTCTGACTCGGTTTGCGAGTGTTGACTCGCATATCAAGCGGAATTCAAGCTAAATAGGCCTGCAGTACCTCATTTGGCCTGAGGTACGGGGGCGCAGAAGCCGAGCAGAGTTGAAAATAGGCCTGTAGTACCTCATTTGGCCTGAGGTACAGGGGGCGCAGGACCCAAGAAAAGCCGAACATTGGCCTGCAGTATCTCATTTGGCCTGAGGTACGGGGGGGGGGGGGCGCAGCTAACAAGCCGAAGTGTCCTCGGGCCTTTTTGGCACTCTATGACGGGCCCCCCCACCTCTGGCCGCATTCGGTACTGCATCCCATTGAAGTCAATGCAGAACAAATTATTTTCGTTTCCATTGACTTCAATGGGAAAACTTGCTTTGATATGCGAGTACTTTGGATTACGAGCATACTCCTGGAACGGACTATGCTCGTAATCTGAGGTTCAACTGTATTTTGAATTCCTTCAGACTGTTTTGATGTTTATAAAAGCAGCAGTGTTCTGTCAGATCAGCAAACCTCTGAGATCAGCATCAATTCAACATCAAATGAGTTTCACAAATTTATAAATACTGTATTTAAGTATATAAGCTCAGTTTATTGTTACAAATAAGTGTGAAATGCAAAACTCTGGTGGGTGTAATAAGATATCGGCTTGCTGCCTTCTCACTATCTGTACTGTGAACGAGTGCAAGGTGTAGCAAGATGGTGGTGACGGAACATCACTTCCGCTACAAAATGACGGGTTGCCTAATCTGATGGAACATGGGCATAGGCTGGAGGACACCGGGGATCGCAAGGACAAGGTAAGTAACACTACAGTAATTCCGAGTATGGTTTGGGGTTACCTCTTTTGGTACTGAAAATTAACCCAGAGCCACACTCGGGATTAACGCCAGGAAGGTTAAGATAAAAACCTGCTGTCAATTTGTGAGCCAATGAGGTGAGAGAGGCTGCCGCGGCTAAGTGTCTGAGTGGGCACTCGGCTCAGGTGGGCTGCAGCTCGGCTCAGGTGCCCTCATAGCAGGCTGCTTGCTATGGGGGCACTCAACAGGAGGGAGGGGGCTGAAGCTCCCAAGAGGGACCCGAGAAGAGGAGGATCTGGGCTGCTATGTGCAAATCCAATACACAGAGCAGGCAAGTATGACATGTTTGTTTTTTAACAAAAAAAAAGTCTTTAAAAGAGACGTATGGGTATTTATTTGTTATTTTTTCCCCCCGATTCATACTTGCCTAGGTGGATGCAGCATCCACGGTGCCTCGAACACTGTGATCCAAGAGATCGAACACCGCCGATCGCTCGGTTCTGGCAGCTCTCTGCTTTGCCCCTGCTCACTGGAGTGCTGGGCTTTGGAGGGGGCGGGAGCGGCTGACTCGGGCTCAGCATCTTGCTGAGAGGTTGAGCCCCGTCCATGGATCTGGGTGGATCCCGACTATAGTCATGATGACGCCTGAGCCTGGTCTGACTCTGTGACATCGGCAGAGAGCGGACTTCAGCCCATTCTCTGCTGAAAATTGGTCACAGGGGTGCAAAACAAACTGCACCCCTGTGATCCACAGAAGAAGTACAACCAAACAAGCTTTGGCTGTACTTCTCCTTTTTAATATCACTTTCATTGAACAAGTTGAAGAAGCGAATTGGCTACCATGCACAGCTGCACTGGATTTCGCATCTCCCTAAATTTAGTAAATCCATTGCATCCTAATAATACTTGACAGTTTGGAAATCGAAGCTGTAACTTTTACTCTAATCTTTATCTGTTAAGAAAAAGGAAGATGCAAATTAGATCTCTGAATGGCGGTTTAGACTGTAAGTTGTTTGTGTTCGTTTTTCAGATTATCAGAAAGGTGGATAAACAGACGGCATTGTTAGATGCAGATGATCCAGTTTCCCAGCTCCATAAATGTGCATTCTACCTGAAGGATACAGAGAGAATGTACTTGTGCCTTTCTCAGGAACGAATAATCCAGTTTCAAGTGAGTTTTGTTTTTTCTGACTTGGGCGTAGCACAAGGCTGTTTGGGTGGGCGTTACTTTATTTAGTTTATTGTCCATTAAAATGTCTGCTTCACAAACCAGCAACTAGGATGTTTATTTCAACTGTAATCTCCTCATTTTAATAGTCTAATACTCATTATACATCATATTTTTATTCAATAAAGGAAATATTTTTGAAATCTGTTGCACTTAATCAGCAATTCAAACTACAATCTAATTTTTATAGAAGCTTAATCTGTCAGTCTTGGCAAATTTAACCAAATCCGTATTTTCTTGGTTGTTTTAACCACTTACCCCCCGGACCATATTGCTGCCCAAAGACCAGAGTACTTTTTGCGATTCGGGACTGCGTCGCTTTAACAGACAATTGCGCGGTCGTGCGACGTGGCTCCCAAACAAAATTGGCGTCCTTTTTTTCCCACAAATAGAGCTTTCTTTTGGTGGTATTTGATCACCTCTGCGTTTTTTATTTTTTGCGCTATAAACAAAAATAGAACGACAATTTTGAAAAAAATTAATATTTTTTACTTTTTGCTGTAATAAATATCCCCCAAAAATATATAAAAAAACATTTTTTTTCCTCAGTTTAGGCCGATACGTATTCTTCTACATATTTTTCGTAAAAAAAAATCGCAATAAGCGTTTATTGATTGGTTTGCGCAAAAGTTATAGCGTTTACAAAATAGGGGGTATTTTTATGGCATTTTTATTAATATTTTTTTTTACTAGTAATGGCGGCGATCAGCGATTTTTTTTTCGGTATTGCGACATTATGGCGGACACTTCGGACATTTTTGACACATTTTTGGCACCATTGGCATTTTTATAGCGATCAGTGCTATAAAAATGCATTAGATTACTATAAAAATGCCACTGGCAGTGAAGGGGTTAACACTAGGGGGCGGGGAAGGGGTTAAGTATGCCTGGGTGTGTTCTTACTGTGGGGGGGGGGGGGGGGCCTCACTAGGGGAAACACTGATCTTCTGTTCATACATTGTATGAACAGAAAATCAGCATTTCCCCTGCTGACAGGAACGAGAGCTGTGTGTTTACACACACAGCTCCCGTTCCCCGCTCTGTACCAAGCGATCGCGTGTGCCCAGCGGCGATCGCGCCCGCCGGGCACACGCACGGGAGTCGGGGGCGAGCGGGGGGCGCGCGCGCGCCTCCGGCGGCGCACGTGCGCCCCTAGTGGCGGCTAAAAGGCAGGACGTCCATTTACGTGGTCTCGCCTAGGAGAGCCACCTTGTGGACGTATAATGACGGTGCGGCGACGGCAAGTGGTTAAGCAATCATTTTTAACCCCTTCCCGACCGCCGCATGTACATATACGTCGGCAGAATGGCACGTACAGGCACATTGGCGTACCTGTACTTCCCTGCCTAGACGTGGGTCGGGGGTCCGATCGGGACCCCCCCCATGACTTGCGGCGGTCGGGTCCCCTCGGGGAGCGATCCGGGACGACGGCGCGGCTATTTGTTTATAGCCGCTCCGTCGCGAACGCTCCCCGGAGCTGAAGAACAGGGAGAGCCGTGTGTAAACACGGCTTCCCCGTGCTTCACTATGGCGCTGCATCGATCGAGTGATCCCTTATATAGGGAGACTCGATCGATGACGTCATTCCTACAGCCACACCCCCCTACAGTTGTAAACACACACACACAGTGTACACCAAATCCTACAGCGCCACCTGTGGTTAACTCCCAAACTGCAACTGTCATTTTCACAATAAAGAATGCATTTTTTGCTGTGAAAATGACAAAAATCCCAAAAATGTGTCAAAATTGTCCGAAGTGTCCGCCATAATGTCGCAGTCACGAAAAAAATCGCTGATCGCCGCCATTAGTAGTAAAAAAAAAATAAAATTATAAAAATGCAATAAAACTATCCCCTATTTTGTAAACGCTATAAATTTTGCGCAAACCAATCGATAAACGTTTATTGCGTGGTTTTTTTTTGCCAAAAATAGGTACAAGAATACGTATCGCCCTAAACTGAGGAAAAAAAAATGTTTATATATGTTTTTGGGGGATATTTATTATAGCAAAAAGTAAAAAAATATTGCATTTTTTTCAAAATTGTCGCTCTATTTTTGTTTATAGCGCAAAAAATAAAAACCGCCGAGGTGATCAAATACCACCAAAAGAAAGCTCTATTTGTGGGGAAAAAAGGACGCCAATTTTGTTTGGGAGCCACGTCGCACGACCACGCAATTGTCTGTTAAAGCGACGCAGTCCCAAACTGTAAAAACACCTTGGGTCTTTAGGCAGCAATATGGTCCGGGGCTTAAGTGGTTAAACAATGAAGTCTACGATTCGTCAGTTTGTTTTGCACGTATGGCCTCTGTGAGTCTTCATACCAGTGTTCTGGCTGCTCTTGTTTAAGGTCATTCAATGATCTTGCTCCATTGAAGCCATCAGTGAATGAAGAATGTTTAAAGTTTAAGTGATATTTTTATTGGCTAACACAAGTTATTCAAAATGTAAGCTTCCCGGACCGCCTTATACAATTTTTGAGGAAGGTCCGCCAATGAAATTGTTCATGTTGTCCATGTGATGTTTTCTACCATTTAGCAGGTAATATTACTCTTCTTGCTGACAATTTGCATCAAATGAGGATTTGAGACCTGTCTATAACCAGCCCAAATAGAGAGCAGCATTCTCTAGGAAATAAAGCTTCAACCAAATTGAAACATAATTGAAATGAGATGTTAGGATATGGGAGGGTGGCCAACGATCTTCCTCATTTACCCCTCCCTTCCTCCCCCTCCTTTTTTTTTTTTTTTTTTTGAGAGGGACAGGGTTAGAGGGAAGTATGTCAGAAGGGGAAAGATAAGGAGGGAAACGCACTTATACACACATAGCTTAAAACAGTACCCGTAAAGGACACATGTAAATACACGTTTTATTTTTTAATATTATATAAATGGAAGAAATAAGGGGGGGAAGCAAAAAGAAAAGGAGAGGGACACATATGAAAGTAAATATTAAACACAATGAGAAAATGGAACGTATAAGAAGGACAATATGAAAAAGATGGGGGGAAAACACCAAGAAAAAGGTGAAAAAAAAGAGAATACACTTAAAATAGCACATGAAGACACATACTTCACTATATCTCCTACCCCCCTTCCTTCCCCCTCCTTCTCTACCCCACTCCCCCCCCTTCTTTCTTTTTTTTTTTTTCCTGAGGAGGAAATCGGAGAGGCCACCACCCATAATAGGAATAATCATATAAATGTATAATTGTCTTTTGTTAGTAAATGTTATATTTAAAGAAAAAACTTAGAGGTTGTAAAGGTAAAACATTTTTTTCCCTAAATAGCTTCCTTTACCTTAGTGCAGTCCTCCTTCACTTACCTCATCCTTCCATTTTGCTTTTAAATGTCCTTATTTCTTCTGAGAAATCCTCACTTCCTGTTCTTCTGTCTGTAACTACACACAGTAATGCAAGGCTTTCTTCCTGGTGTGGAGTGTCGTGCTCGCTCCCTCCCTTGAGGGGGGAGGGGGCGGGCAGGAGAGTCAGGACGCTCTCTAAGTTGCAGATAGAGAAAGGAGCTGTGTGTTAGTGGGTGTCCTGACTCTCCTGCTTGCCCCCTCAATGGGGATCGGGAGATCCATCCTTCAATTAAGATCAATACCCTGTCTGGGTAGAGTGGGTGGTAGGGTCGGTTAGCCTTTGTGGACACTTAAATAGCTTGCATCCTCAGATTCTTGAGTTTGGAAGGTGGGTTCCAGGGCTACAAGCTAGACTGTTGGAGGGGCCCCCCTTCCCTGGTTCATTACTTCCAACCTGCCTGTGCCAGCCAGCCGCTCCTGCACCCTCCATAGTTTGGTGCTTCAATGAGTTTTTGGAGGAGCCGAGCACAGAGCTGCCACTCGCCACTCTATGCTTAGAGCAGACCCAAGAACTGAGCAATTAGTGGTCTTTAATCGCTCATTTCTCGGTGTAGAGCAAACCGTTACAACATCAGATCGATGCTGCAGCAATCTAGGTATGTATATTTTGTTTTTGATTCCTGCACTTTTTTTTTTTTTTTTTAAGAGGTTCTAAAGGGGGAACCTTTTTAACTTAATGCATGCCCTTGATTAACATTAAAAATGTCCCACTTGTATGACTCCCCCTTTCCCACTGTCCGGGAGGGAGCCTGCCTGTGTGCACCCATAGCAAGTGACTTGCTATGGTGGCACACATGGAAGAGGAATAGCCTAGAGAGGTGAATACCATTGAAAATCGCAGGTAAGTACAATATGTTTGTTTTAAAAAATTACCTTTTACAATTGTTTGAAGCTTAATTTTTGAATTCATTAGAGTTATTTATTTATTTTTGTTCAATTTACTTAAAGGCCACTCCATGCCCCAAAGAGCCAAACAAAGAAATGATCAATGATGGCGCATCATGGACAATCATTAGTACGGATAAAGCAGAATACACTTTCTATGAAGGCATGGGACCCGTCCATGCACCTGTGACTCCTGTACCTGTTGTGGAGAGCCTGCAGGTATTATAGCCTATGTTTAGACGTTTCTGTTACGTGTGCTTTAATCAATGGTCCTTTCTTCTTTTTTCCAACCCTGTGTAATATTCTCTGTCTGTTAGGGGGGAATCTTTTCTGTTGCAATATTTCAATGGAAAATTGAATGGAACTTATATAAATACACCTTGATGTGTTTTAATAGAGAATTTAACTGTGTAGGCTATTCTAATTCCAGCCAGAACTTTATGTATTCATTTTAGATGGAGTGGAATAGTTTAGAACCAGTCAGGGTTTTTTTTGCTGTCAGTTTTCATGTTGGAAAGTTTTTCCTTCACCACCTGTTGCTTCACCATGACAGAAAGTGATAATCTAGCTGTAATGTTATGAGCTTCCAATGAGCAGTTCAGCTTACCCTTACAACTTCCATACCAAGCATACCCTTGAATGTGTATAGAATGTAATTTTATGCAACTATATTTCAATTAGAATTTCCAATAGTTACAATGTGGATCATGTACTGCTGCTCAGGGGATTTTGAAAAAGTTGTACATGTAGCATATTTGTATGTAATGTCACAATTGTATGCAATTTCTGGATAGAGCAGCAAAGGTTTTAGAAGCCGTCATTTTATTTTTTGAGGTCTGTGTCCTGTTCTGGAGATTTGTTTATCTTGCGTCTTTGGAAAAGTTAGAGGAAATCTGTTAAAAACTGAAGGAAAATCCCATTTTACCAGGACAAATGTCCCTATTGGAAGATCTCGTTTCTATCTGTCTTTGTAGCAACTGTAGAATATTTGTCACCGTGACAAATCGGGTGAATCTGCCCAGCGCGCGGGGAGGGGGGATGCGGGGCACAGATGGCAATAAAAATCTGACACTCTCTACTCTACACTACAATTCTTGGTCAGCAAATGGTAGAAGCACAAACTTACATATATTTTGCATTGTTGGTGATTTGTAGAGCATTTGCTTAATGTTAAATCCTGTTATCTTGGGCTCCCTTTACACGGGCAGACCAATTTTTTTTTTTTGCCCAACCTATTCGGCTCATCCGTTGCCCTCTATAAAGTGGCGGGTGTCAAAGGACATGTGTCCATTGACACCCGATCCTATCTGGTAAAAACGGAAGGATCCAGATGTTAACGGACAGACAGTCTGTTTCCATTCAACCTCCTATAGAGGAGAGCAGGCTGTGTCTGTGTCCACTCTGCTTAAAGCGGAGTTCCAACCACAATTAGCATTTTTTAAATGTATGTCCTTTCATCCTGCGTTTTTATAATATAAATCTGGTCACTTACTATTTTACAATCCGCCGCCGATCCGCATAGATATTCAAAAAAGATAGTTTATAAAACGATATCTACACCGTTGTCATTTTGCTTGTGGGCATTGTGAAGCCTACAGGCACTTACTTCCTGGGAGTGATAATTGGACAGCGCACTGCATCCTGGGAAATGACACATATTTCCCAGGAGCATTAGAGGGAGATGTCAGAATCCTAGGTGGTTTCAAAGGCAGATTTTGTGGGACCGCATAGCAACAGGCATTTCCAGATGTGTAACTTTTTTTTTTTCCTTTTTAGTCGTAAGCTACAGTTTAAAGCAAAATTGTTTTTTTTGATGGAACCTCCACTTTAAGTGAAACACACACGGACCTGTCATCCACCTGCTCAGCGGAGAGATCGCCCTGCTGAGCAGGCATATTCGCTAGCGGAAAGTGACAGTATGAAAGGGGCTTTAGAATAACAAATGAATGTGTTATAAATGAACAAGAATGCACATACATTTTCATAAGCAGTTGTGAAAATGTAAGTTAGTACATGTACATTGGCGTGAAAGGGCCCAAATAGGTTTTACAGAATAATAATTAATAGTAACCTGTCAATGCAGAAATATTGGGATTGCAGTTGCTGATTCTACCCCAATCAGACTTAAAGGAAATCTCTGGTCACAGCATAACCCTTCTTTTCCGACTGTGAAGTGTCTCGTTACTACTTCTCTGGCTTTAAAAAAAGTTTTGGTTAGAAATATAACCTGCACACTGTAAGTCAGACATTAGAGATGGAGAGTATGTGTTGAGAAATTTTTTATTTTTTCCCCCCTAATAGCTGAATGGTGGTGGAGATGTAGCAATGTTGGAACTTACAGGGCAGAACTTCACTCCAAATTTGCGTGTTTGGTTTGGGGATGTGGAGGCGGAAACCATGTACAGGTATTTATCATTTAGGTATACTGCTATTTTACTTGTCCCCTTTTTGTTTTGCCTCTAGTGTGTCACATGCAAGTGCAACTTGCAGGTCTCTAGCTACTTGATAATTATGCTTCCACAGCCGTTGGAGGCTGCAAGTTGCGCAAGCTTGATATGATTTTCATCATTTTGTTACCCCTTGCCTTTTTATTTAATAAAGCAAATCTTTTACATTAACACATACAGTCATGTGCCTGTTTCTGCCTGCAAGTATATTTCAATTTATACAATTTACATAAATGTTTTGATCTGAAGCTTCCACCTTCATTATTCTAAACCTGCATCAATTTGTGACTTTTCCACCCAGGTGTGCAGAAAGCATGTTATGCGTTGTCCCTGACATTTCCGCTTTCCGAGAGGGCTGGAGGTGGGTACGCCAGCCAGTGCAAGTGCCAGTTACATTGGTCCGGAATGATGGCATCATCTATTCCACCAGCCTTACCTTCACCTACACCCCAGAGCCTGGACCTCGGCCACATTGTAGCGCAGCAGGTGCCATTCTACGAGCCAACTCTAGCCTCCTGGCCTCAAACGATTCCAGCACGAACAGCGAGGGAAGTTACACAAACGTCAGCACAAATTCCAGCAATGTCACGTCATCCACCGCAGCAGTAGTGTCCTAACCACAAACTTTTGTATCTGGACTTCAGCTGACTTTTAGTTTTTACATGAAAGGACATGTATAATGAATTTTTTTTTTTTTTTTTTGGCTGTTTCTTTTTAGGTTTTTCTTTTGTGCTTTTATGGGAAAACCATCTTTCTCCATAATCGTTCGTATCACCTGAACCTTTTTGAACTGCAAGTGCCGAGCAAAGTTTTAAGCCACAATAATGAAATGGAATAAAAAACATATAAAATAGGTCTAACACCACCACTATATATCTGTTTTAGCCATGTTTTTTTTTTTTTTTTTTTTAAAGAAAAAAAAAATGGGCAGAAATAGAAAATGTGGTTTTTCTGGGGGGTAAAAACCTTCAGCAAACTAGACTGCATGAGCGTAACACAGATTTTATGGACCAACAGCCTTGTATAAGCTTTAGTAAAGGTACATTTTCACCATACCTTTTTATATCACGACATATAGTACACTTTTGTTACCAAATATTTTTTTTTTTTTTCCTAAGGTATAATCGGGCTCCAACCTGATTATACTAGTGTATTTTAATCATACTCTTCCAGTTACAAAAAAAATGATATATATATATTTTTGGTCAATGGCTGGATTTTTTTTAAGAGAACTTTTTCTTTTTTTATACATAAACGGATTTTGTTTTTATTTCAGCATGTCAAACCTTGTAAAGGCCAACAATTTTTTTTTAATTATTTGATTATATGAAGTCTGTGCAAAAGCTTTAAAAAAAAATGCCTCTACCTTGCCTGCAATACAAACTGTGTATGTGGATAGTGCTCTCTATTAAGTCATTGTCTAGTATACCCAGTTTTTGTTAAGTGTAGTTGAGGAGCAGTGATCCTGTGACCCTACAGCTGGTATTAAGAGAACTCCTCCCAAATCGGCTTTATTTTGTGTGGAGGGTGATTAGCGCCACTGATGTGTGTAAAGTATTTACCGCCGTGTAATGCCCATGTTAAAGTGAGCTCATGTCCAAAATTCTAAATATTCCTAACAATATAAAAGTAAGCTTTAAAAAAACAAGCCATCACTAGCATCTAGCTGCAAGCACTGTGGAACAATTCATTTTAAAGTTCACAACAGATCCTGAAAAATTGGGTTGCTATCTATGTAGGGTAATCTTGGCGTTAACACCTGCTGGTGGTTTACATTAGAAGGCTGGCACACTGGGAAATCGCTGTTGTTGGCAAGTGGATACAAGGGGAACTAAAGCCTGGTACACATTGTAAGGGCTCATTTACACTGGCTTCAACTTCAACATGCTTTTTGATGTGTTTTCGATGCTTTGGTGGTGCTTTTTTGAAGCTTGGTAGATGCCTTGTGTGTGTTGATATCTCATACCTGCAAAACCTACATAACAAAGTGAAGCTGAAAAAAAAACCTCTCAAACGCTTCAGGTGCTTCAAGCTTTGTCATGGACTTTTTATTGGAGGCTTTGAAGACACACTAAAGCGACATGGGATATCATTTTTGAAGCAAAGCAAACAAAACGTGTGAACAGGACTGTAAGCCAAGCATTCTTTTTAGTAAGGGGCTCTGATTGGCAGAACACACCGATCAGCACTCGCAGCCATTGGCTGAGAGCGCTGTTCAGATGCTGATCGGCTGTTGTTTTTCCAACGCGCTCGTTCGCCAGAAGCTGGACGTGAGGTTGGCTTTTGTCAAACAAGGACCTGTACACAAAAGAGAAATGTCTGCCGGTTTTTACTGTACCTGGTGATTTTTGCCTGTGTGTGCGGGGTCTTAAGATTTCTATTGTGAACTTTTAGGGTGACTTTCTTCAAAGGGTCTACAGCTACAGAGGCTCATGATGGCTTATTTTGAAGCTAATTTACTGCTTGTTATGGATATAGAAATACTTGAATGCCCATGGCTTTGGCCACAGGTTTACTTAACTTACAACTGATCAAGGGCACCTGTTTATACAACATAGAAACAGATGTAGACAATGTAAACATGGGTTGGAGTTGATGGAGGAATACCATGTTTGCAGGGTTTAACAAGAACGCTTCATAAGTTAACGTTGCACATCAGATGCCAAAATCACACTCCCCACTAAATGAAAAGTTTTGGTTGATGTTCTTTAAATGACCACGGACATCTACGATTTGGACCAGAGCAGATGGATTTCGTGTTCAGATACCAACTGAAGACCCACTGTTAGTCGTCACTGTTGTATGTAAATATATATGTATATGTTTTCTTACCTGTAGCCTCTTCATCGACAAGAGACCATAGCTGTTCTCTTCAATGAAGAAGCTAATGTATTTATAGAGACTATTTATGGTCCTAACGTAACCCAAAAAATAAAAACAAAAAAAAAAACTTGCAAAATATACATGCCATTTAAACAATCATTTTCATATACTGCAACTCCATGCATCAAATATGAATATTTTATTTAATTCTGTTTAAGTAAAAAACAAAAATAGCATCATTTTTATGTTTGAGGTTCAGGTTTTTGAAATTTTGTACATATCATCTTTTACATGTAAGTTAAGTGTCATTACATTTTTATTTTTCCTCATTTGACTTGTCCTCTATGGCTTATGTTGCTGTTTTTTATTTTTTTCTGCCTTTTGGCACTGGTCTTCATCTAGATACCTTATAATATTTTACACTGCTTAAAGTGTACCTGCCTCATGACATTGCAGAGGCAGAATATATTGGACTAAGCCAATGATCTTGCTCCTGTGATATTGCTGGTTTATGTTGATGTAGACAACAGGTACTTTTCAATTGGTACGCTTATTTTAAAGCTACCTATTCTGTTTAATTAAGAATCAAACCTTTTTAAGGATCTTTCACTTTTTTTTTTTATAAATTGTTTGCTCCAGAGCTATTGCCACTTTAGCTAAAATGTTGTCTTTCAATGAGTCTTGCCTACAGGACACTTCTCCATTAATCTGTTCTGCATCAGTCTTCATTAAACTTTTTATTCCTCTAGCAAAGCCATCCCTGCTATAAACCTCAAAGGGAATCTCTCATCAAGCTAAATACCTTTCTAAATACAAGCTACATTCTGTGTGTAGAACAGAGAAGCACCTTTTTTGACATTACTGCAAACTAATTGACTCCCTTGTAAATAGTATACAGGTTTTCAAATCCAACAGTGGCAGCTACCACTAGAAATCCGTTTGGCTTAATAAAATAATTGCCTTTCTAAAAGAAAAGGAAGTGGGACCGGGAAAACAGCTGGGTGATTTTCAGTGCATGCTGTGTTTTTGCATTGTGTTGCCTCTCACTTATGTGAGAGTGCATTTACCATAATAACAAACACCCAATGCTCTGTAGCACAGCACACAGATGTAAATGTTGTGGTGCACTGCGTTGCCAAATATAGCGCATGTGCATTAAAGTGGATGTAAAGGAAGTTGTTTGATTTAACAAACAAAAAGTCAAAACTTTTCCGCTCTGTGCAATAGAATTGCACAGAGCAGCCCCGATCCTCCTCTTCTCGGATCTCCCGCCTGCCCTTCTGGCTCTTGCTGGTGCCCCCAATAAGAATCAAATTTCCGTGGGGGCTCCCGAGCCCGACGACTGCGTCCATTGACAAAGCCAGGAGAGCCACAGCACTTATGCACAGTGCTGGATTGTGATGGGGTTCGGGTAAGTATGAGGGGGGTGAGTGACACAGGTGTTTTTTACATTCATGCATAGAATGTGTTAAGGTAAAAAACTGAGGCTTTAGAACCACTTCAAGGGCTCATTCATAGTAAATGGCTAACGTAATCCAACACACGTCAATGCACATAAACGGGTGACCAAAACCCTAAAGAAACTAATTGGGTAGGGGTGGAGTTCATACTACAAAAAATCCTTTAGCTGGAAGAGGGACTTTTTAGATGCCAAAAATGAATGCCAAACAACTTGTTACATAAAATACATTGTAATCGTCAATACATAGCGTTATACACAAAAAATAATGTTAGTCCTTGTATCCCCAGAACATTGTACATGGGAAAACATGTCAGTGCTAATTGCCTCATTGCCACCTAAGATGAAAATAAGTGAAAGAAATGTTTGTTACCGTATAGCTAATCTTATGTAGTAAAGTTTCTATGCATGCTGGTCAATCGGTCTCAACGGGTTTCACTGATCACTTTAGGAGAACAAGAATCAATATTTATATTTAAAGTGTTACTAAACCCACAACAGTAAAATCGGGCTGTATATGCAATAAAGCATGCTTGATATACTCACTGTGGAACCTAAGGGATTAATCCTCTGCATTGTGTGAAAAAGCTGCTTGATCCTGTCTTCTCTGATCATCCCCTTCTTCCACTAATGCCAGAACACTCTGGTCAGTGTTCTCAGCCATTGGCTGGGAGCACTGATCAGGAGCAGATTGGCAGACCTTTTTCGGTCATGCCCCTTCCACAGAAGCCGGCTGAACCTACTCCAGAACACATGGCGGGCCGAATGCCAGCCAGTATCTAACTGGTAGATGCCACCCAACATTTGGCCCGTGTGTTCTAGTCTTAAGTAACCAGATTGCTGCACCAGTTGCTAACTTTGAAAGGTATAGTTTGAATCACAGAGGCATGAACAGACATCTGCCTCCAGAGCAGAAATACAATTTTTGTATTCACAGGAATAAGTTATCCTGTGTTTGTGTAACTATCCGCAATGACCATCCTCCTTGCCAATATTTATTTCTATTTGTACCGTATAGCTATGTTGGATTGCGATGAGGCATTTAGCTTTGACTTGTTTTCCTATGTACGATGTTATAGGGATTAAAGGATATTACTAGGTCATCAATCTTTTAACAAACGTTTTTGTGTATATGACGTGTAACAATTTGTGTGCAATGTCTTTTTGGCACCTAAATTGTGTTTTGCAGATTTTATGTAAAATAGGGATGTTGGTGACCAGTAAATCCTAATGTATTGGAGTGTACATTGTGGCTTAACTTTGAGGCATGATAAAGGTAAAAGGAAGATTGACTGAGATGTTAAAGCAGAACCATATTCTTAAAATAAAAATAAAAAAAATACTGCAGTACTTGTAGTATTTGCAGTACTTTCCTCCTATCTAATGCTGTCCTGAGGCTCTGTGGTCCAGTGCTGGTCACTCTCTGGGTGGAATGACATCTAGCTTCATTTAATCCTGGGGTTTTCTTTTTGTGAACCCA
Source organism: Rana temporaria (assembly GCF_905171775.1). Taxonomy (NCBI): domain Eukaryota; kingdom Metazoa; phylum Chordata; class Amphibia; order Anura; family Ranidae; genus Rana; species Rana temporaria. The sequence goes on along the minus strand of NC_053489.1, from coordinate 600,699,520 downwards.
GGCTGTCATGGACATACCACACCAGGTCAGCCTAATCTTACAGTACAGAGTCTGCCTCTTAAGTATCAAAAATTGTCAAAACAGGAAGAGGCTCCAAGGTTGTCACATAACTAGAAGACTCCAGCATTTAAGACGTAAGGGCAAAAGTAAAAAGATGCAGGGTTTTTTTTCCCCTGGATTTATGCTTAAATTGTTTTAAAATGCACATTGTTGGCTAGATTCTTAGCTGAGGACCATGCCTGCTATTTTGTGAAGTAGCTATAAAAAATTTTTTTTAACCAAACTAATTGATGCACACATGGTATTTCTAAATTGCAGATGCTCATTGAATGGCTGCTTAACTTAAAATGCACATTGGTTCAGTCTAAAAAATGTTATGTTTAATATTCAGAATAGTTCTTATGCAATATTGCATAATTCAGGAGTCTGCCAGAGCAGTCTTGGAAGCAAGACCTACTTGAGCCATGGAATTTACTCTTCTCTTTCATTGGCTACAATAGAAATGCAGTTATGTACTAATTGTAATGATCTAGGACAGTGGTACTCAACGCCTGTCCTCAAGACCCACTAACAGGCCAGGTGTGTAAGATAACTGAAATTCATCACAGGTGATATCATCTAAGAGAAAATATATATTTATACACAGGTGATATCATTTGCTGCTCAGTGATTTCAGTATTCTAGTCTGCATCTCCCCAAGGTAAGTCCTCGTTCACACTGGTGCGTTTTGACATGCGATTTGACATGTCAAATCGGCGGCAATTGCACCATCCTAATCGTTGCGACATTGTATCTGCGGCGCTGCACCGATTTCAAACAGCCGTTTCGGTACTACTTTTTGTGATTTCTGGCCACGATTTACATTGACTTCTGTGCAGGTTTCTGCGCAGATGTCTGAAATCGGGACCGACAAGCGGGAGTGAAATCATGCCAGTTCATCTGAACTCACACGGCTTCATTCCCGCAGCCCAATGTGAACCTGGGCTAATACTTAAAATCTGAGGATAGTAGTTGAAAACCACTGATTTAGGTATTGGCAACATGGCTCCTGAGATTTTTGAAGCCCTGACTTTGATGTTGGACCTGCTTTAATATCTTCTGCACGCCTTGTATATTGTCACACTTCCAACATTTCTAGAGCAGATTTACATAGAGTTGTGTTTTCATATTTGGAAATTTTATGATTGGCCTTTTTTGTTAGTATGTATTGTAGTTTTAGTGGTCATTCCATGAGCTCCCATCCATTTTTTTTTTTTTAAATCCATGTCAGACATAGTCTATATATGTGGGATATGGAGATAATTTCCAGAGGATCTGTCTGCCACATATTCCTGTGATATCACATGGGGCGTGTGTGGCTGCCATTACTGTCTACTTGTTCTGTCAGTGCTAGTTGCCTGGCTGTTATGCCGATCCTCTGCCTTCTGAACAGCTATGCAGGTAGAGTTATGACATTGCTCTGACTTTTTTGATCTGCATACCTGTTTAGATCAGTGGGTCATTATAATATTCAGACAACTAGTATTTTCAGAAGAAAATTCATAGAAGCAGCCTATGCTTTTCACTCAGGATAGGTTTGTTTTAAGCCTCCTGCTGTTCCACTTGCTGGGTGATGTTTTGCTTCAATAGCCATTTTGCTGAATTTACCGAATATGTATTGCACAATGCCAAAATGTTATGGGCGTTACCTAAATTTAAGCACTTAAAATATTCTTATTACCAATCTTCACACTTTGTACTCCTGTTGTTCATGCATGTGTTCATATCTCCATTTCTAATGTTACCACAGCAGCTCTCTGACACGTCATCTGTTTATCACTAAACTTCATTAAGTGGTTCAGCAGGATCATTTTCTTTGTATGTTAGGCAGGTTTAGGCTTCCAGATTTTATGTGATTTCCCATTATGCCTTGCTATCCATTGCTTGGCAGGTTATGCTGGGATTGAAGTGGCTGGAAATGGTGGGGAAGCCAGTTGCAGATTTCAGAGGTTGACTTTGAATATAAGGAATTAACAGAAAAACAGCCAGCCTTTTAAAATTGTCTGCATTGTCTGAATTCATGGCTAAGAATTATATTTTATCTTTCATGCGCTTTGTTTTTTGGGGGGGTTTACACAATTATCAGTTAACTTGATCAAAAAAAGTTAGTACTCGGACAGCCTACATGTCTTCGTATTTAGTATATTCATCATTTTACCATAGATGCTACTTCTATTCTGACATAGATGCTGTGTATGTTTTTCTTGAATTTTGAATTCACTAGAGCATTCTAGAGAGGGATAGATGTTACAGTAGGCTTTTTCTTTTCAACCATTCCCAGATATTTTCAGTAGAGTTAATATTTTAACAACTATGGAACGAAAGTTTGCAAGTCAGTCAGTGGATGCTATATAGGACTGGCAAAGCTTTGATGAACATTTACAGTTTCAGCCCTGTTGAAACATGAATCCTGTTCTACACAACCTTAAAGGATGCAAACCCTTCTTTTTTTCTCCCTTTTCCTAGCACTTTTTAGTCTATGGCTACACTTGTATGTTTGCTGTACTGCATGCCTGGTCCTTCATAGCCCCTGACCGACATCCTCACAGTGGTACTGATTTTTGGCAATTGAAAGATTTCTGTAGATCAATAGAAAATGAAAGTGAAAGGAGGCAATGGCTTACCTATGCAGGTAATGCCATGAAACATTTTGCTAAAATACACGTGGTGCCAGATGGGCTACATAAAAGGGCTTAAAGTGCCTTTTTTGAAAGTGCAAAAGAGGGGTAATGAAAAACAAAACCTAACTGCACTAAAAGAGGACTTATGCTTCCAGCAAGAGGGAATGACCAACCTCTGCAGAGCCGACCGGTGCATCGGTTTGGTCATTGTTGATTCTGTGTAAGAACAGCCATAGACCGAGAATTCCCTTCCTACCGCACAGACAGTGTTGACAGGGAAGCTGTCCCCACCCGGAGAACACAGCGATTACTGCTAGGAGCTATACCAGCCGCTTAAAATGATTGCATGTTAAATCTGGCAGACTGGTTGTACCCAAGTTGATCGATCAACTTGGGTGCATTCATCCTGCCCATACATGGTTTGAATCTCGACCGGTTCCTGCTAACTCCTAGATAGAAATATGCAGGTGTGGGTATGATTAAACCCAACACCATGTTTGACTGAACTTCTTTTAAAAGTGATTTCAGTATTTAGCTTGTGCAAACTTTTTCTGCGGTCTGAGTGGTTTAAGGCTTCTGTCTTGCTTAGGCGGCAGCCTGCCAGTCACTGCAATGCCCTAATTTGAACTAAGATAGGTTGTTCTTTTTCCTCTGCTCTATCTTTTAACCAAGTCTGCTTGATATTTGGATCTTTAAATGCTATTGTCACTCTAGGCCTGCCCGGTTTTGCTTTGGATGAAAACAGAATTGGTTTGTGAAAAATCCAGCTTGCAGTGAATTACTCCCTTGCACATATTCCGTTTAGCTACAGTTTGGCACTGGAATAGTTTAAGTGCCCAGGAGAACAATTCAGCTTCAAACAGAATCACTACGCTCTTTTTCAAATGGTTAAGAACATCTGGAAAATATGTTTCAGTAGAGCTTTTCAAGCAGTAGCAAACGTAACACTTAAGGAATAACACATTTAGATACCTTCCAGTATTAACTCTTAAAATCCACTCATACTGTGTTTGGTCAGTACCATTTAACTTCTGCCTACACAGAAATGTTTTCCCTACAAAAATGAAAGTAATTCAATGCAAGGTATTTAGGTAGTAATTTATGTTGCAGGCCTATATGTTAATCTTCCAAAACATAATCCCCAGGTGGGCGCAACATTTCTTGCAACCTGATTTTATTTTGTCTCCTAACAAAAAAAAAAAAAACGGTTGAATCGTATAGCTGCAGGATAGGAATTTTATTTTTATTTTTTCCTGAAAAATTGTGAGCAAAAAAAAGATAAAATGCACTTCTTGAAGGTGGACTCAGATATGTTGAGTCTACTGCATATGATATAGTATCTTAATCCAGACAGCTGTGTGATCCATATGCTTCAATTCAGTTTGGAGCAGCTGTTTTGTGTTTCAGTTCAGTGACCCATAACTTTAATGTTGTCTTACAATGTATTATGTCTTGTTTTCAAGTAAAAATTTCTTACGGTCAAATCGTGAAGAAAAATAAAAAAAAACACATTTGTGGTGTGGGCTGAAGGCGATTGGGTCACTCTGTATATTGTTATGCTTGCACCTGTTGATTTCATGAAGTTAGGCGCCTCTGTCCATTACCTCCACTCTTTTCATATGGCTTTTAGACCATGCCACCCTTGTTTTGACATTCTAAAAAGCACAGCCGATGGAGCAGTAAGGAATGGCAGGTGTTTGCCCGACTATATTCATGATAAGGGGATTCAGAGTAAGTATAAATGGGTAGTCGCCCTAAATCTAAAATAAACCAAGACTTTTTGAACTGTCAGTGTTTGAAATTTGTAGAATAGTTCTGGTTTTCTGATCTTGTGCCGAGTCTGATATTGTTCTTTGTATCTTGTTCCCATTTCAGCTACCCACTTGGGCAGTTGAAGAGTACACATTGCCATAGAGCATGTTTGGACACCATGTGGCTCTTGTATTTTACAAACCTTTGTTTGCTGGAAAGAAATTGGTTGCCTACTTCATTTATATATAAATGCCAGCAGTGTTCTCTAATTGTGTGTACCTTTTTACCCTTGCTGTTCCCCATTCAGTTAAGACCAAATCATTTGAGAAGAAGCATAGTTAATTGGTCATTCTTTTGACTGAGCCTGTACCTTTTGCTAGACTACATAGCATCATGTGCCTTCCAGGTGTGCTTCTTTATAACATTAACCAGCAAAAATATCCCTTACCCCAATGCTTCCTTCATTAACATCACTGGTATTTACTGTGCAGTTTATAGCAACATTTATCCCAGAATGCCATTTTAATTTCTCTAAATTGTATCACCACAAGCTGCTTATAATTATCTTTAGGATTCTGGTAATGATATCTTTCTGTTTGTGTTCCTGATTCCAAGCCCTTCCACAACTACTGTTAAATACATGTGCTTTATACCACCAATGAGAGGCTGGTTTCTGAATGCCGCAGAGTTAAAGCAGATCTCCAGCCCCCACATTAAAAATTAAAAGTCAGCAGCTACAAATACTTTTAATATTAGGACACTTACTTGGCCAGGGATCCCGTGATTTCGGCATCCCAGCCTACTTTTCAGCCGCCACTGCCATTCCTTGTAGGGAAAACCGACAGTGAAGCCTTGCGGCTTCCCCACTGTGCATGCCAAATCTCGCTGTGGTTTTTAAATGGCCCGGTGGCGGTGGAAAGAGGAGGGGGACCAAACTTCTGGGAGACCTCGCTGTGTTGAGGTCTCCAGGAAGTGAGGACAAGTACCCAAAATATGGGGGCAAACAGAGCTTCCCCTTTTGGGTGGAGCTCCGCTTTAACTATCAGGAAAGACGTGATGCTGGAATCCAAAGGTAGTATAAGCAGCTAGTGTGTGATTCTGCATACTGGCAATAGCCCAAATCTCAGCATTGGGTGAATTCACCCTTTGATAAACTTCTGAGTCTCCCTTCATATGTGTATATCCTAGCCAAATCACTACCATATACCTTAATTGCTATTAAAAAATAGGAAAAAATTCCTGACGGAGGTTAAAAAAAATTCATCTTATTGCCTTTCTACTGTCTTGTATTTTTATATACTCTTTGTATAGAAATGTAAGCGTTTTTTCTTCTCATGCTTTTAGAAACACTGCTTTGCCTCATCTCTGTCTGTGACCAAGAAATTTAATCCATTGTGGCCTTATTTCTTTTTTTTTTTTTTTTTTTTTAATTCCTCTTGATGTGAATAGTTTAATGGGATTCATGTTTTAGAGTTTGAGGACTTGTTGCACCCAGAATGTTAATGAGTTTTACTATTGTCATACCCTTGTGGGGAGGTGTTTGTATCTGTTACATGCCCAAATTCAACTCTGCAATTTTGCTTGTGTACTTTAATTCATTGAAAATGTGTATTACAATTACCAAAGGTGTACTTTTTTTTTCCAACTTTTAAATTTATGTTTAGGGGTAGACCAGCATAGAAGATCAATGTTAACTGTACATATCAAGCGCATTTGAATCACCAGCAAAACTTTACCCATATTTTCACCCAAACACTACAAGGCATTGTATATTGTTGTGCCTATTGACAGACTTTCATGATGCTGTATCTCTAGCGCTGTCTTCCATAGTTTGTGTCCTCTGTCTGGAGAAGTATAGCTTGTTTTCCATGTTAAGTGTGTTCCGGCACCTTAACTCTCATTAGTCTGCTGCACTGTATCCACGTGTGGAGTTTTCTGTGTTGAATCTGTGAATTTTTATGCTTAGCAGCTAACATCATTTTTTTCTACTAGCTGAACAGATGGACATTTCTATCTTGTTATGGTTTCCACTGCTGCTGCTGGACTTGGTGGTGTTAAACGTACTTATAATACGCCTTTCTTTTAAAAAACCTTTTAAGAATTGTTTGCTATTGAACTGCCAGATATTTACATGTGTACGTTTTTTGCCAATTTTGCACCAGCGCCATGGATCTTATTTGTTACTGCTGGTTTCCCTAAAATAGGGCTGCAGAATCCAGATGTATTAACATGAGCAGTTGTATTGTGCTAGCTTGATAAAGGTTATACCAAATAATTCTGCAAATGCTTGTTAGAGATGGCAGGTTTCAAGTGTGTGTGTGTGTGTGTGTGTGTGTGTGTGTGTGTGTGTCTTATGTTGTGTGGAACAAATGGAAATGCCTTTATGTGCCAGATATTTCTTTTTTTTTTTTCATTATGACTTTCAAGTAGGGTTGATTCTGTAAGGATGTAGCCTGTCTACTTGGTGGAATACTAGCCATACCATGCCTAGCACATATGGTGGCTGCCTCTGCTATAAAGTGGTCGCAGGTACCTTTATAAATAGCGGCTTTTTTTTTTAACCAAATGAGCGCCTCCAGTGTGAAGCACAACTAGCGCGCAGAAGGCTTTAAAAGCACTCTTATTTCGATTCTTACCTGTTTGACAACTTTCTGATCACCTCCTGAACAAAGTCATGTACTTATCCTGGCACAGGAAAAGTTTGTATGACTTTTCTGTGATTGGCCTGTGGCTTAAGTGTTTAAGAGTGCTGTTAAAATCAGACTTTACAGCCAGGCGAGAATCTTCATGACTGATCCCTTTAAGAATGACATGCACCAGAAATACATTTTGGATGGGGCAGTAATGAAGGTATCGTTGTTTGGCATTATTTATACCTACCAAGCCCCGCTTCGAAGATCCTCAATTGTGATGTTCCTGTATTAACTCCCTCCCCTGTTGCTTGCAGTGAGGTAGGTCAACACTTGTGGTGCTGAGGAGTTAAGTATGACATCAAGTGCTTTAATTTCTCTCCAGCCATCATGCAAACTGTTGGGAGGTGTAGTCCTTTATTTAAGGAGTCAGAGTCAACCAAAGTCTAAATTCAAGTAATAGTTGCTTGAGAGTTGAATGACCCACTAGCGCCTTATATTTATATTAGGATCTCAGCTCTACACGCCCAACACAACCATTACAAAATAGTCCTGCTCTTCCTGAATTTCCTTGTATATCGTATGAAAAATTCAGCAAGATGTGGGGGTGCTGAGACGTTGAGTTCTTGTCACCCAATTTCATAAGAAAAATAAAAAGCCTGGGTATTTAAATTCAACTCATGAACATCAACTAGAGAATAAATTGTATGGTTTGAATGGACTGACTCTTTAAATTTATTAGTCGGGGGTTGCTGGGTAACCCTTTTAGAACTGAATGTTTTACATTTTTTTATTTTTATTTTTTCCTTTCTATAATATTGCTACTATTTTAGTGATTATTTTGGATAGGTAGTCTGCTGTTATGGTTCTTGTATGTATGTCTTGTAAAGAAGCCAGCTTTGTTTTCAGTCCTCAAAAGTTGTTTTTGTTCTGTGCACCTGGTTTCTTAGCAATAAAATAGAGTTCGGCAACCTTATTACTTTTTTTTTTTTCATGAGTATCTGCTCGGTTAAATTTCCATGGAAAACTTCCTGCAGCAGTCTCAATAAAGTGAAATGCAAACCATTTTAAGAGTGTTATTTTGTATGCTTTCTTTGATTTTTTGCTGTTTCATAAAGCACAACCTATAGAACAGAATGACTAACGGTTGTTAAAAGCTTGCCATCATTAGTCTTGCATAACATAAACCAGATCTTTAATCTGGATTCAAGGTGCACTCTATCTCCTCTAAGCCTTCGTAGAAAGGTTACATTTTTATACCATTGTGTCTAATCCTGTAACTGTTTTTATTTGTGTATATATTTTTTGACAATTTTACACATTAAATTTTGTTAATGCTCTATTTCCACAGATGAGTGTGTCCTATTCCTTTTTGTATGAAGGATGCTTCTGTTAATACTGTGTTCTTTGAAGGTTAATTTAAAAAAAAAATTGGTATACAGTTCATGTTGCTTTATGTTCGCACTTGTATAGGTTTCCTATTACATTTTAGACTTCAACAACTTTCCAAAAGTAAACAGATGATACAAGGTGCCTACTGTGGGCTTTATTAAAGTGGTGGTAAACCCCCTACATATACCCAGTGATGTGAACAGCCTCAGATGATACAGAGATTTAACAAATCCTCCTACATAGGTTTTACTTTTTTATCTTCTCTATATCTCTTAAAAAGGCAGATCGTGTTTAAATCTTTCTTCATCTGTCAGATCAGTGAGAGATTGCTGAGATTAATTGAGTAGAGGAACACACCTCCTTCACGCACAGCAGGACGGCTTTTTTAATAGACTAGCTCCGTTCTGACCTCCCTTCCCAACTTACATTTTATCTCATGTGTCTGGACTCATGCTAATAACAGAGGAATGAAGTACCAAAGAGAAACAACACTTGGAGAGAGATGTAAACAGTTATGTGCTTTTCTCAGATTCCATGACTGAGGTTTACAACCACTTCCATACCGGGCCTATTCTGGCGCTCCTCTCCATGTTAAAATCATAATTTTTTTTTGCTAGAAAATTACTCAAGACCCCCAAACGTGTTTTTTTTTTTTTGTTTTTTTTAGCAGACACCCTAGGCCAGTGATGGCGAACCTTGGCACCCCAGATGTTTTAGAACTACATTTCCCATGATGCTCATGCACTCTGCAGTGTAGTGGAGCATCATGGGAAAAGTAGTTCCAAAACATCTGGGGTGCCAAGGTTCGCCATCGGTGCCCTAGGCAATATAATGGCGATCGTTTCAACCTGTCACACTGTATTTGCGCAGCAATTTTTCAAATGCAAAAAAAAACGTTTCATGAATTTAAAAATAAAAAAACGGTAAAGTTTTTTTGTATTTTTTTTGATGTCGCATAAATATCCACAATGTCACTTTAAAAGTGCGAACACTTGTGGAATCGTGCCAAACTTTGGTACTTAAAAAATATCCATAGGTGACGCTTTATTTTTTTTAAGGTTGCATGTTTAGAGTTACAGAGGTCTAGTGCTAAAATTGTTGCTCTCGCTATAATGCACGCCACAATACCTCACGTGTGTGGTTTGAATGGCGTTTACATATGTGGGCGGGACTTGTGTATGCGTTTGCTTCTGTGAGCGAGCACATGGGATGGGGCACTTTAAAATATATATATATTTTTTTGTTGTAATTTACTTTTTATTTTTACACATTTTCAAATCTGGTGGAGCTTGGGGTACTGGACCAGTCTTGTGCAGGAAGTATCGGGGGGTCGGGTAAGAACATCTCTGCTGTCCACTACCTAGAACAAAACAAGCCATTAACCAGTGCAGTGCAGGCACAGCCCCACTGCCCAGGGGGAAAAAATAGCTTAAAAAAAATTGCCTATTCCCAGAAAAGATTATTCTGTGCACTTCTGATTCAGCTTCACTTATGACCATGCCACGCATGCAATCCTGTTTCTCATAACTTGTCACCTGTGTCTATGGATTTGCTCCCTTGCTAGCCAGGACCAGCAAGAATTGATGGCTATGCCCCACCAACTGGCATTGGCCTGTCCATTAAGAGTGCCTTTTACTGGCAACTATTCACTGTGAGTTGTCTTAAAGGGGTTGTAAAGGTAAAAGTTTTTTCACCTTTATGCATTACGGTGAAAAAATCTGTGGATTAGCGGGCCCCCCTTTACTTACCTGACCCCTCGAAAGTCCCGCGGCGTCAACACGCAGGCTTCTTGGCTGTCTTCCCGGCTCATTCATTGGTTGATTGAAAGCAGCGCGGCCATTGGCTTGTGCTGCTGTCAATCACATCCGATGACACGGTGCGCAGGGGGGCGGGGCAAAGGGATAGTCAGCAGCTATGGCCGCTGCTGTATCACGGGAGCGTGCCCGCAATAACTCGACACCATGCTCGCTCGCATAAAAGGGTTGCGTCCTTGCGGAGGGAGAGCCGAGACAGCCGCTCAGGGACACAGAAGACCAGGTTCGGGGCCCATTCTGCACAGTGGAGGTAAGTAGAACATGTTTATTTAAAATATATATATATTTTATCTGTAGTGGTCCTTTGAGGTAGTCTAATAATTTCAGTAGGCTGCCAGCACATCACAATGCACCAGACCACTTTGATGCACACTAGAATGCAGGGTTGTGTTACTTTGTGGTGTGCAACGTCAGTGTGGTGCTTTAGTATGTTGGATGCCATTCAAAATGATTAGCACCACATTTATTCATGGTGCTTTGCAGTAATTCAGCCTAAAACAACATACATGTGTCAAACTGGCCTACAGAAATTACACTGGACAGTGAAATGACAGGTAGCAGGGCTTAGCAGTAAAATCAGTTGATTTCAAGTCCCAGTAGAAAAATTCAACTAGAGCAGACGGGATGTTTAATTTTAGAAAGTTTAAAACTGAGTGAGGTCCACTTTAACAGGGACATAAGTAATAATCTTCTGAGCTCCCATAATGATAGAGAGTATCTGTGTTGTAATATAAACTTAAGAGTGGCCATTACTAATGATGTTGAAGGACAAAGCTGAATATTTAGATATTGATTGACTGGTTACTTCCTGGAGGAGAACGCGAGTTACAAAAAAAGGCAACCGGGGGAAGTTACTTACCTTGTCCCTGAATCCTGCGATGTGTCCCCGCTGTGTGTGCGAGCTCCTCCGCTGTGTCTCCTCGCACGATTCACAGTGTCGCCAAGCTCCGTTCCCGACGTTACGACGCACGGGGACGGAGTTCAGCGCCATATTCAAAAAGTGAAAAACACAATACACATACAGTATACTGTAATCTGTTATAGATTACAGTACTGTATGAAATAAATACACATCCCCTTTGTCCCTAGTGGTCTGCCCAGTGTCCTGCATGCACTTTTATATTATAAAAACTGTTCTTTCTGCCTGCAAACTGTAGATTGTCCATAGCAACCAAAAAGTGTCCCTTTATGTCAAAAGTGGTTTTAGATCAGCAATAAAACGGCGATAATAAATTAGAATCACTTGCAGAATTGAGCGATATCGATTTGTGGGGAAATTCGCCATCAAACAAAAATGACAGCGACAATTCTGCAACTGAACAAATTTCAGTGTTTTTGATTTGATTACATTATTGAATATTTTTTTTTATAATTACATTATTATTTGTTATCATCTATAGTTATTTATTATATTATAATTTATGATTTTGTTTTTCAAACTTTATCATACCCGAGATGTCTACTAGACTCTTGTTTGGACAGATTTAAGTAAGTTATTCCTAAGAATTGCAGGCCTACAGTATAAAACGCCAAATTTCCATGCAAAATAATGGTACCGCTTTTGGTACAAAATTCCAGACATAATCATACTGCCAGGGGGAGGTTAAAAGCTGTTTTTGTTGCAGTGCCTTGACTGCCCACTTCTCCCCAGAAGAATTGGATTTTCAGGTTTCTCCATGAGACAATCCGAGGTTTCACTGTACTCCATTTTCCCTGCCTGCATATTGCCCCCGGTATTGCAGACCTTCATTGTATCCTCAGGCTGCTTACATTAATCTTATGGTGTCTCAGGCACACTTGTAACTGTTTTCATATGGAGTACAGAGCACTCCATAGCAGAAGTTAGAGGGTCTTTGACGTTATGTAAGAAATGCTCTCTCCTCTGACTGCGGCTGAAGATTCTGATAGGAACCCGCTTCGCTTGCAGACTCTGATCCTCTGTCAAGACAGATTTTGAACCTGATCGTTCAGGTATTACGGGGTGAGGCCTTAATTGCGAATCTGGCTCAGGAGAAAAAGTTTCTATTGGATCTTAAGGCCTTGAAACTTTTACAATTAAGTTGACTCTTCCTCTTCTAGGAACTTATCGGTCAAGATCGGGCCCCCAAGAACAAATGGTTTACTACGGTCTTCCCTTATTTTTGCTTTTATCTACAAAGACTGGACACATTCAGCGCTCATGTTTTTAAAAAAAAAAACTGCCATGGAAATAGATACAAAGGCTCACGGGCCTTCCTTTTCAGTCCATAATTTCATGGCCATAGCCCCTCAGACAAGGGAAAATCTGCAACGTCCCCATGGTACAAGGTGCCAGGCATCCCTGGCCAGTGGTAAGCACTTCTCAGATCTGGAACTCAGTCTGCTTGTCACGATGTAAGAGTTTGGGTGGATCCTGATACGAGGCAAGTTGATGTTGGTGCCGTTCTTTTGGCTGGAATGCCAGCTCAGTAAATGGACTGGGTATAAAAAGAGCATTTTGGAGAGTGTCACAAGTAAAGATGGACAGTGGTTTACCAATCTGAAAAAATGCATCTAAAAATTGTTGAACAATTTTAGAATAATGTTCCTTAATGCAAAATTGCACAGATCGATGAACCTCTGCTTATCTTTACTTCTGAAACACTAACTCTGAGGACCTAGGAATTTTGAGCAGTTGGAATCCTTTATTAAGCAAGAATGGAACAATATTCCTCTCCCCAAACTCCAGCAACTGGTCTCCTTAGTTCCCACACTGACAGAGTGATATTAAAAGAAGGGATGCTACACTGTGGTAAGTGTGTCCCTGTCCCAACTTTTTGAGACTTTTCTGCCATCAATTTTTTTTAAAAGGATATATTTTATAAGTTAAACATTTGACATGTTTTCTATTGTAAATAAATTATGGGTTTATGAGATTGCAAATCATTTTATTCTGTTATGTGAATTTTACACTGCATGCCAACTTTTTTGGAATTGGGGTGGTATTTAAAAATTGATTAGTCTTGATGTTGGCTCTTTAAAAAACCCAGATCACTTGTCAGCTAGCCTACAACAAAACCAAATTGACCTTGTTTAACGGTTCACGTTTAAAAACAGAGTACCCATTTGCAAACATATGTGTTGGCCACAGTGGCCAAGTCAAGGCACCCCAGTTTACGGAGTTTCCCAAATTGGAAGACATATAAAGCAGTTGGATAGATTAAGGGCAAGTGTGCCTGGAGGGGGCGCCTACTCCCCCTCAAAGGTATAGGGGGTATAGCAAGGACACAATGGCAGCTAAAAAAAATGGTGTGCCTGCACCAAGCCACAAACTCTGCAAACAAATGGCAACCACCCCAACCTATAACTAGCCTTTAATGCAAAAGCTAGATCGGTGCATATTTAGTAAGGGGCATGGTGATCTTTTTTTTTTTTTTTTTTTTTTAAGTTCCGAGTCTTTTTATTTTCCGTAGTTCTATGGAAATTGCTGAAAGTACATTTTTTTTTCTTTTATGAAGTTGTCCTTTTAACAAGATATTGCTCACATGCAGTCTAGGCATACTTACAATTACACCCCAAATAAATGTTTTACAGCTTAGACTAGGGATGCACCGATAAAATTGGCATCGATATCGTATTGTTGCCGATATCAAGCATTTGCATGAGTATTGGTACTCGTGCAAATGCACTGATACCTGTTTTATTGGACCAGGCGTCCTTAAGCTCGGCAGTGAGCCTCACAGGTGGTCAGTGCAGTGGTGGGGGCATGTAAAAGCACCAATCTCCCTGTGTGGCCTTTGTGACACCCCCCCCCCCCCCCCCGCAGCTGTCAGGTGCTTTATTGAAATCTATACAGGGAGATCTGTGCTTTTTAACTGCCCCCCACTGCTGCACTGATCACCCTAGATTTGTCCCCGGTGTCATCCTCCCTCTCTCTGGGTCCCCGCGTCGTCCTCCCTCTCTATGGGTCCCTGTGTCCTAATCTGTCAGGATCAAGAGCAGAGCGAGGAGCCAGTAAATCTGTCATTTACCGGCTTCTTCCTTTTCCGAATGCACAGTCAGTGATGACTGACTGTCCATTCATAACAGAGCATCGTAAACTGCGTTTACCATGTTTCAGTTTACAAATGAAGAGGAGCGCCTCTCTCCTCTCCACTCATCTTCAGTGCAGCTTAGGCTGTTGAGAAAGTGACGGGGGAATCTGTGTCATTGGTCCCTTTCCCTGTCTCAAAGGGTAAGCCAATCGGTGGCTCTCCCTGTCAGGAAGGGGGGGGGGGCATGTGCTCATAATCGGCACATTGATTATCAGCACTGCCAATCAGTGCCTAGCACCTGCAAGCCTGTCCCCATAATATGCCTGTACCGATCAGTGCCCCATCAGTAATGCCTGTCAGTGCCACTCTCTAATGCCTGTCAGTAGCTCCTCATTAGTGCTGCCTATCCATTGCCGCCTATCGGTGCCCATCAGTTTTTTTTTGTCAGTCTTTTTTTGTTTTATAGCGCAAAAAAATTAAAACCGTAGAGATGATCAAATACCACCAAAAGAAAGCTCTATTTGTGGGAAGAAAATTATAAAAATTTAGATTGAGTACAGTGTTGCATGACCGCGCAATTGTCATTCAAAGTGCGACAGTGTTGAAAGCTAAAAATTGTCCTGGGCAGGAAGGGGGGAAGTGCCCAGTATTGAAGTGGTTAAAGGGGTTGTAAAGGTAAAAAAAAATAGAAATAAGGACATTTAAAAGCAAAATTGAGGGATGAGGTAAGTGAAGGAGGACTGCACTAAGGTAAAGGAAGCTATTTAGGGGGAAAAAATTGTACCTTTACAGCCTCTTTAAGGTGCACTGCCAGCCTATTCAAAATGAGCAAGGTACTTCAACACATAGTATTACAATGGGGTTGATTTACTAAAGCCAAATCCGCTTTGCACTACAATTGTACTTAGAAGTGCAGTCGCTGTAGATCTGAGGGGGATATGCAAGGAAAATTAAAAAACATAATTTTAGTTTGCACATAATTGGATGATAAAATCGGCAGCTCTTCCCCTCATTTCAGATCTACCCCTCAGATCTACAGCGACTGCACTTCCAAGTACATTTTCAGTGCACTTGTAGTGCAAAGTGGATTTGCCTTCCATTTTTTAGTAAATAACCCCCATTGTGTTACTGCAACACATAGGAATGTGGGTGTAAAACTTTTTCATTGCAATAATGTCAGAAGCTGAACGAAAACGACCATATTTTTGATATTCATGTAGTGGCCAAAATGCAACATAGTTTTCTCATCAAGTTATTTCAGAAAACTATACCACATTTTAACCACTAGATGGAGCTGATGATAAAAAAAGTAACCTTTCATTAGCTAGCATTAATGCTTCTGACAATTGTGCAATGATTTTTTTTTTTTTAGAAATAGACCCTTTGATCTGTATAGGCTCAGGGGATGATTGTGTTTATGTAGTGGTGTGCTCCATCAATGCATCATAGACTCACCATAACTACATTTAGGCTACTTTAACACTGGGGCGGGGGGGGGGGCGTTAGCGGTAAAGTGCTGCTTGTTTAGCTGTGCTTTTCGGCCGCTAACGTGGCGCATTTAACCGCCCCGCTAGCGGCCGAATAAAAGGTCAAAAGCACTGCTGCCGAAGCGCTACCCATTGATTTCATTTGCAATGGTGGTGCAGGAACCGTGTATACACAGCTCCTGCACCGCCCCAAAGAAGCTGCTTGCAAGACTTTTTTTTTTCCTATCCTGCAAGCGCACCGTACCAGTGTAAAAACACTCGGGCTTTCATACTTGGGTGGCTTGAGTGGAGCTTTATAGGCACTAGTTTTAGCGCAAAAACACCTGAAAAAGCACCCCCGTGTGAAAGGGGTATTATTGAGGCATCTTTATTATTTAGCATGGCACTGCATAATATACACACATTTATATGGTGCTGAAAATGAGGCTCAGTCTTTGGTACAACATGTCACCAATCATTAACAGAGCGTGGGTCATAATTCATGTTGAAAAACTTATTTCGTAATTCAGTAAATTCTCACTTTTTTTTTTTTTTAAACATTGCGTTCTCATAACTGAATTACTTTGTCCAATCTCCCTACGTGGTCTCCATAGGGCTGGAAAGTTTTGTCTGATATTGCAGCCAGTGTTACAGGGCCCTTAAGGAGATAGGACAAAATAGATTTAGCACTTTGCCATATCGGGAACTCAATCGTGTAAAAAAAGAAAAAGAAAAATAGTGATAAGCCTTCTAGAAGAATGAATGCGCTTTCATCACCAGGAAAACAAACTTCTCAATTTCTTTTAGCAAGATATATATTTTTTCACTTAAGATTCTTCACTAATTGCTGGGCCATTGGGCTCATACAGTGGGCAAAATAATTTAATCCCCTGCAGATTTTGTACATTTGCCCATTTACAAAGAAATTGAAGTTTTATCATGGGTTTATTTTAAATGATAGAGACAGAATATCAACCAAAAATCCAGAAAGAACACATAAAACAAATGCTATAAATTAAGTTGCTGTTCAGTGAGTAGAATAAATATTTGTTCCCCAAAGCATGACTTGATACTTGGTGGCGAAACCTTTGTTGGCAAGCAGAGGTAAGACATTTTTTGTAGTGGGTGACCAGGTTTGGACACATCTCAGGAGGGATTTTTTGTCCACTCTTTACAGATTTTCTCTAAATCCTTAAGGTTTCTTGGCAACTTGAAGTTTCGGCTCCCTCCAAAAACCTTCTATAGGATTAGGGTCTGGAGGCTAGGCCGCTCCATGACCTTCATATGCTTCTTCTTGAGCCACTCCTTTATTGCCTTGGCGGTATGTTTTGGATCATTGTCGTGCTGGAAGACCCATCTTCTGTGTTCTGGCTGAGGGAAGTAGGTTCTAATCCAAGATTTTATAATATGTGGCCCCTCAATGCGACATGGTTGACCTGCCCCTTTAGCAGAGAAACTGCCCCAAAACATAATGTGTCAATCTCCGGTCTTGACTGTAGAGATGGTGTTCTTAAGCCGCGTACACACAACCTTTTTTTATGTCCTAGAAAAAACATCTTTTTTTTTTTTTTTCTTGAAGTGATTTTTGTCAAGCCTGCCTTGCATACACGCGATCGTGAAAAAAAAAAATGCTCAAGCAAAGCTTGGTGACGTACGACGGCACTATTAAAGGGAAGTTCGATTCAGAAGGCGCCACCCCCCATTGGGCTGCTTTTGCTGATTTTGTGTTAGTAAAAGTTTGGTGAAAGACGATTCATGCTTTTCAGTCTGTTACAGCGTGACAAATGTGCTATCTCCATTACAAACGCTAGTTTTACCAGAATGAGTGCTCCCCTCTCATAGCTTCTGACTGAGCATGCGCGTTTTTTTCCCCGTTGTTAAAGCCTGCACACGACTGTTTTTCAGGACGTGAAAAGCGACACGAAAAACAACGAGAAAAATTAGAACATGTTCTAAATTTTTAATGGCCATTTTTCACGTCGAGAAAAATGCTCTGGAATCTACACACAATCGTTTTTAGTGACCATTTTAAAAAAATGTAATTTTTCACGTCATGAAAAACGGTCGTGTGTACGCAGCGTTGGGGTCATAGTCAGCTAATTTTTTTCCTCCAAACATGGTGAGTCGAATTGATGCCAAAAAGCTAAAAAAAAAAAAATCTTCTCATTTGACCACAGTAATTTCTCCCAATCCTTCTCTGAATAATTTAGATGTTCATTGGCATAAATGTACATATCCCTTCTTTAGAAGGGGGATTCGCCATGTTTAGCGGAAGAAAAATGCTGTACATGACCCTAAGAACACCATCCCTACAGTCAAGCAAGGAGGTGGAAACATTATGCGTTGGGGATTATTCTCTGCTAAATGTACAAAACAACTTTGCCGCAATGAGGGGGCCAGCGGACTGGGCCGTGTGTTGTAAAATCTTGGCTGCACATTCAGCCTGTCACTACATGGTTTGAATCTAGGCCGGTTTAGCAGGGACTGGCTATGGCCGGCCTAAAGTGTTACTAAACCCTTAACAGTAGTCTGTATATGCAGTAAAGCATGCTTGTTCTACTCACTGTGGAACCTAAGGGGTTAATCATCTGCATTGTGTAAAATGGCTGATCCTGTCTTCTCTGATCCTCCCCTTCTTCGACAATCCCCAAACCATCTCCTGAAAGAACAAAGCCTTGGGGCCACTTTGTACATGCTCAGTTTGGTTTATCTTGCTAGAAAGTGTTTTTTTTATTTTTATTATTATTTCTTGGGAGAGTGCATGTGATCAGCACCGTCCAGACAGAGGATCAGGGGGTCCTGCAGCCTCATAGGACAATCGGGAAAATGAAAACTCCTACAAGCTTTAACCAATGCTCTGCTTGACGCAGATAAAAGTCACAGGACT
Source organism: Rana temporaria (assembly GCF_905171775.1). Classification (NCBI taxonomy): domain Eukaryota; kingdom Metazoa; phylum Chordata; class Amphibia; order Anura; family Ranidae; genus Rana; species Rana temporaria. Next base: position 600,680,927 of record NC_053489.1, on the reverse strand, counting down.
TCTATATACTGCTGATAAAAGGTACCGGATTTATCGGCATATAACACGCACCTTTATTTTAAGAGGGAAGTTTCAGGATTTTTTTTTTTAATTTTATATTAAGAACTTTGAAGCAAAATAAGAGTCAGTGCCCATCAATGCCCATCCGCAGCCTCACAGTTGCCCATCAATGCAGCTTGATTCATGCCCATCTGTAGCCTTCCCATTGCCATGAATGCAGCCTGATCAATGCCTATCTCAGGGAGGGGGGTGGGATGAGCTCCATCAGATTACATACAGCGAGAATCTCCTGTTTACTCGGCGGCCTCTTTAATACAAAGTTCCGCCTCCTTGACCGGCTTCTATGATAGACAGAACACTGGTCCAATGCCAGCCTAGGAGACGGGACTTCCTATTACAGAGGCAAACAGGAGATTCTTGCTGTATGTAATCTGATGGCGCTCGTCTGTCCCCCCCTCCCCGTTCTCTCCGAGGCAGCCCAAATTGCAGTATCGGCGTATAACACGCACACACTCTTTGCAACCGATTTGCTGGGTGAAAAAGTGAGTGTTATACGCCAATAAAAACAGTATTTAGCAGTTTATATTTACTAAAATAATTGCATTTCCATGTTCTGTGGGAGACCAGATATATTGAATGCAGGGTCCTGGGTTTAGCCACCTTCTCAGGTTGAGGTCAGCTCTATGCCACAGTGCTCTGTGCAAGGTTTATTCCTTGCTGCTGCCCAGCAGTGATGTAGTTGCAGTCAGTCTTATAACCTCCTCAGCTTCTGCAGCTGTTTTGTAAGTAGATGTATGTGGTTATGCCATGTATGATCTTGGGCACAATGGGAGAGCTCCCACAGCCTTTTCTATGCTCCTCAGAAACTGTCCCTGCAAGAGACCATCTCTCTACACAGTTGCTAGGTTACTGATTTGGAATTGTTTCGTTCTGCTCTCTCAATCCCAACAAATTTTGACAATTGACCACCTTCATCATGTAGAGAAGAGATGAGAGTTCTAAAGTGGTTGTAAAGGTTCAGTTTTTATTTTTTTTAAATAACAAACCTGTCATACTTACTTCCACTGTGCAGTTCGTTTTGTACAGGGTGGCCCCGATCCCCCTGTTCTGGGGTCCCACGGTGGCTCTCTCAGCTCCTCCCCGCGATAGCTAACCCCCTCTGGAAAGCTATCTCCCGAGGGGGTTACCTTGCGTGCGCACTCCCTTGTCATACACTTGGCGGCCATAGCTGCCGATTGTATGACTCGGCCCCGGTGTCCGCGTCATTGGATTTGATTGACAGCAGTGGGAGCCAATGGCTGCACTGCTATCAATCTATCCAATCAACGCAGAGACTCCTTGGAGAAGAGGACGCCGGGGACGTGCAGAGCAGGTGAACGGGCTCAGGTAAGTAAAACGGGGGGCTGGGGGGCCGTGATTGCCAGGTGTTTTTTCAGCTTAATGCATATGATGCACCAAGGTGAAAAAACACGAACCTTTACAACCCCTTTAACTTCCTTTCATCTCTAAAGTGATTAACCCTGTCCTATCCATAGGAAATTAACATCAGTGGATTTGCCAGGCATAAAGCCAGTATGGTCAATGTTAATAATTGATGGTAATTCTTTCATTATCCTATTGGCCAGAGCTTTGGTGAGGATCTTTAGTCATAGTTCAGTAGTGATATAGGTCTATAGGAAGAGCAGTGCATTAAATCTTTAGCAGGTTTGGGCAATAGCACAATTTGTGCCTGATACATGCTATCTGGCAGCTGTCCAACCTCCAAGCAATGAGCGAAAATCTTTTGTAACCTAGAGTCATATGTGCCTTATAATAATTCTCCTGGCAGCCCATCCGGCCCTGGGGATTTGTGGTTAGGGAAGAATTGGATAGCATCCTCTCTCCAAGAGTGACAGGGGTTTATTGAGTTCCTCCCTGTCCTCCGCAGACAAAAGCGGCAATCTCACGTCTCCCAGGAAATCCATCAGATACCTACCCGGATCCAGAGGGAAATCCTGATACAATGTATTATGGAAATGGTGGAATTCCCGTAGGATGCCCTCTGGGTTCATGACATTGTCCCCCGCAGGAGATCGTATCCCAGGAATCACAGTTTGATAGGAAGGATCAGCTACCAGATTAGCTAACGGTTTTCTATTTTTTAGCCCCTGATTCAAACAATTTGTCAGCCAGACATTGTGCATCAGACTCCACCACAGAGGTGTAATGGAGCTTAAGCTCCCTCCTTATTTGTGACAGGCCAGAGAATGAGTCAGGAGTCGGATACTCTGCGAAATATATAGACTCCTCCGACTCGCGCTGCTCCAGTTGTGAGGCAAAATCAGAGCGCAAGGCCTTGATAGAGGAGATATATTCACCTCTAGTATGAGCCTTGCACGCCTCCCACACCACATCAAGGGAGGTGGAATCCTCATTAAACTGCTGAAATTCAGATCATTTAGGAGACACCATTTCCTAAACCTTGGGGTCACCAATCCAATGAGGTGTTAGTCTCCAACAGCCCAGTTCACGGCTCTTACAAAGAGACATCACTATCTCGAGAGGAGACTGCTCTGAAAGACCTGCCGGGAGGTAGGAGGCCGCATGAACACAAGAGAGAGCTGAGGCAGATCCAAACAGCAAGTCTATGAGAGAACCTAATTTATGGGTATTTGAAACATGAGAATAAAACTTGACCCCCGGATGTTTCCACTGCCAGATTTTTGGCAAGTTAAAGACATCCGCCCAGTTCCGGAGGAACAGCTCTGAGTGGGTTGGATGTATCCAAATTATTATCCAAAATAGCATTAAAATCCCCACCCAGAATTAGATGCTCTACCTGGAGAGGGGCCAACCTGGTATAAATCGTGAAGAGGATGGTGGAATCAAAGGGGGGGGGGGGAGATAGGAACACACATTAACCATTGCCCATCTCTGTGCATACAGTTGCAAAAATAAAATAAGGTATCTACCCCCCGATCAGTAATAACTGGCTCTACTGAGTAAGGAAGTGACTTATTCAGGAGGATAGCAACTCCTCTAGCGTAAGTGGAGTAAGTGGCATGAAACCCTTGCTTGACCCATGGTCTTCTGAGAGCCAACATTTTGCTACCTGTTAAATGAGTCTCTTGTAAGAATAAAACATATGAGAATGCAGAAATGTAAAAAGCAATGACTTCTTATCATTCAGGCCAATGGCCACATATATTCCAGGAGAGTAGCTTTACGTCCATGTTCGTTGTAACAGAACAAGGAGCTCCGGAAGGGAGCCACACGGGATAAACTCCAGTAATGCAGAGATAAAGAGTGACATAGGACCAATAGGTGGTGGCCTGAAAAAAAAAAAAACAGTAACTAGGAGGAAGGCAGCCGATCAGGAGGAGAAGCAGATTGTTGATCCTGAGCTGGTGTATAGTTAACAAAAACTGAAAAAATAAGTCTCTACTGCTTGGCATTCCCCAACAACTCGCCGAGACAGTTTCAATCCCTAACCAAGAAAAAAAGACTTGTGTACTGGATTACAGAGATCTGGGATTCACGACCCAAGTTATGTCCGAACTGGGACAGCAGATGTAATGTAAAAAAAACGATTTATTCATCGGTTCTAAGCCGATATGTATTCTGCTACAATAAGCATATATTGATTGGTATCCGCAAAAGTTATCCAGCTAGATTCACGTACAGCCGCCTATCTTTAGGTCGGCGTAGCGCATCCCATTTGCACTACGCCGACGTAACATAGTGAGGCAAGTACTGTATTCACAAAGCACTTGCCTCCTAAATTACGTCGGCGTAGCGCAAATAGCCCGGCGTAACCCCGCCTAATTCAAAATAGGCAGGTAGAATTCATGATTCATTACCATACATGTAAATGAAGCGCCGATCGTACGGCGCATGCGCGCGCATGCTCAGTATCACGTCGCAAATACTCCTTGCTTTTGACGTGAACGTAACCTACGCCCAGCCCTATTCTGAATTCGTGAATAGGCGTATCTTGCTGATTTACATAAATCAGCGTAAATCAGCGTACGCGCCCCCTAGCGGCCAGCGTAAATATGCAGCTAAGATACGACGGCGTAGGAGACTTACGCCGGTCGTATCTTAGCAACATTTAAGCGTATCTCAGTTTAAGCATATGCTTTAAATATACGACGGCGCGGATTCAGACTTATGACGGCGTATCTACTGATGCGCTGTCGTTAACTGTACCTGAATCTAGCTAATCATGTCTACAAAATAGGCGATAGATTTCTGGCATGCTTTTTTTTTAAACTAGTAATGACAGCGATCAGTGATTTTTAGCAGGATTGCGGCGGACAGATCGGACACCTGACATTTTTGACACTTTTTTGGGGAACCAGTGACATTATTACAGTAATCAGTGCTAAAAATATGCACTGTTATTGTACTAATGACACTGGCACAGAAGGGGTTAACATCGGGCGATCAAGGGGTTAAATGTGTTCTCTGTTTGTGTTTTCTAACTGTATGGGGGACTGTGTGACTGGGGAAACACACAGGTATGTCAGGGTCAGGACAGGTTCTGTGTGATCTCCCCTGTTAGAAAGGAGATTTGCCTTGTTTATACAGGCAGATCCCCGTTCTGTCACTGCGGGAAACGATCGCAGGTGGCTGGCGGACATCCAGTCCACCGGACCCGCTGATTGGCTCCCCCGCTGGCCAATGGGAGGGCGCGCCGCCGGAGTTCCTGAGCTAACATACAGCTACGGCGATTTGCGGGAACAAGCCAACCTGCCGCAGTATAATGGCGTCTGGTTGGCAAGTGGTTAAAGCAAGCTTGAAGATCAAAATAGGGCAGTGGAGTTTTTTTTTTTTATGGAGATCAGGGAGAAGGCAATCATGCTAGAATGTATCATAAATGGGAAGGAGGAGAGGGAGGCAGAAGAAACAGATTGAAGGTAGGGGTTAGGAGGGTGGGATGGGGTAGCAGGAAAAGATCATGGCCATGGAGAGTGGAAGTAGTGGCAGTATATGATCATGGATAAAAAGGATTGGAGAGGAGAGACACCAAGCCATGTATGAATTGCTCTACTCAGCCACAAAACTAGTATTTCAGGACTCGGAGGTCAGAAATGGCACCCTACATATTTCCTTTGATCATTATTATCCTTATTATATTTCATTGTGAGCAAAAGGCCCATTCTGTCTAATTGGGGTTTATTTACTAAAGCTAGAGAGGGAAAACTTAGTCCCATTTCTGCAGAGAAACCATTCATCTTCTAATCTCAGCTTGTTCAATTAAGCTTTGGCAATAAAACCTGGAAGCTGATTGGTTTCTATGCAGAATTGTGACTAATTATGACCTTTCTAGCTTTAGTAAATAAACCCCATTGCAATACCCTGATCTAGTATTTTAGTTCTGCGTCTGAACCAGTTTTAGTTCTGTAACATCGCCACTAGATGGCAGTGTTTAGATGCAAACCAACCAGCTGAATATAATATTGGAGTCATTAATCACTTTGGCAGTGTCATTTTCTGTGAAGTTTCTGTATAATTCAAAGGCACCAGATAAACAAGCTTCCCACAGTACTTTTTGGTTTTAATGTGTTAACTAATGCAGCCTCTACAGTGGTGTGCAGCAAGTGTGAGCATTGTCAGATAAAGAGCAATGTTTGAAGGTTACACAGGTGCCCACAATCACACGGATGTTGAAACAAGTTGAAAAAGCACAAATAGAGATATACTTCCAAGCACTGAGCAAGGACAAATAAAAGCAAATATGAGACAAGACCGTATTTGTTTCTTGGCAATGCTGAAAAAAGCGGGTCACTTCTTCATGGGGTATGATGGGACTAACAGGGCAAGGGTTATGTGGGTTTGCTGGGCAATATGCCCAAATATCAATGTTTTAGAACCTTTAAAGCGGAGTTCCAACCACAAATAGCATTTTTTAAATGTATGTCCTTTCATCCTGCGTTTTTATAATATAAATCCGGTCACTTACTATTTTACAATCCGCCGCCGATCTGCATAGATATTGAAAAAAGATAGTTTATAAAACGATATCTACACCGTTGTCATTTTGCTTGTGGGCATTGTGAAGCCTACAGGCACTTACTTCCTGGAAATCTTGGATGGGGAGTGATAATTGGACAGCGCACTGCATCCTGGGAAATGATGACACACATTTCCCAGGAGCATTAGAGGGAGATGATGTCAGAATCCTAGGTGGTTTCAAAGGCAGAGTTCGTGGGGCCGCATAGCAACAGGCATTTCCAGATGAGTAAAAAAATAATTTTTTTTTTTTTTTTTTTCTTTTTTAGTCGTAAGCTACAGTTTAAAGCAAAATAGTTTTTTTGATGGAACCTCCACTTTAAATACCAATGACATGAAACCACTGCAACTCCCCAAAGAGTGTGTCGCTCGCTACAGTCCCTGTCCACGCACAACACTGCTTCATTTTAAAGGATTATAAGTAGTTCAGTAGGTTGCATACAGAAAGATATTAGTCTTAATGTAAACCATCATTTAAAAAAAAAAACATTTCAGAACCATCCTTTAAATTTTACTGCAGTTCCTGGGAGGGATAAGCTTTTCAGGGAAGCCTATCCCACACCAACCTCACAGCTGAACTTTTACTTTCTCCATCAATGCATCACCACATAGTTATTAACCTTTGAATCACTTAGCCCTTCCCTTACTGTACCCTTCCCTTACCTTACCCTTCTCTTTACTTTGTGAGCAGGACCCTCCTAACCATCCTGTCTTGAATTGTATTGTAACTACTGTATAATGTTTCCCATTATTAACATCACAGCTTGTCTTTTAAATCTATCTTGAACAGCACTAGGGTTGTTGGTTTAAATCCCAACCACTATCTGCTTGGAGTTTGTTCTCCCTGTGGCTGCGTAGGTTTCCTACCGACACAATTGTTTCCTCCCACACTCTAAAGACAAGCTGGTTGGTTAATTGGCTCCTGTCTAAATTGACCCTAGTATATGTACAGTATCTATGAATGAGAGTTATGCTCCGTACACACGATCGGAATTTCCGATGGAAAAAAGTCAGACAGACTTTTTCCATCGAAAATTCCGACCATGTGTATGCCCCATCGGAAATATTTGCATTGGAAATTACGATGAATTCCGTCAGTTTAGATAGAGAACATGTTCTCTTTTACTCCGTCGGAATTTCGATGTGATTTTGGTCAAAGGTCCGAATGTGTGTACGAGGCTTAAGGGACCTTAGATTGTAAGCTCCTTGGGGGCAGGGACTGATGCGAATGTACAATATATATGTAAAGTGCTGCATAAGACCCTATCCACACTTGTGCAACTTGTCATGTGACTTCGGACAGCAAAGCCGCATGACAAGTCGTACCCAATGTTTCCCAATGATAACCATTTATATATGTGCGACTTCAAAGTAGTTAATGCACTACTTTTGGCCCAACTTTAATGCAACTTGAGGGCCACAGACTTAAAGGGTCACTAAAGGAATTTTTTTTTTTTTTTTTTTAGCTAAATAGCTTCCTTTACCTTACTGCAATCCTGGTTTCATGTCCTCATTGTTTGTTTTTGCTCGGATGTTGCTGTAATTCTCCTCTGTTTTGGACACTTCCTGGTTGTCTGTTTCCTGATCACCACAGTACTGGGAGATTTTAGTTTAGTTTTCAAACCAATACTGCTCTATGGCTCTGTCCAGCACAGATACAGCATAACACGCTAAAACTAAACTAAATGCAAAAACTAAACTAAAAAACTACAGGCACATTATATGATTGTTTTTGATCTATTTTTAATCGTTTTTAAAAGGAATCAGTTAACTATTATGTCTCTACACCCTGTAAACAGTCATTTCAGCAAAAAAAAATGTTTTCCTTTAGTGACCCTTTAAATGTTAACCCTCAAAAGTTGCATGAAAGTCATACCCAAATGTTTTACATGCAGCAGTGGTGCATCAAAGTTGTGCTCCAAAGTCGTGCGATTTTGGAGTCTTTCAAGTGTGAATAGAGCCAAAATTTTGGCGCTATATGCTGTAAGTACCTGTAATAAATATAATAGATATAGTGAGCAGGTATACCTTGATAAATAACACTGTCGTATTGAAGCAGACTTTCAAGGTAGTCAATTACACGGAATTTTCAAAGCTGCTATCCATACTGGTAGAAAGCTGTGACAGGGGAGAGGGGGCAATTAAGAGCTTGCAACAGACACCAAGCAGTGGTTCTGTTAGATGGAATAGAAACCCCCCCCCCCTCCCCAAAAAAAAATGTGTGTGTATATGTGTGTGTATATGTATATGTATATATATATATTAGTGCTGTCAGTTAAACGCGCTATTAACGGCGTTAACGCAAACCCATGTTAACGCTGTCAATTTTTTTATCGCGTGATTAACGAGGCGGCGTTCGGGGGTTATACCGGGATGATGCCTGCAGCCGCAGGCATCATCCCGGTACCGTTGTTTAGAGCGGGCGATCGGCTATCCAAACATAACAACCGATGCGGCTAAAAGCCGCTCGGTTGTTATGCCTGAGGAGCGGGAGGGGACATCCCCCCCCTCCCGCCGCCTTTCGCCGCTCTGACCGGGCCTCCCGTCCCACCGGGAGACCCGATCCTAGATCCGCCGCCTTCTGTGTCCAGGTTGGAGACTGACACTAAGCCGTAAGCGGCTTTGATTCAGTCTCCGCATTGAAACCACGGAAGCGGCGTCATGACGTCACTTCCGGGTTTCTCGGCTGCCAATGGCGCTGGATTTAAAAAAGTACACAGTATTCAGACGTTTTCGGCGATCTGAATACTTTGAAGTGCAAAGGAGGGCTCGGAGGTCTTTTAGACCCCCGATCCCTCCATAAAGAGTACCTGTCACCACCTATTGCTGTCACAAGGGATGTTTACATTCCTTGTGACAGCAATAAAAGTGATCAAAATGTAAAAAAATAAAAAAACACAATTTAATATTATAAAAAATAAATAAATAAATAAGAAAACAAAAACCTCCTTAATCGCGCGATTAATCGTGAGTTAACTATGACATTAATGCGATTAATCGCGATTAAAAATTTGAATCGCTTGACAGCACTAATATATATATATATATATATATATATATATATATATATATATATATAATTATATATAAAGCATAGGTCACTTTAATCCCCCCTAGTAGCTGAGTGTACACATATATGTGGTCTTACTGAGGTGGGTCTTCTTCCATGGGGCCACAGACAGCTACTAATGATCAGAGCTGAGAGGACTGGCTATTACACTGATCAGTCACAGCTCTTTCTCTTCTTGAATGGAGAAAAAGACGCATTGTTTTTCTCCTTGCTAGAGGAGACAATTGTAAACCAAGAAAAATAAATAAAATAGCTAGATTATGGTTTGATCTAGGTCAGGGCCAGTGTGTTTTAAGTAACACTAAGCTCAGGTTCACACTGGGCTGCGGGAGTGAAGCCGTGCGAGTTCAGCTGAACTCCCACTATTTCACTCCCGCTGGCAGTCCCGATTTCGGCCGCAATTTCAGAAAGATCTGTGCAGGTTTCTGCACAAATGTCAATGTAAATCGCGGCCCGAAATCGCAAAAAGTAGTACAGGAACTGCTTTTTTAAATCGGTGAAGCGCCGCAGAAGCGGTGTCGCACCGATTAGGACGTTGACATTGCCGACAAATGCCGCTGATTTGAGATGCGATTTGACATCTCAAATCGCATCTCAAATCGTACCAGTGTGAACCAGGCCTAAAGGGAAAAGTGTGTTTTAGCATTGGTGTTTTAGGTAGAATACAAACAACAACTAACATACACATATGTGGTATTGCTGCAACTGTCATAAGTAGGAGAATATTTTTTGGGTTGTTGGTGGTAGTTCATAGTAAAGGCAAGAAATATACAGCTAAATTGACAAATAAAACAAGGTATAATTCACCTGGATACACTATGTAGTTCCAATGACATGTAGTTTTATTAATACATGCCAAAGTTGAATCTGTGTTCAGGTGTTAAAGGGGTTGTAAAGGTTTGTTTTTATTTTCTAAATAGGTTCCTTTAAGCTTGTGCATTGTTGGTTCACTTACTTTTTCCTTCCATTTCCCTTCTAAATGTTTTTTTTCTTTGTCTGAATTTCTCAATTTCTGTTCCTCCTCAGTAAGCTTGCCTCCATCATCCGAGCTGTTCTAGCTGGGGGTTAGTCAGCGTGCTTTCCCCCCTCCCTTGGAACTACATCCCTGCGGGGAGACGCTGTGAGCTTAAAGGAACCTATTTAGAAAATAAAAAACAAACCTTTACAACCCCTTTAAGATTTGTTTTAACTTCATTATGAAGGAGTTAAACAAACATCCTACAGTCTTGCAAGTAAACACAGAGCTCCACAAGCCTTACTTCTCTCTATGGGGTTCATTTACTAAAACTGGAGAGTGCAAAATCTGGTGCAGCTCTGCATAGAAACCAATCGGCTTCCAGGTTTTTATTTCAAAGCTCAATTGAACAAACTGAAGTTAGAAGCCGGTTGGCTACCATCTAGAGCTGCACCAGATTTTGCACTCTCCAGTTTTAGTAAATCAACCCCTGTGTGTCTTGGTATCAGCCCCTTGGCCTATGTTTTCTAGCTCACTTGCAAGAGTGCACCCAACACTTTGTCTTGATAGGGATAGTTAAAAATTCTCGTGTCTTGCCAATGCCAAGGCACCCCAGATACATTTCTGCTCTTACAAGGCTCCTCCTGCATTTATAGGTGAGTCGTGTCTAACTTTTGCAGCCATGGCCCTTGTGCATCCTCTAGGGTGCCAGATGCTGCCTCTTTTTCTTTTAGACACTTGAGTTCCTGTCCATATAACAGGACACACTTTCAATTGATACTCCTAGGTATTCTGCAACAAAAGCCTCCTATCCATCTCCACGAAGAAGCACACAACCTATTAAACAAGAGGCAGTTTTTCACATATCTCAAAAATTATAGTCACAGCCTGAACATCTTAGGCCTCGTACACACGACCGAGTTTCTCGGCAAAAACCAGCAAGAAACTTGCTGGGAGATATTTTTTTGCCGAGGAAACCGGTCGTGTGTACATTTTCGAGAAACTCGACGAGCCAAAAAGATAGCATGTTCTCTATTTCCTTGACGGGAATGGAGAAAATTGTCTTGTGAAGTTCCTCGACAGCATAACAAGGAACTCGACGAGGAAAACATTGTGTTTCTCCCGTCGAGTTCCTCGGTCGTGTGTACGAGGCTTCAGCCCCAATGTGAATTGGTCCAAATAAGTACAGTAGTACCTTGGATTACGAGCATAATTTGTTCCAGAAGCATGCTTGTAATCCAAAGCATTCGTATATCAAAGCGAGTGTCCCCATAGGAATCAATGGGAACTCAGTTAATTTGTTCCAGTGTCACTGCTAGTGTATGCAGTACCGCATGTGGCCAGAGGTAGAGGGGGGCGCCAGAGACATTCCAAAACATTCAGAGACACTTAAGTGTCTCCAGCGCCCCCCACTTCTGGCCACATGCGGTACTGCACACCACAGAGGCTTAAATCCTGCTCATCTTGTGAGACGACGCTCGCAAATCGAATCAGAATAATAATAATTACAAAAAAAACAGCTCGTATTGCGAACCACTCGTAAACCGGGTTACTTGCAATCTGAGATTTTACTGTATTCTATCTTCTTTTCCACCCTCTCAAGCACCTGTAGAACTGTTCAGCATTTTGATTCCTACCTTCTGGAAGCCACCTCCAGTGCTCCAATAGATAACCACTTTAGCACTCCAGCAGCAGTGCTGCAATCTGTTCTCAGGTTTTGGGATATTTATGCCCATACAGAGCTCTTTGGCTTTTTGATGACATTGTGCAATCACCATAGCCAGGCATCACCCAAGACCTTTGACTTTATGACTTACCATACACAGCTCGAATTCCACCCACTTTTTGTTAAATCAGCTGAAATCTGAGCCATAGGTGTCTCTTCCGACACCACCTGGTTTGACAAACTTAAAGGGGTTGTAAAGGTTTGTTTTTTATTTTCTAAATGGGTTACTTTAATCTAGTGCATTGTTGGTTCACTTACCTTTTCCTTCAATTTCCCTTCTAAATGTTTTTTTTTTCTTTGTCTGAATTTCTCACTTCCTGTTCCTCCTCAGTAAGCTGTTCAGTAAGCTGTTCTAAATGACTTTCCACCGCTCGGATGATGGTGGAAAGCTTACTGAGGAGAAACAGGAAGTGAGAAATTCAAACACAGAAAAAAAAACATTTAGAAGGGAAATCGAAGGAAAAGGTAAGTGAACCAACAATGCACAAGCTTAAAGGAACCAATTTAGAAAATAAAAGACGAACCTTTACAACCCCTTTAATAAAAAAAAAAAATCTAAGTAGTCAGATGGAAAATTGTCAGCCACAAAGTGACTCCATCCAATCAAGATGGTTGCAGCGGCTGCCTGAATACAGTAGCCAGCAGTGCAGATTGCTCCATTCATGCAGTTTAGTGTGACTGGGGAAATCAAGTGATTTTTCTCATTCAGCCGGCAGAGCTGAATCATAAAAATCGACCTCTGCCACCCTCAGTGGCCTCCTTCCTCTACCTTAAGCTGGACAGTTCTGCAGAGCACTCTTTGTTCCCCAATTCTTCTACTGGGTGCTCCTTAATTAAACATAAGAATACTTCACCAGTATTTATGTCAAGGCTCAGACATACTCATATGAGCCTTGACAAAAGGAACCCTGAGCAGCCAAGTATACATGGATCTTAGATGGCCCAATCCATTTCGCACTCACTTTTAAAGTGGAGGTTCACCCAAAAAATAAATTTTTAACATTAGATTGAGGCTATTTAAGGGGAGCAGAAACGGGTATTTTTTTAAAAATCAATGCCGTACTTACCGTCTTCGAGATAGATGTTCTCCCACCGCTTCCGGGTATGGGCTGCGGGACTGGGCGTTCCTATTTGATTGACAGCCTTCCGACCGTCGCATACAGCGCGTCACGAGTTTCTGAAAGTAGCCGAACGTCGGTGTGCAGGCGCCGTATAGGGCCGCACCGACGTTCGGCTTCTTTCGGCAAACATTTTTTTCGAGTGAACTCCCGCTTTAAAGTCATAAATGTGTGGTGCAGTATAGATTTATTTTCTCCTAAAAGAGGACTAAAAGCAATTTGTTTTTTAGTTTTGGATAGAGTGGAGAGCTAATAGGGCACCTGGGTTTTTATTGCGGTATGTTCCCCGTTAGGGAGATTCGCTCATCTTATCTTTTTATCTTGTTTACCATTACCACAGAATAAAAGTAAAGTAAATCCCAAATGTAGGGTTGTCACCAGAACAGTTGGGAAACCTTCAATGGTGACACCCTGGGATTCTCACTTGCTGTTTTGATTATGGGACCGGAAGTGAAGGGAGATCTCTCCAATGTAACACAGATGGCAAATAAGCAAAGGAGGGTTATAACTTCTATCTAAGATAAATAAAATAAAAATTTAGTTCAACCTTTAAGCAAACCTGTCACAAATCTGGATATTCCATGTGTGCAAAAAGCATAAGCAGAGCTTACTTTACTGGAAAAACACATAGCTAAATAATCAAAATATCCAAAGAAGTTGACTGAATTAAAAACAAATCTCAACTTCGCTTGTAAAAAGAATTTAAGCGGCCTTTATCTCCGGATTTAATGACCATTTTGCTGTTTTCACTAAAGGGAGGCTCTGCATAGCATGTTGGAATCATCATATACACAGTATGACTTGCCCGCTGTTCCTTATTGAAATCTTCAATAAAGTCACAGCACGCTATAGGAGCGCAAATACAACAGCTGGGCATAGAAGGAGACTGCAACTGAGAGCAGAACAAGACTGAGCAAGGAAGCTATTTAGAATGGAGATGGAGATTAGCAAAGCAGGAATGTGACAAGTAAGGCAGAGGAAAGTGAGAAGCCGTACAAATCGGCACCTAGGATATAAATCCTGAATACAATGCTGTAGTGACACACCAGAGAGAAGCAGCAATACATATATATATATATATATGGCTTTAAGTGATAATTATTACCAAAGGAGAAATACGGAGGCTGCCGTCAATACTTCCCTGATCAGCCATGGAGTTTAGACAGACAGAATGCAATCAGAATACCTGATCTGCATATTTGTCCTAGGTCAGTGCCACTGAGTGGTATTTGGAATAAAAGAGGATTTTAGAAATTGGCATTATTAGCGTTCATATTCTCTCAGAACAGTGAATTGATAGCCAAACCTTTTTTTTTTTTTTTACTTCAGGAAAAAGAAGGAAAGGCTAAAACCCCTATTACTGTGGTTTTCAAAATCAGACCTCAAGTACCCCCAACAGATCATATTTTCAGCATTTTCCTTACAAAGGTACTTTAAATCAATATCCATAGCTTGGCCCCTGGACAAAGTCAGGTTTGACGAAACGGCATTGGGAGGAGCGGCGTGCTGACGTCACCACAACAACAGCGCAAGATCCCGGAAGGAATGGGCTGTGAGAGTCGGCCGGCTACACTAACTTTTACACACGCATTTATCTTCTATTGTTTGTAAGTGCAATTTTTTATATTAAAGATTTTTAAATGGGGTTACGCTATGTTGGTTTCTTCTTCCCTCATCTGGTTATGAGCACATATGACCTCATGTGAGAGGCGGAGGATAGAACCACTGACTGAGCGGAGGCATCAGGCACAGTCACACAGAGACCCAGGCTGGGGTATAGGCCATCCATGAACAAAGATCTCTAGTTGGGATCTTACTCTCTGGTAAGCTGCAGTGGCTTTGGAGGTGGAGGATCTCTTTTCTATCAATCAGCACTGTTCTTGGGTGTCTTGTGGTTTGATGTCATCAACCTGTTTGCAGGAAGACTTCCTAACATCAACATATTGACTTTCTTTTTAACACTTATTTCATTCAACAATCAATTTGTTGATCACTTATTTGGGACGTTCAGGACTTTTTATTTGTATTTTGTGCAGAAATTGGTGTTTTTACCTTTCCATGAGGGGTGCCATTTTGATTCAGTTTTTGATTTTGCATTTCCTTTTTGGGCATTCATTGTGATCCAATTTTCAGCACGGAGTTCAATACGATGCGTTTCATTATTATCATTGCGCAACTTATATTATATTTATTGGTCTTTGTTTTGTGTGTGTCTCACATCTAAGGTTGCAGCATTTTTTTACATCACATTTAATTGTGTTTTTACACTATTATTAGTAATTGACAGCGCAGTATTATACACCATTTTCACATTCAGAACAGGGAAATGCCTTGTTTACATAGGCATCTCCCCGTTCTGCCGCTCCGTGACACAATCGCGGGACACCAGCGGACATCGAGCCTGCGGGTCCCATGGGCACGTTCACAGCCGAGCCATTGTGCCAACGTATATCGTCGTGCGCTGGTCGGCATGTGGTTAAGGAACGAGGCTGGGAAACATGGCACTAATAAATTACTTGTTGCTGCCTGTGTCTTGCTAGGGGGATTTCCCTTTACATTGTGTCTTCCTGGAGTCACAACAGGAGGAAATCTTCTCAATAGTGGAGGGAATTCCCATTAAATACAGTTATCACCAGAAGAGGTTTCCCCATTGGGAGATTTCTTCTTTTTCTTCTCATAACAACTCAAAAACATAGAATTTCATCTTACTGTTTGTCTCAGTGAAAATGATCACCAGGACAAATAGAGGGATGAGTCTCCCCAAAATGGACACAGCAATAACAAGTTGGCAAAGGGTCTATCCCTTTCCCACCCTAAAACTAAAAGAAATACATTTACAATATATCTTTACAAACACTTTAAAGGACAACCTTAACTTCATTATCCTTTGTTTTTTCTTTTATTGCTCCCCCACCTCCTTGAGGGCTGCCCACCTGGTATTATACCTACCTTCAGCCCCATTCCAGCGATCTTCACTGTTGGGCCCTTTCTGGAAAAATGTTTGCAACTGTACTACGTATGCGTGCTACAACCCATTGGTGTCAGTCAAAAAGCTGTACTCAGTGTCTGCTGAAATCCACCATGATTACAGTTTTGAGTAGTGTACAGAATTATGGTGTATACGGTGGGGAAAATAATTATTTGATCCCCTGCAGATTTTGTAAGTTTGCCCACTTACAAATAAATGAATGGACAGTGGTGATTGGCCCTGTGCTGATCACATGTACCCTCCCAAGAACAAAAAATCTCTAGCAAGACATACCAAACTGAGCATGTGCAACTTACCCCCAAGGCTCTGTTCGATCAGTAGATGGTTTAGGGACTGTGGAAGAAGGGGCAAATTGGAGAAGACGGGATCAAACAGCCTTTTTAAACAATGTGGAGGATTAACCCCTTAGGTTCCACAGTGAGTATAACAAGCATGCTTTACTGCATATACAGAATGATTTTACTGTTGTGGGTTTAGTAATACTTTAAAGATAATGAAAAACAAAAACATCAAGTGGACTTTTAAAGGTACCCAAACAATACATAATGTAAAAATAAATTATTTTATTAGTATACAAAATGATTTAAACATATTAAAAGTACAGCACCATAATACTTGGATTATACTACATGGAAGACACATCCAGAGAGCGTATTGCACCCCCAAGTAAAAACTTGTTAACTGTTTTTTTTTTTTGTTTTTTTAAGTGTATTTTGTGCGTGTACTCGAGAGAGAGGAGCCGGACTGCTGGAGTTGGGAGTAGGCAGGCCTCCCCCAGAGGCAATCTGCCATCTTTCTCCATGCCCCGGGTGGCAATGGCGGGTGTGTGAGGGGGTCCTCCCACACAGCCCACCCTACCTGCTCCGCTTTGAAGCCCAACGGGGCAGAGGGACTCCCTATAAGGGAGTGAGAGGATTTAGCCCGCTCAACCAGCCCCGTTAGTCCTTCGCCTCTCTAACTGTGGTGTTTTGCTATGTGTCTCCTAAGTTTTTTTTTTTACAGTAAAAGCAATGAAGTATAGAACCCACTGTAGTGTATTAATATGCTTTTAACAAAGTTACCGTACAAACAATTCCTTGCTTTTACTACAAAGAACCTTAAAAGACACAAAGTAAAACAAGTGGCAAACAAGGTAGACACTATTACAAGATCACACTGGGAGTGGGATTATCCCCCCAACTCAACGCGTTTCCGGAAATCAAGTTCTGCTCCTTCAATAGTAAGGCGCTTTAGCACTAGAAATAGCCTCTGCAAAGTGCCTGAAAAACGACTCTTATTCATTCCAGTGTGACTTTTCACACTGGGGGGGTGCACTTGTGGGACATTCTGAAAAGTCCTGCAAGCAGCATCTTTGGGGTGGGTTGAGTATTCAGCGCCCCCAAAATGCCCTGCCCATTGGAAACTTAAAAACGTTAAAGTGCCACAAAATGGGAGTTTTTAACCCTTTTTCGGTTAAAAGTGCCCTGCTAGCGGCCGAAAATTTCACGCTGCTTAAGCAGCACTAAAGTGCCGCTAAAATGAGCAGCACTTAAGCGCCAACGACGGGAGCTGTCAGTGGGAAAGTAGCCTTAAAGAGACCTGCTCAACATAAGGAATAAGCTAATAAAGCTTATTTTTTTCTTTTTTTAAAACAGCATGGTACTAAGTTGTGCTTCACTGTGAGACAGAACAAAAGGGCAGTGACAAAGAAATTTGTCCAAAAAAGGGGGATGAAAAAGAATTAAGAGAAAGCAGGGAGGATGAAATCCTACATCGGGGAAATGTCACCTCTTTATGACTATTTGCTCTGCGTATTTGTCCTGAACACTGGAAGACTTTTTATGTCCTCTACTCATTGCAACTGAGAAAATACAGATTGGATCTCATCAAGTTCTAAATCCCTGTTATTGGAGTATCCCCACTGTAAGGACACAGTGCCTCATTTTATTAAGTTACACACAGCTAACAATGACACAGGTTATAAAAATGTAATTATATGATGGAAAAATTTTTAAATATTGGTGTGCATGAACCCAAATCAGCCATTCATGGTTACAAATATACTAGAATGTGAGTCATATAATAACTATGAAATATGGACGGCGGCAGCAGGGTAGAGGAGACAGTGCTTGACAACAGCTGGGAATGCCTGGGAGCGGTGACGTCACCCATAGGCATTCATTCTCCAGCCATTGTTGGCACTCCTATATACATCTTTCTTGTATAGGTTAGCCAGCATAGGTGTTAGGAGGGAGAGGGGACATTTTTAAGACTAGTGAGGTTTAAGTGTCTATCAACTTACATTGTGTAGAGCAGTGTTTCTCAACCTTTTTTCGATCAAGGCACCCTTTGAAACTATGCACAATCTTAGGGGAACCCCATTCTAAAATGTAAAAAACTAAACAAATAGTTTTACATGATGTAGCAAGGTTCACAAATGTAGGACACCCAACTTTAGACATGATTTTTTATTCCAAAAAAAATACATCTTTGCACACTGGTATGACTAGAGTTCCAATGTTTCTCTTCTCCCTCAGTTTTCCTTATCAGCCAATTATGTCATTAGATGCAAGGGGTTAGAAGGTTGTAATGGTGCACAATGAAATCATGTGGCTTTATGTAAGGCAGGCTTGATCCACGCAATGGCTTGTATACAATTTTTGAGGAATTGTAGGCATTTTGCCAAAGCACCCCTAAAGAATCCGGAAGGTACCCCAATTAAAAAAGGCTGGGAATTAAAATAAAAGAAGGTCTGGTCAGTAAAAATGTTTTCCAGCAGAGGTCCAAATCTCATGTTTATACTATGATTCACATTCTAGTATAAAATGTCAGTGTAGCCTCTAAAAGATATATGTCTATTGTAAATAATAGTACCATCATTCAAGAAATTTGGAGATATAGAAATCGGAATTGTTTGATCCCCAAACCAAAGTTCCAAGGGGCAGGGGCAAATGGACTTATCTCGGTACAGGTTTTAAAAATAGAATCAGGTGTGAAAACACACATATACAAAATATAATATATATAAAGTATAATAGTCCCCAAAAGGGGAGGATCACAGTGGGTCACAAAAGTCATCTCAACTAGTTTTGCAGTCTATTGTCGCTTCGTCAGGAGAATATCTGTAATTTGATTGACAATTAATAAAAAATGATACAATTAACCAGATCAATAGTACAGTCTGATACATAAAATAACAAAAATATTATATACATGGGGAAAAAAGAGCAGAGCTGCTTACCTATTGCCCAAACCTGTACCGGATTGTCCAATTGCCCCTGCCCTTGGAACTTTGGTTTGGGAACCAAAAAATTCCGATTTCTATATCTCACATTCTAGTATATGTGGGAATTGTGTTGCAATTTCTATAATTTTATTATTTATTGTCAATTTTTAGTGTGCTCCCCTACATCAGGTGTCCCCATTAGAGTGCCCCTATACCTTTTAGTATAGGAAAGCAGAGTGCTGGAAACAGAAGGTGGAACCAGCTACAGGTCTGAGTGTAGAAAGTTACATTTCCACCTCCTGTAATGCTGGGGGCTGAGCACGCACGTGACATCATTGGGTGTTAGGAAGACGCACGGACCTAAGAAGCAATCACCGCAGAGGGGGTGGGGAACCTGCATTGGGGACTGCCTTGGCGGTCCAGATAAACTATCCCTAGGTATGGTCTTGGACTGTGGTCCACCATTTAGTGATGCCTGGTGTAGAGTCTTGGAAGCAAACATGTTGCCTGGGTTAAAGCACAGTTTTGCTCTTTGTGTTCATAGTTCATATTCCCTATTAAGTTTTTATAGAGCGAACTCATAATACTTGGGGCAGAAATACATTTTGAGACATCACTTTGTGCAAGACAAAGCTGAGACATTAAGCAACAAAAATCCAATTGCTTGCTAATTGAGGCTCAGTGGTGGAATATTTCCTGTAATCCATAAACAGTTATTGAAACAATAATTCATTGCTAAGCATCTTTGCCTTTCAGATCTTATAATGTTAAGCAGGTGTACATAAAACACAATGCAATACAGGCAATATATAAAACATAATGGTTACAAATCTTAGGATGCTTACAGAATATATTACGATCCAATTAAAAATTAAGAATTGCCATCATATATATGACAGTATTAGGAATCATTATTCTTTTTTTATGTTTCTTTCTTCATTATGTAGACAAAAGCTTTCGTAATTATAAAAATGTCTTTTTCTTTTCATACTTTAGTGCACCTCTACGTTTTCCTTTCTCAGCAGGCCATTACCTTGTGACATCATGGGTGCTTGTATTCAAAACGCAAAATCCAAAACCTTCTAGTCGTTGTGACCTTGACTAAGACTTCATTTCCATCTGCCACCATATACATATAAAAGCTGATGAGTTTTTCATATTTTAAAAAAGCTTGTCAGAAAGCTATTAAAACCAAACATAAGCAGAGGTTACTTTCAGTGAAATCTATATGTCAGAATAGTCAATAGATTCAGAGACAAATGCAGCAACCGTTAATTGTAGATCTTGACTTTCTAAAGTGGCTAAAAGCAAATACCCCTTGAGGTTAAATATCTCCATACTGTGGAAAATTAATTTTCCTGAATTGTAAAACCAATCACAGAACGCAGAAAGGGGTAAATGGCATTCTTTCCTCAGGATATTTTCAGCTTTGCTAACTTAAAAAAATAATAATAACAATGTAAATTTAACCCTTATGAGATATCTAAAACCAACAACCCTTTCTAGGAAGATGAAAAAACAACAGATCTTTGCCCGGTCAAGAGTTTAAAACAAATGGGACTTGTGGGTGACCACTGTTACTACTCATCCTAAATATTGAATACGTTTGACTCGTGAATAAAAAGCATTACCTATTAACCAATAAGTATGTCACTTTTTATACATAAGTCAGCCATGATGATGCAATAGCAAAAGTAGGCATAGACTCTGTGGCCTGGATTCAGATAGAGATACGACGGCGTATCTCCTGATACGCCGTCGTATCTCTGAGTTCCGATGGTCGGATCTATGCGGCTGATTCATAGAATCAGGTTCCGCATAGATCTCCCTAAGATCCGACAGGTGTAAGTGACTTACACCGTCGGATCTTAGGCTGCAATCTCCCGCTGGCCGCTAGGTGGCGTTTCGTTATTTGTACGCGACAAATATGCAAATGAGGAGTTCCGCCGATTCAGAAACGAACGCCCGCCCGTCGCTTTTTTTTTACGTCGCTTGCGTTCGGCTTTTTCCGGCGTATAGTTACCCCTGCTATGTAAGGGATATCCTATGTTAAGTTTGGCCGTCGTTCCCGCGCCGAGTTTTAAATGTTTACGTTGTTTGCGTAAGTCGATTCAGAATACGGCCGGACGCAAGTTACGCTCACGCCGAAACCAATGACGTCCTAGCGACGTCATTTGGAGCAATGCACGCTGGGAAATTTAGCCGGCGGCACATGCGCAGTTAAATCGGAGCGGGGACGCGCCTGATTTAAATGGTACACTCCCCCTAGCCGTGGAATTTGAATTCCGCTGGGGGATTTACGATACGCCTGTTAGGATTAAGTTCACCTCCTGGTGGCACTATCCTGCTCTGGGCTGTTTGGTGCAGTTCCAGTGTCCACCAGCAGGTGTCTCCTAGAAGCCAGCAGGTTCTGATCAGCCACACCTGGCTCCAACTGCCAGGTGGATATTTAAGGCTGCTCCTCCCTTTCCCCAGTGCGTCACAATTCTGGTCCTTTCCTGTCTGCCTGCTACCAGCTTGTGCCTGATAACCTGCCCTTATCCTTATCCTTATCCTTATCCTTATCATTATCCTTATCCTTATCATTATCCTTATCCTTATCCTTATCATTATCCTTATCCTTATCCTGATCCATCCTGCACCCTTCTTGCCTTGTTCTTTGCTCTTGTCCCCAGCCGTGTCCCTTTCCTTGCATCCCTGTTGCCTTTTCCCTTATGTTGTAGATATTGTATATAGATAGCTGTTAGGTTTATTAGTTATTCTTGTTTGCTGGAGTGGTTTATGTTTTCACTGGTTGCTGTGTATGTTTATTGGTGTATGTTCAATATAAATAAATATCACTTAATATATATATCCTTTGTTTGGTCTCAGTTCCTCTGTGTAGCTACGTGTCTGGTCACCTTAGCTGCTGATCCTGACATAATCGTGACGCCCACTAACGACCAGATCTGCTACACTTGGGGACTGAGAGCCAGTTGGTTTGGATTTTTGCTTTTCCTTTCACAATGTTGAGGGTGCAGGTTATTTGCCGTGTGCAACTTGCAGTAGAGGATAAGGATTTGTGTCATTCACTGTGGCAGGATCTAACTGAGGAGGAGCTGCTTGGAGGCATTCTGACTGCACATGCCTTAGCCGTGGAGGGAAGATTTTCATTTGGTCAAGTGCAACCTTTCATTCAGGTCTGTGCTGAGCTGCTATTTCAGGTTACCTCTCAGGGCCATGATGTTTTCACTCCTCCATTTACTTTGTACCAGGCTGGATTTTTGGGATGGTTGCTGAAAAATTGTGCAGGTTCATTTCTCCAGCAGTATGCAGCCTATTCACAGCAGGTGGTGTTGGAATGTATTGCTTCTGTGCACTGTTTAATTGAGCAATGTGAGCAAGGGAGAGACAGACTGACTTTAGTTCAACCTCTGCTACAAACTTGGTCAGAGATCATATCCCCAGTGCTAGATAAGTCACATAAGTACCCTGCCACCAGAGGGCACACTTCCCCTGTATGCAATCAATTGAAAGCTACCCCTGCAGTACCGTTACCCATGGCAACATCTTCCTGTATTTCTGATACTCTTCCCTCTATTCCCCCTAGTACTGTTTCTACCTTCCCACCATTAGCAGTACAGCCTGGTCAGCACAAGGAAACTACATGCAGTAATCCAATATCTAAGCCTAAGAAAAAGAAACAAAGTTCATCTCCTGCTCTTATATCTGTGCCACTATCCATGTTGCCTGTTGATCCTGTTCCCACCGATCCGGTGCCTGATGCAATCCAGTCCTCCTCCATGCAGACTGCTAATGCAATCCAGTCCTCCTCCATGCAGACTGCTGATGCGATCCAGTCCTCCTCCATGTTGCCACCTGCAGATGTGATCCAGTCCTCCTCCATGTTGCCGCCTGCTGATGCGATCCAGTCCTCCTCCATGTTGCCGCCTGCTGATGCGATCCAGTCCTCCTCCATGTTGCCGCCTGCTAATGCGATCCAGTCCTCCTTAATGTTGCCACCTGCAGATGCGATCCAGTCCTCCTCCATGTTGCCGCCTGCAGATGTGATCCAGTCCTCCATGTTGCCGCCTGCTGATGCAATCCAGTCCTCCTCCATGCAGACTGCTGATTTGACCCAGTCCTCCTTCATGTTGCCGCCTGATGATGCGACCCAGTCCTCCTCCATGTTGCCGCCTGCTGATGCGACCCAGTCCTCCTCCATGTTGCCGCCTGATGATGCGATCCAGTCCTCCTCCATGCAGACTACTGATGCGACCCAGTCCTCCTCCATGTTGCCACCTGATGATGCGATCCATGCCTTCTCCATGCTGCCGTCTGTTGCAAAGCCTGCTGCGGGTGATCTGCCATCTGTTGCCAAGCTTGCCACAGCGGGTTCCCGGGCTGCCGCTGATCAGCTTGATTATGCTGATTCTGGGGCTGCCGCCCCTCTGGACTATGCTGATTCCGGGGCTGCCGCCCCTCTGGACTATGCTGATTCCGGGGCTGCCGCCCCTCTGGACTATGCTGATTCCGGGGCTGCCGCCCCTCTGGACTATGCCGATTCCGGGGCTGCCGCCCCTCTGGACTATGCTGATTCCGGGGCTGCCGCCCCTCTGGACTATGCTGATTCCGGGGCTGCCGCCCCTCTGGACTATGCTGATTCCGGGGCTGCCGCCCCTCTGGACTATGCTGATTCCGG
Source organism: Rana temporaria (assembly GCF_905171775.1). Classification (NCBI taxonomy): domain Eukaryota; kingdom Metazoa; phylum Chordata; class Amphibia; order Anura; family Ranidae; genus Rana; species Rana temporaria. Next base: position 600,657,189 of record NC_053489.1, on the reverse strand, counting down.
GGCTGCCGCCCCTCTGGACTATGCTGATTCCGGGGCTGCCGCCCCTCTGGACTATGCTGATTCCGGGGCTGCCGCCCCTCTGGACTATGCTGATTCCGGGGCTGCCGCCCCTCTGGACTATGCTGATTCCGGGGCTGCCGCCCCTCTGGACTATGCTGATTGCGGGGCTGCCGCCCCTCTGGACTATGCTGATTGCGGGGCTGCCGCCCCTCTGGACTATGCTGATTGCGGGGCTGCCGCCCCTCTGGACTATGCCGATTGCGGGGCTGCCGCCCCTCTGGACTATGCCGATTGCGGGGCTGCCGCCCCTCTGGACTATGCCGATTGCGGGGCTGCCGCCCCTCTGGACTATGCCGATTCCGGGGCTGCCGCCCCTCTGGACTATGCCGATTCCGGGGCTGCCGCCCCTCTGGACTATGCCGATTCCGGGGCTGCCGCCCCTCTGGACTATGCCGATTCCGGGGCTGCCGCCCCTCTGGACTATGCCGATTCCGGGGCTGCCGCCCCTCTGGACTATGCCGATTGCGGGGCTGCCGCCCCTCCGGACTATGCCAAATCTCTACTTGCTGTCAAACTGGTCACTGATTGGGTTAAGCACCAATCTAATTATGTGTCTGAGGCTTCTAAAGATCCAGTGTTATGTGGCCTAAAGGGGTTGTCTGGGTGGGTCAAGATCCCTACATTTGCTCATCCCGAGTTCTTTTTGCAGCTAGATGATCCTGTTGTGCCAAGGCCAGGTGGTCCAGATCTCCCCTTTAAACTTGAGAGCCAAATCTACTGTTACAGCCCCGGTAGTAGAGGTCCCATGGGAAAAGACAGTGTTCCATTTGAGCTTTGTCCTGACCCAGGGGTCATCTCTGTGATCCCTGGGGCATTTGGGGACCCATGTGGGGTAACCTATGCGCTGGGTAGACCCGAGGTACAGTGCAGAGCGGCCTCTAGTAACAGAGGGAGAGAATGTCCAGTTGTGAAGGAATGCCCTGGCATCGGGGTACCTGCACGGACCAGGGACTCTGGCATTGGGCGGTCGGGTGTCCTTTGGTGTCCCGGCATTGGGACACAGGCTGCTTTTAAGAATATACCTTTGGTGTTGCGCCTCCTTAGGGATCTGACCAGCAGAGAACCCAGACAGTTTTGGGACCCCGGCGGCGGGGTCTCACCAGGCCTTCAGACATGGACAGTGGAGTGCTCAGTCAGTTTGCAGATCCTGGTGGTGGGGCCCTATGGAGCGTCCAGAGGCCGCTCCTTAAGGTGGGGAATCTGTTAGGATTAAGTTCACCTCCTGGTGGCACTATCCTGCTCTGGGCTGTTTGGTGCAGTTCCAGTGTCCACCAGCAGGTGTCTCCTAGAAGCCAGCAGGTTCTGATCAGCCACACCTGGCTCCAACTGCCAGGTGGATATTTAAGGCTGCTCCTCCCTTTCCCCAGTGCGTCACAATTCTGGTCCTTTCCTGTCTGCCTGCTACCAGCTTGTGCCTGATAACCTGCCCTTATCCTTATCCTTATCCTGATCCATCCTGCACCCTTCTTGCCTTGTTCTTTGCTCTTGTCCCCAGCCGTGTCCCTTTCCTTGCATCCCTGTTGCCTTTTCCCTTATGTTGTAGATTTTGTATATAGATAGCTGTTAGGTTTATTAGTTATTCTTGTTTGCTGGAGTGGTTTATGTTTTCACTGGTTGCTGTGTATGTTTATTGGTGTATGTTCACTGTAAATAAATATCTCTTAATACATATATCCTTTGTTTGGTCTCAGTTCCTCTGTGTAGCTACGTGTCTGGTCACCTTAGCTGCTGATACTGACAACGCCGCTGCAAGTTTTGAGGTAAGTGCTTTCTGAATACAGCACTAGCCTCAAAAACGTGTGGCGGCGGATCGTAAATCAGATAGATTACGCGGATCTAAAGATCCGCTAATCTATCTGAATCTACCCCTGTGTGTCTCCTGCATATTGCCAATGATCTTAAAGCAGCCCTTTCACTAGGATAAAAAAAATCCCCTGCAGGGCATTGTTTTTCCTCCTGCCAGCTGTTATGTCACTATTATGTCCTGCAGTGCCTAGCGGAAGCGACCAGGGCAGGCCCGGACTGGCCATAGGGCAGACCGGGCATATGCCCGGTGGGCCGGCCCGGCCAGGGCCACCCGCTCTGTAGCCTGTAGCTGTTCAGGCCGCACAGCGGGAGGTAAGCGCCGACTGCGGCCTGAACATGGTTAACACAGGCCGTGGCCGCCGCTCGCTGCTACCGCTATGCGGCTGTGTCATCAGCGGAACTTTCGGCTGCATTGGCTGAGCTGTGTGTCTCTCTCACACACAGCTCAGCCTCAGAGCCGATACAAACAGTTCAGCTCTGCTCCCAGGGACTGCTCCTCCTCCAGCCAAGGTGTCTGCATGGTGGGGCAAGGGGGAGAGCTGCAGGCTGCTGGCAGGACGTTTCCCCCGCTCACCCCCTCTAGTGTGACCACATTTCCAAACTACCATTCAGGGACACCCTCCCTTCCCAAAAATCAGCTTGTGCTGTAACGAATCACAGCACAGTGATTGGACACAAGAGGCAGGACTTATGATTTCTCCAATCACAAGCAGGGGGCGGGATTGTGCTCCTCCAGGCATTCCTGGCCAGGACAAGTACTGTCAATAAGTAAATCAGTGATGTGGCGGCTTTTTTGGGGGCATCAGATTGGCCCGGGGGGTGGCTGTGTCAGTTTCATTCCGGGACACTGTATTGTCTTGGAATGAAGGTGCCCGGGACAGACCTGCAAAATGCGGGACTGTCCCGGGCAATCCGGGACACGTGGTCACCTTAACCCCCTCCCCTTCTCTTGTCGGGACTCGGCAGCACATGTGAGGAGAAAGCTATTGTTCTCCCCTCACCATTGGCCACAACAGCAGCCAATCGGAAGAAATGGAGGGGCATCAGGGGAAATGCAGTCCCAGAGATAGGTGGCCCAATTGTTTTCAGCAGGGAGCTGACTACTTTTCCCAACATGCACTCTGCTGGGGGAGAGAGAGAGAGAAAACCAGAAACATGCTGAGGAGTGCTTATAGCATCTATTATAGGAGACATGAAAAACGAAAGAGGAGACTGTGCTGGGGGAACTAATAGCCCCAGCACCACCAGAGGGAGCAACGCTGTGCCGCACCACCAGAGAGAGCCACGCTGTGCCGCACCACCAGAGAGAGCCACGCTGTGCCGCACCACCAGAGAAAGCCACGCTGTGCCGCACCACCAGAGAGCCACGCTGTGCCGCACCACCAGAGATAGCCACCAGAGAGAGAGCGCCACGCTGCGCCGCACCACCAGAGAGAGAGTGCATGCTGCGCCGCACCACCAGAGAGAGCGCCATGCTGCACCGCACCACCAGAGAGAGCCACGCTGTACCGCACCACCAGAGAGAGCCACGATGTATCGCACCACCAGAGAGAGCCACGCTGTACCGCACCACCAGAGAGAGAGTCACGCTACACCGCACCACTAGAGAGAGCCACGCTGCACCGCACCACCAGAGAGAGCCACGCTGTACCGCACCACCAGAGAGAGCCATGCTGTACCGCACCACCAGAGAGAGCCACGCTGTACCGCACCACCAGAGAGAGAGCTGCACCGCACCCCCAGAGAGAGCCACGCTGCACCGCACCACCAGAGAGAGACACACTGTACCGCACCACCAGAGAGAGAGAGAGAGCCACGTGGTACCGCACCACCAGAGAGAGAGCCACGCTGTACCGCACCACCAGAGAGAGAGCCATGCTGTACCACACCACCAGAGAGAGCCACACTGTACCACACCACCAGAGAGAGCCACGCTGTACCACACCACCAGAGAGAGCCACACTGCACCACACCACCAGAGAGAGCCACGCTGTACTTATATCACCAGAGAACCATGCTGTGCTGTACCGCACCACCAGAGAGAGAGCCACGCTGTTCCTGCACCACCAGAAAGAGAGCCCGGCTGTACCGCACCACCAAAAAGAGAGCAGGTCAGTGTCACTGGGCAGTGTGGGTACAATAGGAGACAGACAGTACTAGCATTGTATGGCCACAGTCTGGGACGCTGTAATGTAAAGGGGCACTGTAATCATTGTAGTGCCCCTTTACAATGCAGTTCCCTTTATATTACAGTGTCCCCTGTACATTACAGTGTGGAGGACCAACACCAGCCACCCGTGAGTGTCTACCGCCCCCCCCCCCCCCCCGATCCCTGGAAAAGCTGGCTGCTCAGTCTAAAATGCCCGGGCCTATTTTTTGTCCCAGTCAGGGCCTGGACCAGGTCGTAGCAGGGAACATGCTAACTGATGCACCTGGAAGTGCGAACAGGAGCAGTACTCTTACTTCTGAGAGTGAAGATTGGACTCACAACCTATTAGGGCAGGTAAGTTATTAAATACCCTCTACTTTAGAGGGTTGCTGCCTGGAATGTTTTCTATCATAGCAAGGGGTTGCTTTAAATCAGTCCTCCCCTCCCCCACCCTAATAAAAGCAGACAACATCAATTTAATATTGAATGGATAAAGTTGTTCAAAGTTACTTGCCTTTTGTTTTGTCCAGTGTCTGTGGTCTGGCTTCTTCCAGTGTGCCAACAAAAAAGCCATTATTGACAACTGGCTTCTTCTAGTTCTATGTGGGCTCTCTGATGACAGCCATGCCCCATCCTGTGCATGCACTGTACCTCACTACAATCATCTATGAGAAAAATAAAATAGTTTCCCCCTGAGTTCTCAGGAAAGATAATGCAAGATTGGGTTCCAACAGATAAGTGTAATGTGGTACAGTGCATGCATGAGATTAGGCACATGCTATCTATGTCTAATCTCATGCATGTGAAGTGTAAAATTACACTCATCTTGGGGAAAAGGCCCTTTCATCCATAATCATTCATAATTTTAAACTTTTAATTTTAAAATTAGTCATTTATGGGAGCCTATCCAGCTTCAGACACACAATGGATCATTGTTAGATTTAGACTTAAACAAGACCTATATAAAGTTGTATTTGTTTAAAGCATATCTATGGTCAAAATGTAAAATCATATATTAATTTCCACATTGTATTTCATTTTTTTCGAGCCTACTCCTATTACTTTGAACAATATTAAAATTTGTAAACCTACTTTGTTAAGCCCCCTACTTGAATTGTGTGACTTTTATGAATTTCTGAACTACAGAAATGGTGGGAGTAAGTGTTTGGGAGAAGAGTCAGTAGAGGAATCCATGATTGCAGGCAGTAAGGTACCATTGGATATGTAGTCCTTATCAATTGAAAGTAAACAGCAGAGGGGAAGCTGCAAAGCATGCATCCAGGAAGTTGTGGAAAGAGATGACCAGCAAACAGGCAGAATTCACAACATGAAAGTAGATTGTAGAAAGTGGATTGTCAAAAATAACTATTGTTTGTATTGTTATTACAATGCTGATGATTATAAAATAAAGTGTGTGCTGTGACCTTAGATTTCCCTTAAAAGAGAAGTTTGGGATTTAAGAAAAACAATCATACTCACCTAGGTGGATGCTGCATCTGTCCCCTGCCATGTCTAAGACCACTGACTGCTGAGTTATTGGTCTTCAGTGAGCAGAGAGAGACAGTGCCTGTTAGTGACCAGCTCTTTGCTCTGCCCCTCCAGTGCTCACTGGAGCGCTGGGCTGTGGAGGAGGTTGGAATGGCTGGCACAGGTTCACAGCAACTTGCTGGGAGCCTGAAACTGCTGTCAGTCAGGCATCTGGGTGGTTCCCAATAAAGCACTACCCCAAAGGAGCCACTGGATTTCAGGCCTATTTCCCCCCAAAAAAACACATAACCAGGCAACAGGAATTTTCCACTATTTCCAATTGACTCAAGAAGACAGTCTAGGGGTTTTAGTTTAGGTTGTTTATTTAGGGAACTTTGAATTTGGATAGGGATTGGGATACTCAGGATGCTCAGAACTGAAGAAACTCCAAACAAACGGTTGAGGAACTGCTAAAGTCTCCGGCTGCTAAAATTCACCTGAACTGCATTGCACTCTAGTGGGAGTAATGATGCAATTAAAACAGTAAGGCAAACATTCCAAGAAAGTCAATGTCCAAGAGACAGCACCTGGCTGTATTGCACAGCACCTGGCTGCTCTAGGCTCAAAGTAGAGATATTGGGGGTGCTTCTGGCTGTCTTGCACTGCACTCAAGCTGTCCCCTAGGTCCCAGACATGTGCAATATTGCACCATACTGTCTTCTCTGTGGCTTTGGGTGTGATGCTGGTTTGTACCCCAGGGGCAGAGCATACAGCACAGGGGTCTTCTCCAAATGGCTGCACCCTGGACTCCCCTTTAGATGACTGTGTGGTTTAGAGCTAATTTGATTGATAAAAGACACTGAAAAATGTTAAGATTGCTGTTCATAGGAAGCAACAATTGATGTAAAGCATACCTCAAAAAAAGGAGCTCTCTGAAGACATATGTTAAAGTACCCGCTTCCCGCGCCGAGTTTGAACCACTGCGCCGGCATATACCGAGTGCAGTACACTCGGGTATAGTCAGGCAGGCTTGGCTCCTCTCGCGGTCACGTCCTGGATGTACAGGACGCACAGGACGTGACCGCGAGAGGAGCCAAGACTGCCCGACTATGCCCGAGTGTACTGTGCTCGGTATATGCCGGCGCAGTGGTTCAAACTCGGCGGGGATCGAGCGGGGAGGACACCGCAGAAGGACACCGGACCCGACTAGGTGGACACCACCGAAGCCGCAGACGGACGCCGGACCCGACGAGGACGCCGCGCAAGACACCAAAACTGTAAGTACTAAAATGTTTTTTTTACAGGAATGCGGGTTCACTTTAGGGGTGTGCGCTATACGCCGGAGCGTGCAATACCCCGATAAATACGGTATTTATAAAATAAAAAAACAAACCTTTACAACCCCTTTAAGCACAATGTGTTTGTCTATTATTGTGACTGAGATGCAGTTAAGAATGTTGAAGGACAACGGCATGTAATGTAAAGTTGATAATAAACTGACAATACTGTATGTATTATACCTATCTATCCAGTAGGTGGCACTGCAGTGTTATAGTGTGTTATTCTATGGTAATGTGATCACAGGATGTTCTGTCTATGTTCAGTGCATGTACTTGTATGCTCCTTGTTCCTGTTCTCTTCCTGTCTGTTCCAAGATGATAAAAGGCATGTAATGTATTTCTCCATAAAAGTAAAGCCGTTTGCTGTATCCAAGATCTTTCCAAAGCATAATTTCACTACTCAGCTAAAAAAGATCACATCGTATTGCATACTTCTTGTCACTATATAATGATTATCATTGAAGCACCCCTGTTTGAATCCATTGTCAAATGGCATTTCACCTCATTGTTCCACATAAGTCTGCCTTTCAGAAAAGATGTTAACGTTACTGAGCTCAAGGAGGAATCCAGATCAGCAAGGGAATGGCATTTCTGGAGAAGCCTCAAATATGATCAAATGCAGGTGCCAATTGTACTGTTTGGATACTGTATCTGTAAACTGCCATTCAAAACTGTTGGGGTTAAAGCGGAGGTCCACCCACCGCTGCAAAAATTAAAAGCCAGCAGCTGCACACACTGCAGTTGCTGACTTTGAATAATCAGACACTTTCCTTTCCTGGAGTCCAGCAATGTTACTATCAGCTGTCGGGTGCATGCCGCATCCATTGCAATTAAGGGAATCCGGCAGTGTAGCCTTTCGGCTTCATGCCCGGGAACCCTACTGTGCATACGCAAGGCTCCACTCCGCTCCTCTCTACTACTGGCCTGGCAGCCGGGGGAGGAGGCGGGAGCCCCAGCTGTGACGTCAATACCTGCGGCTGAGGCTCCTGGAAGTAGGGAAAGCATTCCTGTGAAAGACATGTTTACTGTCCCCCCTCCCCCGAAAGGTGCCAAATGTGGCACCGGAGGGAGGGGAGGAGTACAATGAGTGAAAGTTCCACTTTTGGGTAGAACTCGGCTTTAAGTTGCTGTGTTGTGTCTGCCCTTAGGCCTAGCTGGGTTATTTAAAGGGAGGAGGTCGGTCCTGTAGGGCTGGTCATAGGACAGAGGGAGACCATACATGGAGGAATGTAGTGCTGCACCAAAGTGGGCCATATCTTGGCAGGACCCTGAATGGGATTGTCAGTGACTGAGCAAACCACCGATAAATGGGAAATAATACAAGCCAAAGGTATGAGACAACACAGCATTGCTCTAAAGACTCAGTCATGTGTTAAAGGGGGACATTGTTTATGTAATGTCTATTGCACTGCCATGTGCCTGCTGGAACAAACTGTACGCATACCTCCCAACTTCATGAAATGGGAATGAGGGACACCTATTAGCAAAAAGTATGTAGGCATAGGACACACCCCATGCCATGCCCCCTTAAAGGAGAATCATACAAGACAAAAATGACTGGTTAAACTCACAATTGTTTTTTTTTACCACTATTGTTGCTTTATACTGATTTTTGAAATTTGCAAATGGAGCAATCTAGAAATTGGATGAAAAGTTTAGCACTGGGAAACACTTTTTGACAGACAAATATTGCATTTTATATACAACTCTATAGATCAGACCAATATGAGGGACAAATGAGGAGGAAAGGGTGACAAGAGGGACTTTGTTCCAAATCAGGGACAGTCCTTCAAAATCAGGGACAGCTGGGAACTATGTGTGTGGAGACAAGTTGTTTCATCATGCCAATATATCAGTAAATGGAGTTGCTGGGTAAGTAAATTGTCTGATTTATTGTGAACACAAAATGCAAGCGAAATCCTACAGTGTATGGGAATGGGGAATGAAGTGTATGCCTATTGCCGCGTACACACGATAATTTTTCAGCATGAAAAAAAACGACGTTTTTAAAAACGTAATTTAAAATGATCGTGTGTGTGCTTCACAACGTTTTTCGGCTTCTGAAATATGACAAAAAAAAAATCGAACATGCTGCATTTTTTAACGTCGTTTTAAAAAATGACGTTTTTCGGGTTGTAAAAAATGATCGTGCGTGGGCTAAAACAACGTTTTAAACACGTGCATGTTCAGAAGCAAGTTATTAGACGGGAGCGCTCGTTCAGGTAAAACTACCGTTCATAATGGAGTAAGCACATTCATCACGCTGTAAAAGACAGAAAACTGCAAATCGTCTTTTACTAACACGGAATCAGCTAAAGCAGCCCAAAGTCAAATAGAACTTTCCCTTTAGAGTGCCATCGTACGTGTTGTACGTCACCGCGCTTTGTTCATCATTTTTTTAAAACGATGGTGTGTGGGCAACGTCTTTTTAATGATGAAGTTGGAAAAACGTTTTTTGGACATGCTAAAAAATGTTTTTTTTCATGCCGAAAAATTATTGTGTGTACGCGGCATTACTGTTAATCCCGGGGTATGGAGAATGTCAAGTTAAGGGAAGGAGAAGCAGCTAGTTTGGGAATGAGTACTAATCTGCATCCCATCAGAGTACCCGAGTACCTGTCTCCAGCCCAGAGTACCTAGTACCAATCTGCAGCCCATCAGAGTACCCCAGTACCTGTTTCCAGCCCAGAGTACCCAAGTACCTATCTGCAGCCCATCAGAATATTCAAGTACCTGTCTCCAGCCCAGAGTACCCGAGTACTTATCTGCAGCCCATTGAAGTACCTGAGTACCTGTCTCCAGCCCATTAAAGTATCTGAGTACCTGTCTCCAGCAGAGAGTACCCAAGTACCTATCTCCAGTCCATCGAAGTACCCGAGTAACTGTCTCCAGTCCAGAGTACCTAGCTTCAGCCCAGAGTACCTGAGTACCTATCTGCATACCATCAGAGTACCCAAGTACCTGTCTCCAGCCCAGAGTACCCAAGCACCTATATACAGCCCATCAGAGTACCCAAGTACTTGTCACCAGCCCATGAGAGTACCCAAGTACCTATCTGAAGCTCATCAGAGTACCCAAGTACCTGTCTCCAGCCCATTAGACAACCCCATTACCTATCTGCAGCCCATCACAGTGCCCGAGTACCTATCTACAGCCCATGCCTCAAAGAATAGATGTTGGGGTGTTTTCTTTCTAAAATTGGGTTATTTTTATTTTCCTGGTGCTCCAGGGCCTTCAAAGGTGTGATAGGTTGTCAGGAAATTATATGTGTAATTTATGCTCCTAGAACACCTGATGGTGATCCCTGCATGTTGGGCCTCTGTATGTGGCCAGGCTGTGTAAAAGTCTCACACATGTGGTATCGCCATACTCAGGAGTAGCAGAATGTGTTTTGGGGTGTAATTTTTGCTATGAACATGCTATGTGTTAGAAATATCTTATTAATTGACAACTTTGTGTAAAAAAAATAATAGTTTTAATTTTCTTTTCAAACTTTCCAAAAATTTGTAAAAAAAAAATTACATGTTCAAGACTCATTATGCATCATAGAATATACATTGAGGTGTTTTCTTTCTAAAATGGGGTAATTTTGTGGGTAATTCCACTCTCCTCCAGGAAATTAGATGTGTAATTTATGCCCCTAGAATGCCTGATGGTGCTCCTTGCATGTTGAACCTCTCTATGTGGCCAGGCTGTGAAAAAGTTTTACACATGTGGTATTGCCATACTCAGGAGGAATTGCTAAATGTATTTTGAGGTGTAATTGCAAGTATGCATACGCTGTGTGTGAGAAATAACTTGTTATTACGACAATTGTGTGTTACAAATAATAACAAAAATATATATATTTCCTAATTTTTCCAAGAATTGTGGGAAGAAAATTGTGGGTAAAAGTACCCTGTATTGAAGTGGTTAAAACAGCTTTGTAGTCAGTGTCAGGACAGGTATCGCTGGCAGGAAGAAGGAAGTTATGTGGGGCCCAGTGTAACGGTTCAGTGGCCAGCCATATGGGGCGTTAACTCACACAATAAATGCTAACAGTTTACAAACACTTGAGTAATTATTAAAACTTTTGCATATAGTTCTCCATGTGCACCAATTTTCTCCTTTATTGTCATTTTCCCCTCAATAATCCTATGATTAGGCGTCCCTCAGAACATAGGACTAATTTCTAATAAGAGATGAGAAAATTTGCCTGGGTGCTGGATTTGCTTGGAGATTGCAAACTTTGCAGAGAACCCTACTGAAGCCTATAGGAGTGAAACATATTCAATTCTGGCATTATAGGGCTAATAAGCAAAGCAAGCAAAGGGCATGAAAGCCCAGGAACATATGGGCATGTACCCATCTCCCTACACAGAACTGTTAGCTCTCTCTATCAACTCCATTACACACTGACAACATGGCTGGCGAGAGCCCACTTTTTTTATGGAAGGGAGATATATGTAGAGGTGGGGGATAAGTGTTGCAGGGGTCAGCCTGTAAAAGAAAGCTGAATCCTACACACTGTGCATAGCACACCCCTACACCCTGCACTTTGTACACAGTGAATGCTGCGCATAGGGCACCCTTCACTCTGTGCATAGGGAACCCCTGAACTCTTCACTCTGTGCATAGGCCACCCCTGAACTCTGCACTTTGTACACAGTGCACCCCTGAACTCTGCACTCTGTGCATTAAGGCACCCATGAACTCTGCACTCTGTACATGGTGCACTCCTTAACCATGCACTCAGTACATAGCGTACCCCTAACTCTGCACTGTGTACGTAGCACACCCCTTGAATCTGCACTCTGTACGTAGCACACCCCTGAAACTGCACTCTGTACATAGCAAATTCCTGAACTCTGCACAAAATCCACTCCTGGAATATATTGCCCCTTTGGGATCCTCCCAATTTTATTGCAATGCGATGTGGGGAGGAGCGTGCTTGAAATAAAGCCCTGGATATATTTATTTGGTCTTACAGATATATCCAGCCCTTAAGAGCAAGCATAATGCTGATGTGACCCACGATTAAATTAAGTTTGACACCCCTGCTTTAGATTATTGGCACTTGTTACCCCAAGGCAAAACGATATGCTCTGTATTATAGGTTATTCCTTGTTTCTGGTGGCAAACCTGCAATCTTGTTGATCCAAACTTTGCAGTGAATTTTGGAGATTCACCCAAATCTAGACCCTATTGGTAATGCTATGGTGTTAACCTTCAAGATTTAAGAAGAATATAATCCGAACAGTATATACTGTAATGCAGTGGCGCATATTCACATAATTTATGTCCCAAGATTATATTATTTACCCTATGACTAAGCCCCCAGTGGGCAGGGCAAATGCATCAAGGTGTATGGTTTGGTGGAGACATGTAGGCGACATGTAGGCTTATCGTTTATTTACCTGGGCTGGTCAGGAGTAGAGGCAATTCTTCTCTCTTAACAAGATTTATTATTTGTCTAAATATGCATCTTCCATTCAAACACGATAAAACTTTATTACAGAACTTGAGGTTGACATATAAGGTGACACAAGCCTTGATATTTACAAGCACATGCATATGCAGCTTATTGGAATAAGCCAATGAACAAACATAGTATTACTTCATAAACAACCAAGAAAATCTGTTTAAAAAAATATGCATAGAAAATAATCTTCACAAATACTGTACATATAAGTCCTGTAGAAAGTGAGGTCTTGTCCATGGTGCTGACGATGGAGCTCTATGACATAATGCTGACTTTCTCTAAATGCCAGTCTCAGCAAATCATTTAGGAGAATTTGGTTTCAGCATAGATCAGTGTTTTTTCTTCTGTATAAAAAGTGTTTATTTATAAAGTGATGTATAGTGATTATGCAAAGTTCCAACTCCAAATGTTTGCTCCACAAAGGTTCATGTTAGTAGAAAGATGTGGCTGCAGCCCCTCAGTTGCTTATTTAGATTATAAATTCCACCATTTTAAGTCCTTTACAAGTGACTATATTCCACCTGTTCAACATAATAATGATCTTCCAACCAACACTTAGGCTGGGTTCACACCTATGTGAATTGGATGTGGGTTTCAACGCATCCAATTCACATAGCAGGAGAATGTGACCGTCTCTATGGAGCCGATTCACATACCTTCAGGGCAAAGATTCGGCCATGATTCCTCCCTGAAATAGAGAACAGGGACACACGTCTCAGGAGTGTGCCTGCGGGTCCTGCGAACTCGATGTTCGCCGGTGGCCCACGATTGCGGTGAGGAGTGGCAGAAAGGGAGATGCCTATGTAAACAAGGCATTTCCCTGTTCTGCCTAGTGACATGACAGGGATCTACTGCTCCCTGTCATTGGGAGCAGTGACCGCTGTCATGTCAGTGGTAGCCAATCCCCCCCACAGTTAGAATCACTCCCTAGAACCCCTTGATCGCCCCTTGTGTTTAACCCCTTCCCTGCCAGTGTCATTTATACAGTAATCAGTGGCTATTTATAGCACTGATCGCTGTATACAGGCATACCCAACTTTTAAGTACTCAATGGGGTTTATTTACTATCGCTGGAGAGTGCAAAATCAGGCTCACTTCTGTATAGAAACCAATGAGCTTCTAACCCCAGCTTTTTTCAATTAAGCTTTGGTTATAAAACCTGGACGCTCATTGGTTTCTATGCAGAAGTGAGCTTGATTTTGTGCTTTGCAGCATTAGTAAATAAACCCCATTGTGTACTTAAAAGTGGGGTATGCCTGTAAATAACAATGGTCCCAAAATAGTGTCAAACGTGTCCAATGTGTCTGCCATAATGTCGCAGTCCCGATAAAAATCACAGATCACCATGATTACTAGTAAAAAGAAAATATTAATAAAAATGCCAAAAAACTATCCCCTATTTTGTAGACGCTGTAACTTTTGCACAAACCAATCAATATACGCTTATTGCATTTTATTTTTTACCAAAAATATGTAGAAGAATACACATCGGCCTAAACTGAGGAAAACTTTTTTATATATTTTTTGGGGATATTTATTATAGTAAAAAGTCAAAAATATAGCTTTTTTTCCCAAATTTACAATTCTTTTTTGTTTATAGCGCAAAAAATAAAAACCGCAGAGGTGATCAAATACCACCAAAAGAAAGCTCTATTTGTGAGGAAAACAAGGAGTTCAACTTTGTTTGGGTACAAAATCGCACGGGCAGCTCCATGTCTGAATAGATACACAAAGCTGCAGCTTGGCTCAGGTGCCCCCATAGCAAGCTGCTTTCTGTGGGGGCATGCAACAGGAGGGGGGGGGGGTAGGAGCTACAGCCAGAGACCCGAGAAGAGGAGGATCTGGGCTTCCCTGTGCAAAACCAACTGTAACAGAGCAGGTAAGTATAACATTAGGGACTAATGGGACTTTACAGTCACTTTAAGCTTTAACATTAAAACTTAGAAGCTGATTGGTTAGTATGCACAGCTGCACTAGATTATGTGTGCAACAGATTTGGTAAATCTCCCCCTATTTTATTTAACCCCCCCCCCCCCCAAATTACTTTTTTCTGCAGTCTTCAGGCCAGTCCGTTGATATCCCTTTCTCTTCTTGCTTGGCGGGAGCAGTGGGTGGTTTTTCCTACCTGACTGAGTGGTTCTCAACTTATGATCAGTACTGTGAGCCACGGCCATCTGATGACACCACCCAGTAGGCAGGTTTATGACAGCCTGGGCTCGCGGGAAGTGGGTTGAATGACACTGCCCATCATTCACCAAGAAGATTGGCAACATCTAGTGGCAAAAGGAAATTACTGCAGTGGACAACTCTGGATAGTTCCTCTTTAATTGTACCAATATTAAAATCAACATAAAAATAGGATTTCTTGTTCCTAATATTTGTATTATGTATTTTATCTCATTGAATAACAGACTTTTTGGATTTTGGATTGGACTTTTGGATTTTTTGTTATATTTAAACTAGGGTTGTCCAGATACCGATACTAGTATCGGTATCGGGACCGATACCGAGTATTTGCGGGAGTACTCGTACTCGCGCAAATGCTCCCGATACCTAAATAGAATACTTTTTTTGTATTTATCAACATGTTCTATGAAAATTCTTTGAGTTTTTTACTACTGCGTGACAAGCAAATAAAATATTTTTATTCATTTTTACTCATTTTTATTCTTTTATAATGTCTTGAGTTAGAGTTCTTCATAATTCTAAAGAAAATATCCTTAGTCTGTATTGTGGTTTGAAAACTGTCACATGACATTTAAAAAAAGTATCGGTATTCGGTATCTGCGACTACATGAAAAAAAAGTATCGGTACTTGTACTCGGTCCTAAAAAAGTGGTATCGGGACAACCCTAATTTAAACCATGTGAATATATTATCATTTTTTCTGGACACTTTATAAAAAGATAGATACCGTATTTTCCGGCGTAAAAGACGACTTTCTGGATGCAAAAAAATGCATCCAAAGTCGGGGGTCGTCTTATACGCCGGGTACGGTCTCCGTGCTGCGAGAGCGTCAATGATTTAAAAGACGCTCCTTCTCCTCAGAGTGTTCTGTGATAGGTGGAACACAAATCTTCCCAGCAGCGCCTCTGTTCTGTGTTCCTCCTATCACAGATGCCTTCTCATCCTCGGACGAGATAAGAAGACGTCCGTGATAGGCGGAACACAGAACAGAGGCGCTACTGGGAAATTTTGTGTTCCGCCTAACAAAGGACAGTCTGAGGAGAAGGCGCGTCTTTTAAATCATTGACGCTCGCAGCACGGAGACTGTCACTGCACCGCCTATTCAAAAAAAAAGTGAGTGATGGCACTGTTTGCAGTGATTGCACTGAGGGGCAAGTTCAGGCACAGAGAGGGGCAAGTGATGGCGCAGAGAGGGGGAAAGTGATGGCACAGAGAGGTGGCAAGTGATGGCACAGAGAGGGGGCAAGTGATGGCACAGTGAGGGGCAAGTGATGACACAGTGAGGGGCAAGTAATGGCACAGTGAGGGGCAAGTGATGGCACAGTGGGGGCAAGTGATGGCACAGTTGGGGCATGTAATGTAATGACACAGTCGGGGCATGTAATGTAATGACACAATGAGGAATGTAATGTAATGGCACAGTGAGATTTGAAAAAAGCCTGTTTCTGTCAGCGGTTCTGGCTACCCCTCAGCTTCCAGAAAGACTGGTAGGAAGGGGGTAGTCTTATACAGTGAGTATATCCCAAAACCAACATTTTCCCTGGAAAATTAGGGGGTTGTCTTATACGCCCAGTCGTCTTATACGCCGGAAAATACGGTATGTATCTCCTTAAAAGTATGTAAAAATTAGATACTTACATTGAAATGATGCTTTTGTCTTTTACAGTGTCATTATTTAGTATGACCCAAAACTGATCTTTTATCCTTGTCTTGCTGTATTTTTCATTTTTATGAAGGGGACACAGATTCCTGAAATGCAGTGACTCACCTTATACTCCAGGCTGGTGCAATTACTGTCGCTCCGGGTTTTGCATTTCAGGGTGGCTCCTTTTTCTTGCAACATCCTATGTAGTCACCCTTGTATGCAGGGACTAAAGACGTGTCTCCCTACACTGTGTGCATCAATAGAAACACACAGATCCAAATCTTAGGATGGTAAGGCACTCTCTTGCCCCTCCTTCCTTCCACTTTCTCTTCTCCTAATTAAAAGATTGTCTGGAAAGTGCATTGTTAACCTTTTCCTGTGAATATTGGAAGTTTATGGAAGCAGTACTAAGAGAGCAGGAATAGACCGCAATGGATAGTTCACCAGGAAATGTATTTTTTTTTGTTCTCAATGTGTTAAGCTAAACAACGCTAAGGGTTTAATACTTATAAGAAAATAAATGGCTACACATCCAGAAATTCCGATTGCCTTTTATTGTTCAAAGTGACACCAAAATAGGGTCACGTAGACGCGTTTCAGACATACATCTTGTGCTTAATCATTATTAAGCACAAGATGTATGTGTGAAACGTGTCCTACGTGACCTTGTGTTGGTGTCTTTGGTGTTATCACTTTGAACAATAAAAGGCAATCGGAATTCCTGGATGTGCAGCCATTTCTTTTCTTACAAGTTTCCTACGGAGGCGGGTCGGGGCTAGCACTCTACGAGACATTCCACCTCAGGTTCTCATTATACACCAGGAGCAGCGGCTCTTTTTCTTTGTATAAGGGTTTAATACTACTTTTAAATAGCTCACTGAAGACAACTTACCAACAAGGCAGTGGCAATGGAGGTGGTCTATAGTGGCCTTTTCTGTATCGGTAAAATAAAAGTAAATTGCAAAGGACTCATTGGTTGTGTTTTCACTCCTTACATACACAGTTATACAGGCTCAGTCACACCAGTCCTCTACCATTTTAGATATGATTTTCTATTTAACCCCTTCCTGCCCTGCCTATTGTAATATGACAGATCCTGGGAGGACATCAGGTGATGTCCTCCCAGGATCACGCCTCTGTCATCTGCTCTGTCACGGTTGATGACAGATCACTGTACTGGCCCGCTGCCGGTACCATGTGATTGCTGTGGCCAATCACACCAGATCATATGACAATTGTTTAATTCACTAAAACTGGAGAATGCTACATCTGGTGCAGATGTGCATGGTAGCCAACCAGCTTCTAACTTCAACTTCAACTTGTTCAATTAGGTTTTATCAATAAAACCTGGAAGCTGATTGGTTTCTATGCAGAGCTGCAATAGATTTTGTACTCTCCAGTTTTAGTAAATCAACCCCAATGGCTTTGTTTCAAGCCATTCATTTATACTATTGTGATAAGCTCTGTGATTACATAGTAAGCGCATCTGTACCATGTGATTAGCTGTGGCCAATTGCAGCTAATCACAATAGTAAACACTGAATTAATAGTTTTCATTCAGAAAAAATGGTTGCTTATAACTGTAAAATTTACAGTTATAAGCAAAGTGTGTAAAATAATAATAATAATCTTGATCACCTCCCCAGAATAGTACAGTGTTACTGTGGTAACACAGTATTTCTTTGGTCACTGTATGTAAAAAAAAAAAAAAAAAAAAAAAAAAAGGAAAGAAGATTAATTTTGTTACATACTGGCACCAGTCATTGTCCCTGACCACCGCCACACCAATAGTATGATGATGCTGTACTGGACTGATGATAGTATGTAAAAAATCTTTAAAAAAATTTGAAAAAAAAAACTTTTTTTTTTTAATTTCTTAATTTTCCAAAAAATTGAGACAAAAACAATTACAACTTTGAAAAACTTGTCATGCCTCTTACTATGTGTTTTTTCACATAAGTACCAATACTGATTGATTTCCTGGTATATATATCATAGGTTTGTGGACTAACTTTCCTACAGACTAAATAATATACATTGATTTGGGTTATTTTCACCAAAGAAATATAGCAGTATACATTTTGGCCTAAATGTATGAAGAAAGATTTTTTATTTGAAAAATTTTATAACAGAAAGAAAGAAAAATGCATATTTTTTTCAAAATGTATAGTATTTTTTAGTTTATTTAGCAAAAAGATAAAAAACCCAGTGGTAATTAAATACCACCAAAAGAAAGCTTTATTTGTTTGAAAAAAAACTATAAAAATGTCATATGGGTACAGTGTTGCATGACCGTGCAATTGTCATTCAAAGTATGACGGCATTGAAATCTGGCCAGGACAGGAAGGGGGTAAAAGTGTCTGGTATTGAAGCAGTTAATAACATTTTTCACATATGTGGTGGGTTTGTAGTTCAATCTAATTTTATTAGTTTTATAAATGTCAAAGAGGCCATTCATCACAATTTGCAGAAAGTCTGAAAACACCACACAACAGGTATGAGTTACAGCAATTTGAAGCGTTCTAGCGACTTATATCAGAACACATTCAATAAAATATGTAACACCAAGAGATAAGAACTATGAGCAATAAAAATCCCATGTACAAGTAATAAAAGTGTAATGCTGTGCACAGACGATCGGACATTCCGTGGATTTTTTTCCCACGGATGTTGACTTAAACTTGTCTTGCATACACACGGTCGCACAAATGTTGTCAGAAATTTCAAACGTCAAGAACGCGGTGACATACAAGATGTACGAGGAGCGGAAAAAAATGAAGTTCAATAGCCAGTGTGGCTCTTCTGCTTGATTCCCGAGCATGTGTTTAATTGTGTGCTTTGGAATTGTGTACACATGCTCAGAATTTCCGACAGCAAATGTCCGCTGGAGCCTACACACGGATGGGATTTCCGACAACAAGCTCCCATTGAACATTTGTTGTCGTAAATTCCAACCGTGTGTATGCGGCATAAGTCTCGAACAATAAAGGGAAGAATGGGCAGTACATGGGGCAAAAAGAAAAAAAGGACCAGTAAAAAGAAGGGGTGGGGGGGAGAGGTCTTCCAACATGGGACAACCAATGTGGTGGCTTTTTGAAGCATTTTTCGATGGGTTTCCAGAGGTAGGGTATGCATCTCTGTGCCCTCAAACATATGTTAAACTTATTTGTAGTGTGTTTTACATAGGGCATCATTCATCTAAAAAAGAAAAAAAATGTGCTTGCTCCAAATTGCTCAAAGAAGAAAGTGAGCAGGACATAAAAAAAAACAACAAAAAAATACCCAATGAAACATTTAGCTGAGAACTTTGTTGTTGAAGATGATGATAAAGAACAATCCAAGCACTTTAGGTGCAGTTTATGTAGCGTCCTAAAGTGCAGAGGGTGGCAGTGGCCCCAAAAGTGGCAACATAATCCACGGCACTGTGCAGTCTTTTCGGATAGCAACTCAATGATACTATTTCTCATGCCCGTAAAGTAGTCTATATGGTGAGAGTTCATTTTTCATGTTGGAGCCGATGCAGTTGCAGAGATGCTGATGTTGGAGTAGGTGTACCTGGACAGCGAAGCCCCTGTGGTCCTTCCTTCTTCTTCTCCAACCCCCTGCACCATCCCTCTGCTTTGTACATTTCTGCCTGAGCAACAGGTGAAAGTAGCCAGAAACCCCACACGAAAACGCTTGTTCATGAAGCAGTAGATGATGGGATTGACGCAAGCAGATGTGTAGGACAGCAGGTGAATAAAGGAAATCGGTGCTCCAGAAAGCAGAATTCCTGCAGTGGTAGCGTCGAAGGCTCTCCAGGCATTCACACTGAATATTGGTGACCAACAAAGAAAAAATAATATTACAATGACAATCAACATCCGGATCACCCGCTTCTTGGCCATTAGGTTGACAGCAGAGCTATTGCTCCTCACTCTCTCAATCTTGGTGCTGTTGGGCACGGAAAGCTGGCGCATTTCCACTTTTTTCTTCCTTTTTGTTTTCTGTAGATAGCAACCATCTCCATTCTCAAACTGATTACTGCTTATACTGCTTGTCCGTTCTGTTCAGACAAGGGAAAAAAACAGAACAATTACCGTGAATAATGAAAATACAAAGAGAAAATATATTATTCTCAGTATGCACAATCACAGACATCCGGGCATCTGTTTATATAGAAAGTAACAATTTCTGCAACACAAACTCAATGAAAATAATGAGCCTGATATTTAGTAAAGAGCAGCATGACCTACACACAACTTCAGTATGATTCATAACTTGAATATGCTTTGGAAATACAGAGAAAAATAAATAATATACATAATAATAAAAAGGACAAAGAGAAAGAGGAAGCATAAAAATCATAACAATATTAGTTCTGTTACTGTTGCTTTTATTCTTGGTAATATAAAGGTCCATATGCCATGAAGATTCTCTTTAAAGTAAACCTTTCCTTTTTCCAAGTACGTAAACATAGTGGCATCATCATAATCTGCTATTTCAACTATATGAACTCTTCCTTTCAGCAAAATGTGCAGCTTAAACAGACTAAACAGAACTGTTACTGATCTATAAACGTTGACTTTTTGTCAAAAGTCAGTAGCTAAGCCCTCATTTCTATCCAGATAATCTGGCCACTGGTATATAAAGAAACTGTTACAAGAAGGGCAGAGGTGTCTTTAGCCTCATATACACTATCAGACTTTTCCGTGGATTTTTGTCCGAAGGGGTCGTTGGCCGTGACCTTGTTCTGCATACACACGGCAGAACTTTTTCAGCCAACATTCACCAAATCACATGGTTTTTCAGCTCTTTACCGCCACCCTTTGGACAACTTCTGCTATTGTTGTCTGATGTTTAGCATTGCTTCTGAGCATGCTCGTTTGAACTTTGGATTTAAGCCCAATGGACTTGTTTACACACGATCGGATTATCCTCCAAAGGACATTTGTTGTCGGAATGTTTGAGAGCATTCACAGCGAACATTTGTCTGTTGAAAAAACAAAAACAATTGTCCGATGGAGCATACAGACGGTCGAATTGTCCAATAAAACACATCCGTCGGACTGTTGTTGTTAAAAAGTCTGATCGTGTGTATGGGCCTTAAGATGTGGGGCTGTCTGTTTCACCTTCTCTATGCTGTGTGAGAATCAAAAACTATAATAGATATCTAGTTTACAAAAAAAAACTAACAGGGCAGTACGACAATAACCATAAAACATACACCTCTATATAGGAGTCAGTTTTCATTCTATTTTCTGTTTCTAGATTTATTATAAGTCGATCCCCTCACTCCCATCTAGTCTTCTCCTCCCTCCCCCTCCTCCCCATTCTCCTCATACACACCATCATGAAACAAGTTACTCAAATCGAGCCAATAAGACCATATTTTATTACATTTATGGGGAGCTCCTCTATGTTTGTAAGCTAGTCTTTCTCTTTTTAATATATAATTTACCTTGTTGCACCATTGTTTGTGGGTTGGTGGCATTGTGGCAATCCACTTTCGTAAGATAAGCTTACGAGCTTATCTCTTGGGCCCCTTTCAGACGTCCGCTCCGCCTGTCCGTTATTACAAGTCCGTTAACGGACTTGTAATACATCCCTATGGGATCGCGTCCGTTAGCGGATGGAGCATCCGCTAACGTCCGCGTCCGTCGGGATCCGGTTTTCGGATGGAAGAAAACCCTATTTTTCTTCCGTCCGGCGGAACGGAACTGATGCAGACGGACAGACGGTCCGTCTGCATCCGGTTCCCCATAGGGCAGAGCGGAGCTGAGACAGGGCGGTCTCTGCACTGTGTGCGGGGACCGCCCTATCCGCCGACAGCTCAGCGGGGATCCCCGCAGAGCCGACGGAGACACACGGAGCGGACCCAGAAACGGTCCGCTCCGAGTGAAAGAGCCCTTAGTGTTACATATTTTATTGAATGTGTTCTGATATAAGTCGCTAGAACGCTTCAAATCGCTGTAACTCATACTTGTTGTGTGGTGTTTTCAGACTTTCTGAAAATTGTGATGGATGGCCTCTTTGAAATTTATAAAACTAATAAAATTAGATTGAACTAAAAACCACATATGTGAAAAATGTTCTTAACTGCTTCAATACCAGACACTTTTCGCCCCTTCCTGTCCTGGCCAGATTTCAGTGCCGTCATACTTTAGCATACTTTGATTGTATAAAATAAATAAAATATATTTTAAAGCACCCCCATCACCCGCTTACACACCCCATCTAAAAAGCACAGCATAGGGTGAGCATGTGAATGTACACATCAACTGTGCCACACATGTGAGGTATTGTCGCAAGTGTAAGAGCAATAATTGTAGGGCCATAGTTCATGGTTGACTTTAAATTGATCACCTGTACCTGTAAAGGCCTTAAAAGCATTTTTTATGGGAAATTTTGGGTACCATAGGTTTTTGCAATTCCAGGGGCATAACCCAAAAATTGGGTATAATATTGTTTTGACTTTTTTTTGCATTACACTCTACATTGCTATCAGCCAAGCTTTACTAACGAGATAAGTGCCAGCAGGATACAAAACTACTTTTAGAAAAAATAAAAGTATACCCTTATGAACATATAATTACAAACTATACAAAAATAAAAAATGTTTTAAATAAAAGATAAGATTAATTAAGGTTATAGATCCTCTTTAATGCTTCTTGGAATATAGCAGTACATACCTTTCTTTTGATTCACCTCAAACTTGATTCCTCTGTACAGCTCCAAGGATATAAAAGCATATGCTACAGTCATTACAATCCCAGGAAGAAGGAACAGAATTAACAAGAGGAAGATATACCTAGAAATCAAGGATAATATTCCGTTATTTGTACAGTGACTCAGGAACACCAACAACATACAAAAAGGCGTATTTATAATAAAACATTAAATAGAGATGTTCATAGTAACTTGTCAAAATATATACAAGTCCCTTTTTAAATGACTACCTATAGATCACAAAGTAACAGCCATCCCCTTCTGCTCCAATTCAGCAGGGCATCTGTTCAAAAACGGACTGGACACAATTTGTGTGAAAGGAATCTGATAATTTCTAAGTCACTATTTTGAAACAAGAATAGAGTTTCTTTCAATTTAAATTTTCTGCAGGCTTTTTCTGGTTCTGTAATTAAAAAGCATTGAAGCCGGGGTGTAGTCAAGATGGCGATCTAAGAGGTAGCAGGATCCAGAGCTCTGCTGACTGATCGTCTATTATCCTTGCTCCTGTCTGATTCTTTGTGCCAAAACCACCCTGTTAGCCTCCGGATGTCCGCTAAAACTAGACACAGGGGAAAGAAGCTGTATTTTCCGCTGAACGTGGACGCTGTGACACCGCTAGTGGACCTGCACGTGGCGGCCCCCGCTACAGGAGCTCGCAATATTGCGTCGCAGACGGAGATGGAGGAACAGCCGGCTTCCAGGAGGTGATGGCGGCGATCGCTACCTGCCAGGCTGCACTGACTGGCAAAATCAAGGCCATGCAGCTGGATGTGGGCCTTGTCAGCCAGGACCTTGACAAGCTCCGCTCGAGGATGTCGGAGGTGGAGCGGCGGACTGGCCAGACAGAGGACACCGTCCAGGAGCATGCCGCGTCTTCCCGCACTCTCCAGACGAGGGTCCGGGCCTTGGAGTTTAAGTTGGACGATGCAGAAAACCGTAATAGGAGGAACAATCTTCGGATTGTTGGCATGCCGGAGGGTGTGGAAGGGAAAAACCCTACGGTATTTGTAGAAGACCTGCTGAAGGGCCTATTACCGGCAGCCCAGTTCTCGCCGCATTTTACGGTGGAGCATGCTCATCGGATCCCCCAGTGCCTGGACCATCTGGAACCCGTCCGCGTACTTTTATATTTCGGATGCTCAATTTCAGGGACCTCGACGAGATCCTCCGGGCGGCTCGTAAGGCGGGTGAACTGAAACTTCAAAACAGTACCCTACTTTTCTTCCCTGACTACTCTATTGAGACTCAGAAAGCCCACAGATCTTTTGATCAGGTCAAAGTGGGGCTGCGACCGTGGAATATTAAGTATAGCACCCACTTTCTCGCCAAACTGAGGGTCTAGGACGGAGAGACAGTCAAGTTCTTCACTGCACCCTGAGCCGTCACGGCCTGGCTGGAGTCGCTGCCTCCTCTTCGCTGATGGGTGGCAGTTCATCTCTCACATTGTAGTGTTTGGGCGTTTTCAACCTACTTGTTTCTGAGTGCAGTTCTTGGCTATACCGACCCGGACTTATCCCTGCTGCAGTGTTCTACCAGCCCGTGATCTCCTTTTGAACTCCCTTCCCGGCTCTGCAGGTTGTGGACCGCGGTGCTGCAGCATCGTTACTGTCTCCTTTTTTCCTGCACTGCTGTTGGACTTTGGCGGCGCCATCCGTGACACCTGTGGATGACCTCGTTGTTCTCCTTTTGTCACAATGCCAGTCTGGAGGGCCCCGCTACCCAGGCTCAGGTTTCCTGATCGCACGAGGGGTGGTGGTCCATGAGGTGGTACGGTCGGAGACTTGTCCTTGTTGTAGATCGCTTCGTGCTGCCTCTCTCCCCTCCTTGCCTATGTTTGTATCACCTAACATCTTCGCGGAAACCACCTTGCTCCTAAACTCACTATTCCTGGTCACAGATCCGGAATACATGGAACAGACTTGGGACTGCCAGGTAGGTGCTGGGTGGTTGGGGGGGGGGTGATGCTGAGGTCGGGTAGCTGATGGAGCGTGTCACCGGCGTCAGGGCTCTGGCTGCCGGGACTCGCCTTGGTAGATACGGGACTGCAGGGCCCCTTTGGCCCTTGTTTCTATGCCATGAAAATTGCCCCTCTTTTTTTTTTTTATGACACAAGTGACTGCTCTACTGTTCTACAAGTGGATGAGTAACCACGTTTTGTTACCCTGGGATCACCCAGGAGAATGACTATGCATTTGCTTACCAGCATCTCTGTTGACCTGTTGGAGTATACTTTTCGCTCTAAGAGCACACCCTCTTTTGACTATTGTTCATGTTGGGGTTGGGGGATATGAAGCATCGCCAAACTTTATTGGGGGTGCGGGGTGGGAGGGGGAGGTTTCTGCCGTTGCAGACATTGGGGGAAGTTTTTGTTGTTTTTTTATGTCAGGAGTTGCCCTACCGCAATTATAGTTGTGCTGCCTCATGTGTATACTATGCTTACAGTGCTGAATTTCATGAACT
The DNA here is from genome assembly GCF_905171775.1 of Rana temporaria. NCBI lineage: Eukaryota > Metazoa > Chordata > Amphibia > Anura > Ranidae > Rana > Rana temporaria. Next base: position 600,631,906 of record NC_053489.1, on the reverse strand, counting down.
GCCTCTCTACTTAAGTGGAAATGTGTGTTGGTCTGGCTATGCGCTTCTGGGGTCTGGTTTGGATGGGGGGGACTTGTGGATCATGCTCATTGTATACGCTCTTTGACCTATGGCAAACATCTCTATAATTTCTTGGAATGTTCAGGGCCTAAATTCAGCTACTAAAAGGTCGTTAGTTTTTAAGTACCTCCAGAGATATAGCGTGGGTGGGGGCCCATTACCATGCCACCTATTCTACTTATGCCAGGTGGGTGAGCTTACTGGTCCGCAGGTCCCTCCCATTCCAGGTGCTGGATGTCTGGACGGACCCTGGCAGCAGATTTGTGATTATACATGCCCTGCTTTATGATAAAGAAATGATCTTGGTGGGCCTATACCTTCCTCCTCCTGCAAATGTACAAATAGTGTATGATATTATGCAGATCGTGTTGGGTTTCAATACTCAGGAAGTCTTTCTTTTTGGTGATTTTAACATGGTGCCCTCACAGGACCTGGACAGACTGCACGCTGCAACCCGCCCCTCCTCAGGTTTGCCAAATTGGGCTAACACATTTGCTCTCACGACGTATGGCGACACTTTCACCCCAGGGACAGGGAGTACATTTGTCACTCCACCTCCTACCGGGCCCTGTCCCGTATTGACCTAGCGTATGCCTCCTCCGGGGGAATGCGTTGGAAAAGAGGGGCCAAACACTCGCCTCGTGGGATTTCAGACCATGCCCCGCTCCACCTCACTATTTCCCTGACTAGGTTCCCGAGTTTGAAACTTTGGCGTCTGTCCAGGTTCTGGGCCATAGATGAGAGAATACAAGAATCTATGATGGAGGCCATTTGTAAGTATTGGTTGATGAATGGGGACTCTGCTAATGCTGCTACTCTGTGGGATGCATTTAAATCCTGGATAAGGGGGGAATATATTTCCTGTATTTCTTCATTGCAGAGAGAGGCCTCTAGGTCCCTGGGGGCCAGTGGCGGCTGGTGCTCAAAATTTTTGGGGGGGCGCAAACGAAAAAAAAACAAAAAACAATTGCAGCCTCACTGTACCGATCAATTGTCACCACTGTGCCATGCCATCAAATGCAGTCACTGTGCCATCAAAACGCAACCACTGTGCCATGCCATCAAAACGCAGCCACCGTGCCATCAAAACGCAACCACAGTGCCATGCCATCAAAACACAACCACTGTGCCATGCCATCAAAACGCAGCCACTGTGCCATGCCATCAAAACACAACCACTGTGCCATGCCATCAAAACGCAGCCACAGTGCCATGCCATCAAAACACAACCACTGTGCCATGCCATCAAAACGCAGCCACTGTGCCATGCCATCAAAACGCAGCCACCGTGCCATCAAAACGCAGCCACTGTGCCATGCCATCAAAACGCAACCACTGTGCCATGCCATCAAAACGCAGCCACCGTGCCATCAAAACGCAGCCACTGTGCCATGCCATCAAAACGCAAAACCACTGTGCCATGCCATCAAAACGCAGCCACTGTGCCATGCCATCAAAACGCAACCACTGTGCCATGCCATCAAAACGTAGCCACTGTGCCATGCCATCAAAACGCAGCCACCGTACCATCAAAACGCAGCCACCGTGCCATGCCATCAAAACACAGCCACTGTGCCATACCATCAAACGCAGCTACTGTGCCATCAATTGTCACCACTATGCCATCAAACACAGCCCCCAATTGTCGCCACTGTGCCCCCAATTGTTGCCACTGTGCCCCCAATTGTCGCCACTGTGCCCCCAATTGTCACCACTGTGCCCCCAATTGTCGCCACTGTGCCCCCAATTGTCGCCACTGTGCCCCCAATTGTCACCACTGTGCCCCCAATTGTAGCCACTGTGCCCCCAATTGTCACCACTGTGCCCCCACTTGTAGCCACTATGCCCCCACTTGTAGCCACTGTGCCCAGTACCCCCCCCCGGCACTTACCTGTATGGCTTCTATGTCCCTCGATGTCCCTCGTCCCGCCCTCGATGACGCTTCAGCCAATCAGGTTACCTGATTGGCTGAGACGCCTGTCAGTCTTATCCTCGGGCGTACGGCCGGTGCATCAATGCACCGGTACGCCCCGAGGATGAGCTTCAGGAAGCCGACTACAGCCTCAGGGCTGTACTCGGACAGCCTATCAGGGCCGCTGGCCCTGATAGGCACTTCCACACAGCCAGTCAGCTGCCGCTATTCAGCTGACCGGCGCTCAACTTCCGGCCAGCTGAATAGTGGACGGCAGCGGCGAAAATATACAGATTCATACAGTGTATGAATCTGTATATTTTACTGGCTGTGAGCGAGCCAGAGGGGGCGGCGCTCCTGCGTCCCTATGGATGCACCGCCACTGCTGGGGGCGCTGGAGGGGGAAGCTAGACAATGTGAGAGGAGGTATGTTCAATCCCCCAGCGATGTTACTCACCTGGCGTGGCAGGGGGCTCTGCTGGATCTTTCCCTACACAATGTTGAACAAACTCAAAAATCTATGCTGTATTCCAGGCAAAAACTGTTTGAGTATGGCAATAAAAATGGAAGGCTGTTGGCTTGGCTGACGAGGGCCCAGGTGGCCTCCACACGCATCGCTGGTATCCGGGATGCCCGGGGAGGGCTGGTGTCATCCCCTGAGGATATCAATACTAGGTTTGTTGAGTTCTTTCAGGGTGTCTACTCTTCTAGGGCCTGTTTTTCTGCATCAGAACTGCAGGACTATCTGAATGCCATTCCCTTCCCTACTTTGTCAGAGGAGCATAGGACACGACTAGTTGGGGACATTTCTCTGGAGAAGGTTCAGGCTGCGATTGGGGGTCTACAGAGTGGCAAGACCCCAGGTGCAGACGGCCTTCCTACTGAGTTTTATTCTCTGCATGCGGACATCCTTGTCCCTAGGCTTAAAGCCCTTTTCTCTGGACTTGCGGAGACCATCGCAGTGCCTGAGTCTCTGGAGGAGGCTATCATTGTCCTGATCCCTAAGCCTGGTAAGGACCCCCAGGAATGTGCATCATACAGGCCCATCTTGTTACTTAATGTTGATGCAAAAATATTGGCGAAGATACTGGCCACCCACCTGTCTACGGTGATTTTCACGCTGATTCATGTTGATCAGACTGGGTTCATGCCGGACAAGGGCACCGACATCAATATCAGGCGTCTCTTTTTTTTTTAAACCTTGCTATACAACATGAGAATGTTGGATCCCGGGTCATTGCCTCCTCGATGCCGAGAAGGCATTTGACTCGGTGGAGTGGGAATATCTTTGGTTTTGGCCCAGGTTTCCTCAGCTGGGTCCAGCTGCTATATCGGGCGCCGAGGGCTAGGGTGCGTACCAATGACTGGGTATCTGACTCCTTCCCCCTGCACTGGGGCATGCATCAGGGGTGCCCTTTGTCTCCCGGTCTGTTTGCCCTGGCACTGGAGCCCCTGGGAGTCTCTGGAGGTTTGGGGAATGCGGATCGGTAGGCTAGAGGAGAGGATATCCCTCTACGCGGATGATACCCTACTATACCTGAATGACGCGGGCCCGTCCTTGTCTGCTGCTCTGGAATTGTTTGATAAATTTTGTTCCCTATCCGGTATCCGTATTAACTGGTCGAAGTCAGTTCTTTTCCCTTTGGTAACTCAAACTGTTGCCTTGTCCAGCCCACACCGTTGCAATGGGTTTACAGAGTTCAAGTATCTTGGGGTAAGGGTAGCTAGGACTCCTTCCCAATACTATCCACTTAATATACTCCCTTTGCTCCAGCTCCTCAGGGAACGATGTCAATCCTGGTCCAGCCTCTGGTGATAAGCTTGTACAAACAACATTTTTACATAGAGTTTATTTTACCCCGGAGCGCCTCTCCAGGATTTATCCTGATAGAGAGCCACAATGCCCGCTGTGCCAAATGGATTGGGGCACATACCTGCATATGTTTTGGACATGTCCTGCTCTGGTATCCTTTTGGTCGGGGGTAGGGTTGACACCTCATCCCTTTAAAACCGAACACATATTAATTACACAGGTTTTGTGGCTAATTAAGGTGGTAATTAGACTCATTTGGTGCCTTACCTGCATTAAATTAGCCTCAGAACCTGTGTAATTCATATGTGTTCGGTTTTAAAGGGATGAGGTGGCAACCCTAGTCGGGGGTATTTGATCACTTGAATGTCCGCCTTGAGCTTTCCGTCCTCATGACACCTGCACTAGCTTTGCTAGATGTCATTGATGACGAGCAACGGTCCCACCATAGTAAGTTGTTGATTTCATATTCTTCTGTTTTATGCCAAAAAGGAAATATTAGGTAAATGGACCTCCTCTGTCCCCCTTTCTGTGTCCTCATGGGAAAACAAAATCAATGCAGCTCTACCCTTGTATAAATTAAGATATATTAGTCTTGTCTGTCCCTGGAAGTATGTCAAGGTTTGGCTGCCATGGACGGCTGCCATGGTTGTGATTCCTCCTCCTCCCTCCTCTCCCCCCCTTTTTTTTCTCTCCTCATCCCCTTTTTTTCCCCCTCTTCTCTCCTCTGCCCCCCCTCTTCTCGCTCTCACTGGGTTCGGAGTTTTTGGCCAGGCTCCTTCAGTTCTTTTTCCTTTTTCCTCATATATTTTGATTTGTATTGTTGTACTGGTGAACGAGTAGTATGTGAAACCTGTGTTTTAGCACGCTTTTGTATTAAGCCATATTTACTTGACGAAATGTCTGTACTGCTGATATATTATTGTGTATGTTATCCTTCAATAAAGCACTCCTGATTGTAAAAAAAAAAAAAAAAAAAAGCATTGAAGCCAAACACAGCCAAACAACTGTCATTTCCGATTTTCGAAATCCCCCCCCCCCCCCCCCCATATGCCTATATATTGCCAGGGGTACTTTAACTGTCAGATGATTTAAAACTCAGATTAACTTTCAGGTTAAGGTGTAAATAAACTTTCATTGGTGGGGTAAACTTTTGACATTCAAGTGTTAATAAACCCACAACAATAAAATCAGTCTGTATATGCAGTAAAGCATGATTGTTATACTCACTGTGGAACCTAAGGAGTAAATCCTCTGCATTTTGTATAAAGGCTGTTTGATCCTGTCTTCTCTGATCCTCTCCTCCTCCCACTGTCCCCAGTACATTTCCTAAGAGAACAGAGCCTTGGGGGCACTCTGCACATGCTCAGTTTGGTGTTTATGGCTAGAGAGTTATTTTCTTTTCTTGGGAGGGTGCATGTGATCAGCACAGGGCTAATTACCACTGTCCAGACAGAGGGTCAGGGGTCATGCAGCCTCATAGGACAGTCAGAAGAGAATGAAAACTCCTCCTACAAACTTTAGCCAGACACTGATAGAAGTCTGCTATATACTGCTGATCAGAAATGTTATTTAAAAGTTTATGGGCTAGATTCACGTAGAATCGCGTAACTTTGTGTGGGCGTAACGTATACTATTTACGTTACGCCTCCGCAACTTTTACAGGCAAGTGCTGTATTCTCAAAAAAAAGTTGCGGCGGCGTAGCGCAAATAGGCCGGCGTAAGCCCCACCTAATTCAAATTGTGAAGAGGGGGGCGTGTGTTATGTAAAACAGGCTTGACCCGACGTGATTGACGTTTTTCCTGAACGGCGCATGCGCCGTCCGTGGAATTTCCCAGCGTGTATTGCTCCAAAGTACGCTGCAAGGACGTCATTGGTTTCAACGTGAACGTAAATTACGTCCAGCCCCATTCACGGACGACTTACGCAAACAATGTAACTTTTTCAAATTTCAACGCGGGAACGACTGCAATACTTAACATTGTTACGCCGCACTTATGCCACCATATAGCAGGGGTAACTATGCGCCGGGAAAAGCCTAACGTAAACGGCGTAACTGTACTGCGTTGGTCGGGCGTACGTTCGTGAATTTGCGTATCTAGCTGATTTACATATTTTGACGCGTAAATCAGCGTACACGCCCCTAGCGGCCAGCGTAAATATGCAGTTACGATCCGACGGCGCAAGACGGATCTAATAGATATCTATGCGTAACTGATTCTAAGAATCAGGCGCATAGATACGACCGGCCGGACGCAGAGATACAACGGCGTATCTGGAGATACGCCGTCGTATCTCCTCTAAGAATCTGGCCCTATATTTACTAAAATAATTGCATTCCCATGCTCTGTGTACTTTGGGAGCCCAGATATAGTGAATGCAGGGTCCTGGGTTTAGTAACACTTTAAAGGGGTTGTAAAGGAAAAACATTTTTTCATAATAAGCATCCTTTACCTGCAGACATTCCTCTTTTCACTTCCTCATTGTTCGTTTTTGCTCAGAAGTTGCTCTATTTCTTCTCTGTTCTGTTCACTTCCTGCTTGTCTGATTTTACTGACCACCGTAAGGGGAGGCTTTACTGCGGTGGCCAGTAACGTGCTCACCCCCTCCTGGGAACTACATCTGTGCGGCAGGACGCTCTCTACGTGTTAGAGACTTCAAGATGGTGTGAATTACTGGGCGTGCCGCAATTCATACTGGGAAATGTAGTTCTTACATGAAGGAGCGATGCAAACCAGGAAGTGAATGAGAGAACAGAAACTAGAATGCCGGAGGTGATATAGATGAAGGAATTTAATAGGTATTAACTCGTTTTTTAACAGAATCATTACACTATTCTGTCTGTCTACCTTGCAGACATTTATTTTAGGTAAAAAAATGTTTTCCTTTACAACTCCTTTAAGTATATACAGCCAACTTACACATGATGTCACACCTACATCCTATTGTGGCCTCCTCCAGTGATGATGGGTCAAGGGTCTTATCACTGCTGTGTCCCCTGCTGCTGTTTCATCTAGGTTCAATCTTCTTTGGTAATTGGGTGGTCAGTGGTCACTGATGAAGTAACGCCTATGCATGCTATGCCAATGCAGGAGTTACTGACTCTATTCTCAGCATGCCAAGAATAATGTACATTGCATGGCACCAAGCCATTCATTATACACAGTAAGGAAAAATCACGTAGGGGAAAACATGTTTTGTTTGTTGGACTTTAGCTACACCACAGATCAGCTAAAGCAGAACAGCAGTGGTCTGCAGAGGTCCAGCAATGCTTTGTCAGACCTATATTTCTGCAATCAGCAAATCTCATGCTTCTTTCTTATTGGATAATTCTCGCTTGGATTCAGCAGGGTGCATGTCAGACCTCTGCAGAGAGACTACTGGTTCCTCTCTGGAGCATTCTGGTAGGTGATAGGCTTTTCTACTTAGGTAGTGGCTACTTTCTAAAGAAAATGAACTGCAACATTTTACACACCTTTTGGTTTGATGCACAAGTTCATTTGGGCTTTAACCACTTAACCCCCGGACCATATTGCTGCCCAAAGACCAGAGCACTTTTTGCGATTCGGGACTGCGCCGTTTTAACTGACAATTGCGCGGTCGTGCGACGTGGCTCCCAAACAAAATTGGCGTCCTTTTTTTCCCCACAAATAGAGCTTTCTTTTGGTGGTATTTGATCACCTCTGCGGTTTTTATTTTTTGCGCTATAAACAAAAATAGAGCGACAATTTAGAAAAAAAATGAATATTTTTTACTTTTTGCTGTAACAAATATCCCCCAAAAATATATAAAAAAACATTTTTTTTCCTCAGTTTAGACCGATACGTATTCTTCTACATATTTTTCATAAAAAAAAATCGCAATAAGCGTTTATTGATTGGTTTGCGCAAAAGTTATAGGCCCAGATTCAGGTAGATCCGAGCAATATTTGCGTGGGCAAGGAGCAAATATTTTTCTCTGCGCCCACGCAAATATTGCGTTTTGCCCGCGATTCACGGAGCAGTTGCTCCGTAAATTGCGCGGGCGATATGCTAAACAGCCGGGCGTAAGGCTGCCTAATGTAAATGATCCCGCCGGGGGCGGGAATCATTTAAATTAGGCGCGCTCCCGCGCCGAGCGAACAGCGCATGCTCCGTCGGGAAACTTTCCCGACGTGCATTGCGGCAAATGACGTCGCAAGGACGTCATTTGCTTCTAAGTGAACGTGAATGGCGTCCAGCGCCATTCACGGTTCACTTACGTAAACGACGTGAAATTTAAATTTCACGAGCGGGAAGCGCAGCTATACTTTAGCATTGGTTGCCCCGCTAATCCGGCGTAGGGATTAGCGTAGAATGACGTCACCGTCGTAAGCATTGGCTTGTTCCGGTTTAATTTCGATACCCCCACGGACGGCGCATGCGCCATTAAAAAAAAACGTTATTTACGTCGGGTCACAACGTATTTACATAAAACATGCCCCCATCACATCCATTTGAATTCCGCGCCCTTACGCCGCCAAAGATACACTACGCCGCCGTAAATTACGTCGCAAATTCTTTGAGGATTCAAAAAAAAAAAAAGTTACGGCGGCATAGTGTATCTTAGATACGCTGCGCCCGGCGGAAATACCCCGCCGGGGTACGTGGATCTGCCCCTTCATTTTTAATGGTCTAGAAAAAACAACGTTTTTTTCAACACGATCATTTAAACCAGTGGTTCTCAACCTGGGGGTCGGGACCCCCTCGAGGGTCGAAAGACGATTTGCCAGGGGTCACCAAATCCTGGGCTGTTGCCGAAGCCCTCACCGCTCTCCCAGCCTTTTTGCGGCCGCCCAGTAGGGCTGTCCCTGGAACCCATGGCCGCCCATCAGGGCTGTCTTTGGAGCCCATGGCCGCACAACAGGGCTGTTCTTGGAGCCCACAGCCGCCCACTTAGCCTCTTTGCAGCCACCCATTCAGTTCATGGCTTGGCTGGGGGGCAGAGACTAGAGGTCAGCTAACTGGTGAGGAATGTGAAGTGGGAGGGTCTGGAGGAGACCCTATCTGCTGATTTCAGCATAGGTGTCACTTCTACGAGACACCACAAAGTCAGAGACACAGTGAGTAACATTACCTGTGATTAGAGTTGCCATTAAAAATCCCCACTGCAGTTCTCAGATCAGATATCCTTGATCAAGAGCACCCAAGTAAGTTGGCTGATCAGAACTCCCCCCCAGCACTGCCACTGATCCCACCCCCACCAGCACTGCCGCTCACCCATCGCCCCCCCCCCCACCAAGGAGTAAGAGAAGGAATAAAAATAGAGAATACATGGAAGGGAAAGGAAAAGAGGGGGGAGGACAAAGAAAAAGGGAGAGAAAGAATAAGAGAAAGAACAAGAAAGATGGCCAGAGAGAAGGCTGGGGGGGAGACAAGAAATTAG